>NC_092832.1:23949191-24276941 GCF_039878825.1 Excalfactoria chinensis | reverse complement strand
ACGTATTAGACGTGGTTCTCTCCCAGTGAAGCACAGAGGAATGCACTGATGAATTCTTTGAAGAGAAAGGAGTGGGAGATACCCAAGGTGCAGGTTTGTTGTTGTTTTCAGGAATGTGGAGGTATCTTGAGAAATTCCACTTTAAACTTGTGTATTTGCTGCCCACCAGCTGAACTCCTTCTCTGCTGGGATCACTCCTGTGTGTTCTGCCCTTTCTTCATACTCTTCTCCAGCAGGATAAGTGTAAGACATTGCAACATCATCTGTAGCTGATGCCCTATAACCTCTGCGTACAAGATTGGATCGTTTCTGTTACCACACTAATTATATCCAAACAAGGTTGGTTTTTTCAAAGCAGATGGTGTTTGGAGGAGACTGAATTCTCTGAGGTTAGCAATGTAATTTCCATTTGAAGTAACCCAGTTCAAAGGGAAAAATTTCCCCTTTAGGTTTCAGACCAAAGGTTCTAAAAGCCTGAGATGTGAAAACGGAAAGGCACTAGCTATAAACGCCTTTCAAATTATGTCTCTTTAGGCTTGCTGAAATGTTTGGCTAAGCTTCTTTCTTGCTTCTTTAAAATATTCAAGGTTATTGGCCTGCATTAAACTCTAAACCCCGTAAACACTGTCTTAGTAACCAAGTTATTCAGAACTGACAAGCTAAAAGATTTAGAAATGGTGGCTTGTGTGGAAAAAAAAACAGACCTCAGTGATAGAAGTGGGCATTTTTTTTCCCTAAAAATATAATATGCACGAAATTAAATGATTTTAATTGCCACCAGTAGCTGCATAATACAGCCAATTCCCTATGGCCAATGCTGCTTGTGTAAGCAGAGCACCCTGCAATATCAGTAGTTAGTTAGCCAGAATTTTATGTTAGAAAAGATGCTGATGTGACCAAGGCAACAAGTTCAGAGGATATTACCCTTCGGAGCTCTTTCTGACAGCTTTTTGAGTTGGTTTTTAATTTGATCTGTTGTGTGAGGTGTGCTTTGAGGTATGAGATTTCCTCGTGCCAGAGTTCTGGTTATTAAGAGATGTAACTTACTAGTTTACTCACCCTGAGCCTAACAGTGATATTAATGCTCGGTCTTAATTTTAGGGAGAAGGATTCTTTTTATACCTTGATAATTTCAATGTTGAATTTGGAATGGCTGCCGTGACAGCATTCCTCTGAATGGTGACATTTCACTTCCCAATGCAGAAAGGGAACTTGAACACAAAGGCTGGCACGGACAGATGGGAAGGGTGTGCCGATGGGTTTATCAGGCCATTGTACACTGCAGATCTTTGTTTTGTGTATCAGGTGGAGGTGTGGCTAAAGCTTCACATGACTCTTCTTTAGTGTGCTTAACCTTTACACCAATAGCATTTTTATTCGTGTAGCTGGTAAGTATGAAAGGAGATTGGAGCAGGAAGCCATGGCAGAACTCAGCAAATTCTGTAATCATGGTATTAACCTACTTCAGAGACTTAGGATCACTCACTTGGTGAGGTCCATTAAGGATGTTTTCATCGCTCCTGCTTCGCTGCCAGATTATGAAACCAAATCTTGTTCAATTCGCGTCTTAAGCCAAAGGCTGTGGAGCAGGCGATGGTTCGTTCTTTGCTGTGTGTGCACAGCCCTGCTAACACAAGAGCAAGGAGCCTTCTGAACCAAGAGCTGGCTATGGAGCCTGTCTGAGCTGGCCCCACATTGCTCAGGGCACGTTCATGGGGCTGCATTTCTACCATGCCTCATCTCCTCAAAAGGAGCACCAAGTGGGAGCTGTTTTGAGACAGCCCAGCTTTCCTTTGCTGATAATTTTCAGTCTGAAGAGACAGTAACCTGCTGACAGGTTTTAGCCTCGTTCACAGTAGTAGGAAGTGGCAGCGGCAGGATAGGAAAGGAAATTGACACCTTTGCAGCTAAACATTATGTTCTGAGCTGTGTTCTAATTATACGGTGTCGCTTCATGATGAATGGAGCGTTCCTCTAGCTGTTTTCAATTAAGTTTTGTTTTCAAGAGGAAGTGTAGGTTTTAATAAGGCTCAAAATGCATGAAGGTACTTCCTTTTGACTTTAGTGAAACAACAAGGGCTTCACTATTTTTTTCTCTGCAATGTACGTTCAGAAATGCTGAATAAGAGTGAAGTATTTCAGTTGGGTCAAAACACAACATCAATAATAATAGTGGTCTGGTAATATAGCATCTGTTCTCTGATATCCCATAAGTCTGTGTGAATTGGGTTCTGCTGTCCAAACTGCTCCATGGATGTCAGCCTCCCAGACACTGCAGTGCCCCATCCTGGATGCTGGCAGGAGAAGGGCCAGCTCTGGGTGCTCACAGATCTCGCAGCAGGGGTCAGTTTGGGTAGGGATATGCCGACGTATTGCTCAGGCAGTATTCTTGACAGCTCCCATTTGTTTTGCCAGTTAAGTGGAAAATCTGACCTGCAAATTGGAAACATTTAGCGAGATAGTGAAATAGATGTGTTCTAAATATATAAGAACCTGCCTGCAAGCAGCAGGAATCTTTAGTCTTCACCTTGGGTGAGTTAGGGCTCAAGAGATAAAGATCTCTGCTGTAGGCTAGGTTGCTCTGTGGTGGATAAAAATGATGCTCTGCGATAGGTTTTAAATTGACTTTTGGAGTAGTGTATTCATTGGGAGCCGCTCTGATGAATCTATGCTGCTTGGATCCTGTTGGAGGTGCTGCAGTGTCCATTGAGCTCCAAGCTCAAGTGTGAGGAGATAACACACAGGCAGGAAACCTACACCAAATATCAGTATAAGAACGTAGGATGCACATTTGGGATTTTACTGTTGTGTTGTTAGGACTCTAAGGGAAACATGTTGGTTGTTTTCCTTCAGTGTTGGCTACTGCATCCTGATCAGGACTAGCTGAAATGTGAGGAGAAAGAATGAAAAGTTAACGTCATGTGAAAATAGGAGTTGAGGCTGTTTCATGCTCCTTTCACACTCCTGCTAATGGATCTGAATGTTTTGTTTGGCAACTTAAGGCTGTCGTTGAGGGAGAGGTGGCAAACCTCACAGCAGGGCATGATGCAAAGGGAGCAGGTATGCGTTTAGCAGCAAGCAGATGCTGCACGTGCTACACACAAGCCTTGCTATTTTGTCAGTGAATGAATGCACGGAGCTCATGGAGTGCCAGTCAACTGGAATTTCTGTAGAATTTTGATGGAGTTGGAATGAAATTGCTGCTAAGGAGGATGGGAAAGCTGCCTGAGAAATCAGAGTGCTGTGAGATTAGGTGCTGTGTAAACCCCGCTTGCTCTGTGCAGATGGAAGGTCTCCACTGCCACATAACTTGTTCCTGTGCACTGTAATAAACCTTGATCTCACTTTTTAGACCTAATTTTTATCCCTCAGTCTCCTACACAAACATACAACTTCATGTAAGGGCAGACAGGACTGTAGAAATATCTCCATCTCCGGCAGGTGAACAATGTGGTGTGATGTCATGAAAACAAAGAAGTATTCTCTGTGTTTCTTAAGTTCAACCCCCCCCCTCCCTGGCCTTGAATGCCTGCAGGGATGGGGCATCCACAGCCTCCTTGGACAACGTGTTCCAGTGCGTCACCACCCTCTGTGTGATAGAAAGGAAGTTTGGGTTTGAACGATTCTGATTAAAAAAGAAATAATGACTTTAATAGAAAATCCTCACTTATTTTTTCAGAAGGCACAGAAAAAATGACTGCAGACTTTTCTGAGGTTTCCTTTGTACGTTTCTTCCATTTTTCTGCTGCTGTGTGGCAGGTATAGGCTGTGTCATGCTTGAGTTTTAAGAAACTTCTGGCAGTCTCATATCTGACTCGTCTTCCCTTGAGGAAAACTGTCATGCTGAGCTGAAAATAGATGTAGCTGGCCCATAATTTCAGGTATTTCCTTAAAGTATTTACAGATATTATCGGAGCGTATCAAGCCCTTCTAATGCTGCACTTTTCGTGTGCTAAGTGATTGCTTTGAGAGTATGTAATAATATTTAATTGTCACTTGATGCTTGCATCCTGCTGTATGCCAACCATTCCTTATGGTCTGAATGCGCCCAAGTGAGACGCACCAGTAATGCCTGTTGGCTGAGAGAGTGTTTTCACAGGAGGTCCAAATATGTGAATCCTCATGCGTATTAAGAATACGATGTGTTTGATACCTTGGTTTTACTCAACTCATGATGGTCTGGTTCCACATCAATTCTATTCTGTTTGAATTGGATTCAGTGCAGTGTTCTTGAAAAGGGTCTTTTCTTCCTTGCCCCAAAACTGCCCAATGGTGGCTTGGAGAGTGTGGGAGCTACAGTATTTGTACACACACAGGCAGGAGGTGTCTCTGCTACAGCTATTATTACCTTCTTAATTAATTAACCATAGCTCTAAATCAAAATCTGCAGTTCGTGTTGCGGTTGTTTTCTCTCCCTGAGATTAGGTGACCTGAAATACAGCATTTCAAGTAAATCATCTTTCAGTGCCTTTGCAATCTGATTTGTTTCACTTTGCTTACTGCTCTTTGGCATCATTACAATCCTCTTTCCATTCCTGTCTAAATATAACGTTTCTGCTGTGTTTATTCAGGAGGTTGCAGGTAGACAGCAGAGATGGTGATGCAGAACAGAAAATGACAGCGCATCAGCAGCCTCACAAGGATGGGAGGCAGTGGTTAGCACAGCTCAGGAAAGGAGCCAAAGTTTCACTTCTATGGATTGCTGGAAGGGGGCATTTTGTAATCATGAAACAAAACATCATATAATGATCGAATTGAGAACTTAAACACTGGCCAGGCACCAATAGCGTCAATATATTCATTTCAAGTGAGGAAATAGATCATTCTCCTGAAATGAAAACATCAACATGAAACTGCAACATTTCATTTTCATTTGCTGTGTCCTTGGGCCTCCTATTGCTGGGATTTTCTCCACCATCTTGCTATATACAAACCTATAAATACTGTCTGTGCTGATGGAGCTCTGTCTTTTTATCCTAAGTCTCAAAGTACTTTATGAACTTGAAAAATAAACAGAGGAGTCGCAGCACACTGCCTGGAAATCATGGGTGTATTCTGCCTATTGTGAGCAGTGCTTTGTAAAGTTTTAATTGTAGAGCTAGTTTGAAAACACAGAAAGGAACCTGCACGCATTGGTGACGGGCAGTGAATGCAAAAGTAATAGAGCAATCAGCCACCACAGAAACGATGCTACCTCAAGAAATGACAGCAATTTACTGTGTGCTGCAGTGCAGTGCAGCATCGTTCTTCATTTTAGGATTTGATTCCCAGGATTTGTGTTTCTGATATTTATGACAGATGTAAATCTTTGTAATCCAGGGGGTGTAAAATTAGGGACTGCGTGGCTGGAGTGAGGCTTTAGTGCTGCTTTGCTACCTCATTGTGGCCTTCCGATGTTTGAAGGGAGCATATAAACAGGAGGGGGAACGACTGGGTGGGTAGGACAAGGGGGAATGATTTTAAACTGAGACAGGGGAGGTTTAGGTTGGATATTAGGAGGAAGTTTTTCCCCCAGAGTGTGGTGACGCACTGGAACAGGTTGCCCAAGGAGGCTGTGGATGCCCCATCCCTGCAGGCATTCAAGGCCAGGCTGGATGTGTCTCTGGGCAGCCTGGGCTGCTGGATGGTGGCCCTGCACACAGCAGGGGGTTGGAAATGGATGGTCATTGAGGTCCTTTTCAACTCAGGCCTTTCTATGGTTCTACGATCCTAAATAGCATCAGAGCCAACAGCAGGAAGTTGTGCTTCCTCCCTATGCATGAGGGTTACAAATGAGTGCGTCCTTAGGTTGTTCTTTCAGGTGGTGCGTTAGCAAGTTGTGCAGAAGGAAATGCTGTATTCTGTATCAAATGACAGCAACAAAATGATATTTTGTCCTCAATGGAGGCATCGTTCTCAGGTTGTTGTTGTGTTTTAGTGTTTCAGTGCTAGAGAGCTGCACTTTGTACCTATGGAAAACCCCTGTTGCTGAGTTTGAATGAACTAAGAGGGTTTTCATTGACTTTCTCATCTCCAGCTTCAGTAAAGCTGTGTTTGACCTCATTGTCACTTAGTTTCACTGTTGTGAAACTCAGTATGCTTTTATTTTCCCGTGCTCCTCCTTTCATACATGTGAATGTGAGGATATGCTTCTGCAGAGAGTTTTCAGGCTTGCCTTTTGCTTTCCAGTGCTCTGTGAAACCCGTCCTCAGGGCTTTCAGTCCCAAAGCAGAGCTTGAGAATCGCTTCTTTTGGTGGTTGTCGTCTATTATCAAGGTTACCAACTAACTGAGGGTGGCAGCAGCAGAAGATTAGAGTAGTTCTGTGTTAGCTGAGTCCTGCTTTCTCTTATGGGGCTTATTTAACATTTAATAATGAGATTGAACAGGTCTCACAACGTTTCCATTGGTGAGAACATGCATTCATTTGAATCCTTCCTCTCTGTCTGGCTTCCTTCTTCATAGAACCTGTGGGAATCTTTCACGTTGTGTTAAATTGCATTGCAATTGGTGTTTAAAATTGTATAAGAGACAGAAGTGCGGGAGTGCAGTATCCTTAGGAAACCAGCTTGCAGAACTGAGAATGGGTAAGGGATGGATGGCAGAGGAAGGAAAAAAGGCATTAAAAAAAGCAAACAACACAATAAAATCCTTTACCTGGTAAGCTGCAGTTTCACAGCGGAAGTGTGGAATTGATGGTGCCTGGTGATGAACAGCCATAGCCATATATTTCTCTTCTCCAGGAGCATAATGAAGGTCTTAGGTTAGAAGACAAACCACAATGACATTACTTAAAGGTACCCTGGGGAACTTTCCTATACACAGGGCAGAATATATAACTCTATATTTATTTTTACATGCAACAGTATACTTACTTTTCCATTTGAGCCAGTGTGCTGGTTGGGAAAATCATGGTGAATATCTACTGTTAAGTAAATAAAGTGGGGGAAAAAAAATGTTATCCTTCTTTGACTGTAATGAACTCTGTGTTGTTCAGTCAGGTAATACTCACCCTGGAGACACTTTTCACCTGAAAGGAACGCAACAAACTGATGTCAAGGAATACAGGAATAACTGTGGGTTTGATGGCTCCAGAGGATGGTTGGAACCGTCAGAAGGGCTGAAAATGAATGCTATAAACTTTTTGATGCAGTCACGCGTGATGTTGTTTGCAGATTCCACTTACACTCAAGTCGTTGCCTTAAATGAATCTAAACAATAAGAGAAAAGGAATTTCGTATCAAGTTTTATTACTGTGAGAACTGAAGATTCTTGAGAAATCACAGAGTTAGGAGCTGGCCTGTTGAGAGGTGGGTAGGTGTCCTGGGTAGGTAGATAGGTCCAGCTGCAAGGCAGGAAGTTGTTCTTAATCTCTGCCCTATAAAAGCTGATGGTTTCTTCTTATCTTTTCCCAGTGAATGTACAGTGAAGTTGTGTTGGCCCATTGACAAAATTGCCATTATGCTATAGAAAAATGGCCAAAAAGATGGTAGGCAGGGAAAAGACATGAGACCTTGAGTTAGATTAGGGGGAGGAATGGTCATCTCTGGGCACTTTGTGCTCTGGGCAAGCAGACTGTGCAGATACGGAGATGGGTATAGGCAGGAAGACTACAGTCAGTGAATGAGAGTTACAGGTTGTTGTAAACTGAAGGATGCCTGTATTGGACAGGAGCTCCTGCAGCTGCTGCAGACGTCACTGCACTTCTGTTTGCGTAGCACACCTCCGTGCTTCTGCACCTTCAAGTCAGCAGGTGGGACTGTTTTTTTTTTGCAGCATCTCATTACGGTTCTCTTCTCCTCCGCCGTCATTTTCATCAGCCAGCATTGTTGGGTGCAGCTCTGAAATGCTGAGCGCTGATTTCAGCACGGTGAGCAGCTGCGTGCTCAGCGTGGTGAAGGAAAGGAGCCTCAAAAATCACGTGGAATTCAGTTCTCGGAGCATAAGCACACTTTGACCTTCACTGGTTAACCTTGTTAGTCAGTAGACCTGCGCCGATTTGCTATTAATAAGCTGGCCTGCAGATCCCATTTATAAACACAGATGTGCCAGAAGTAAAGCAGCGGTGCCTGCTGTGGTGTGCAAGAGCGTAGGTTGCTCCAAAAGTAAGGCTTCCTATTGATATCCCTGGAAGCTGCTACAGATACAAAGAGCACAATAACACTATATGGTAGGGCAAATCCTCAGCTCCAAAACACTGCAGTTTGGAAAGGGCTTAAGTTAAGCCTGAGCATTCACAGCAGCCCTGAGCCTGGACAGGCTCTGTGCAGATATGTTGACTTCCATCTGTTGAGAAAATAGTGCTAGCAGCAAAACTGTGAGCAGGAAGCCTCTTCTGTCCCTCCCATGTTTGGTTCTTGGGTCATCTAGTCCCTCTTTTTTATGTCATCTGTTTCTTCTCACTTTGAACAGTTTTTCACTGGATCTAAAATCTCAAGACTTGAAGTGCATGCAGTTATAATTCTACCTCTTCATATGTACTTATGAGGACATAATCCTACTGCTGGCTAACCACACAATACTGGTGATGGCCCTGTGCAGGGTTTGTAAGTGATATTTGTTTATGAAAGGCGGGGAAAAGGGATGGATATTTGACTTGTTTCAATGAAAGCAGCAAGGTGCTGTTCAGTATATTAACCCCATCATCTGAATTTGAGACCTTCTCTCTTGAGGTATTAAGACTAGAAGGAGATCAGGGAGACCAAAGAAAGTCCCTCCGTATTCTGTTGTTCTGAAATAAGAGGCAGGCAGTCTTGCTTTATACAATGCTGTCTTCCTGTGTAGAGCAATTAGTGTTAATATGGTAATGATAATCATTTCTATAAATTATTCTTAATTAACTATTTATATAATAAGTTACTTAAGGATCCGTGTTTCATGGTTCTGTGGGCTTTTTCCCCTGCTGATTGTTTTCCCTATGTATTTCTTTTCTGCTCAGCATTAACTCTGTGATAGCCAGACTTTGCATTTGATGTAGATGATCAGTAATTAACACAGAATGCTGCAGAGATGATATGGTAACAGGTGGGTTCCTTCCTTTAGTTGTGCTATTGTTGCCAACAGCTATTTTTTCCATGTCAGAATCAAGCTCCCCATACCCTGTATTGTGGGAGGATCCACCTCCCAGCATGGTGGTTCATCCCACTGTTTTCAGCATGTGACAGTACTCCCCTCTGCCCTGCAGGTCATAGAATCATTAAGGTTGGAAAAGATCACTAAGCAGATCATCTAGCCTGCTGCTGTCATTGGCTTCTTTTCCTTGTGCACACACAAAGCATATACCAATCCTTATGTACATAATCAGCCTAACTTCCTGTATACTGCCTAATATAAAGTGTGTGTTTCCCTTTTTACTATGGTTTATGTTTATTGCACACGCTGCATTGTTTTACGCAGGCAGTGTTCTTATTGAATGTGTGCTTTAGTCAGAGGGATTTTATATTCCATTCTTAGCATTGTTAGTGCTGTTTTCCTAACCAATTTTCATCAGGCTGTTGTTTAGTTTAATTCACTTCATTATCTTGTAGAGCAGTTCCTATCTGTTGGACTTTCCTTCTGTTACCAAAAACAGTGAGAACCTGAGTCTTTTTAGCTTTGTTTCTCTTCTTTTTTCTGACATGTTTGGAGCATCATTTACATGCAGATGTAATATAACATGTCCCATCCTTGGATGCATTCAGGGCCAGGTTTGATGTGGCTCTGGGCAGCCTGGTCTGGTGGTTGGTGACCCTGCACATAGTGGGGGGGATTGGAATGAGATGATCATTGTGGTCCTTTTCAACCCAGGCCATTCGGTGATTCTGTGATCATAGAATAGGGTTTCTATAAGGCAGCCAATCAGTTAAAGCCAACTACTGATAGCTTTATGAGTCAATTAGCACCTCAATTCATCACTAGTCAGTATCAAATTAATAGTGAAGTAGGCATGTGAGAACCTCATCCTTTGTTTGCCTCCAGTGAAGGTGCTTCTGCAATATGTTCATTTGCATTGTGTGAAGAGTGTTCAGTGCTCTCATTTTTAGACCTATCTAAAATTCAGGGTCAAAGATCATACGGAAACTGGTTTGCTTCAGCTCATCTAAAGAATATGGAAAGTTCAGTCAAGTGCTAGGATTTATTCTAATTAGGCAGCACTGATTAACTTGATGTTGTATCTGTTCACTTAGGAGGTATTTCTTTCACTATTTTGGTTTATTTTCATGTATATGCAGCTTAGGGCTTTTGATGTAAATAAACGTAACTGCATGACTAGAGCAGAAAAAATAACTTCAGCCTAATCAAGTCTAAATTGTCTGCATTAATAAGACCTACAATAGTTAAGATACTTTGCAAAAGTGATAAGCTATTCATATTCAATCTGTTGCATCCTTAGATTTCGCTACACAGGCTTTTCTTTCAAAGGAAGAAATGGTGGAAAGAAATATTTACGCTAATGGTGAGCTTTAATGTATGTGAGAACAAATAATTGGAACTTCAAGACGTGATATTTTGGGAAAAGAACAGATAATTACTTTTTATTTGTTGTCCCCTCAGCTGCAGCATGTCAAGAAAAACATAGCTAATATAAATTACGCTTCCCTTAGTGCTGATTACTGTGGGAATGCTTCATCAGAAATAGTTTTTGCTGCTGCAAAAGCATTCATTCGAATGCTCTTGGTGACCAAATGAAAGGGGCTGAGAGCCGGAAGGTCTGTGCTGGTCCTGGCCATGCAGCCAGAGAAGGTAAAGTCCTGAGCTGACCTGGTATGTTATGCAGACCCACTGTGGTGGGGCAAGTCCCATTCACAGTGGGCTTTATCTGTTGGAAATGGATCAGTACCGCTAAGCTAGCTCTGTATCCCTGATCTAAGCAAGCACTGTTGTATTAGTTTGGAGTATATTGAAGTGTATTTGGAACACACTGAAAGCTCAGGACCATATCTGTCAATCATACTGCTCCAGTCCCTGTTCTGGTTTTCAGGTGTATTGGTGGTGGTGATTTAGCACTTGCACTGTATGAATGCTATATCATCACATCTTCGTTTGCTTCTTGGGGTAGGGCACAGGTAGAGGAAGTCTGAGTTTATCCTGCTAGTTGAAAGCAAGCTGGGTGGGTTAGGTTGGCTGTCTGTTGGAATACAGACTGTTACTGTGGGGAGTTTTATGTCACTGACAGTATAATTAAACAACATAAGTAAATAAACCCTTGACCATTTCATATAGTAAGAAGGGTTTTATTTACTCCTTCATAGAATGCCCTGTAAGACCCCAACTGTCAGCCCACACCTATCTCTTTTTCAAGGCAAAATGTCTTTGCTACTTTAAGCAGGTCAATTAATCACAACTGGGCTGTTCTACAGAAGACACTCCCAGGGATAAGGAAGATCTGATTTTCTTTCTTTTTTTTTTTTTTTTTTTAATATTTTTTAATATTTTTTTGTTTCAAATAAGGGAACTGAAATTACTTAGGGGACTACTTAACTTCCACTGCAATTAGATTAATGTAGGAGGAATCTTGATTTATTTCCAGAGATGAGTGTATGTTTCTAGGTCAGTGACTCTATTTAGAACAAGAGATCGTAAGGTTTTCTAAAATAAATCAAGCGTAGTGTTAGGTGTGCTACTTCCCACTTGAATTGTGGTTTAGTTTTCATCCGATTATCTTTTGCCCTTTTCTTGAGAAGTGGCTTGAGACTGTAGGTGTTAAAGTTCAGAAGTAATAAATGGATTAGGGAAGAGAGGGAGTGGTAATAAAATGATCTTCGTTTCCTTCATCAGAGGGCTGGTGTCAGTCACTCAGAACCAGGGAGGGGAAGGCACTTGAAAGTTTAGTTCTACAAAATATAAGTGGGCAAGCGGGGTGTTGTCATGGTTTTGGCTGATGCTTGGGGATCTTGAAGTGGGGATGGAGGTTCTGCTTGAGATGAGCTCTCTGCCACTTCTGCAGTTCAACAGACTGTGATTATTGATAGGGATGTGCAACATGCTCTGAAGGGAAACGGATGCTTTAAACGGATGGGAAGGTGATTTTAGGGAAGCTTAAGATCACAAATTTCAGACCACGACACCTTCTGTATGAATCAAGCAGAAATGTCTGGATTTGGCCCCTTTTATACGACTTGGAGAATGTATCATAGAGGATGCCATTTCCATGGAAAGAAACAATTAAATGTGTGGTGTGTTGCAGTGTGTGCTGCACCTCTTTTTGAATATACGGGATGCAATGCGAGGCTGAAAATTAAGTAATGTTTCATGTGGAAAAATATCCTCTGGCGAACTGTTAAATGTGAATTTTAAGGGAGTTGTATGTCTCTTTGCTAGCTAAAGAAGAATGTTCTTTTCCCAATATATGCTCGATATGATAAACTTTCTTCCTGATATCTAATCCACACTGGGGGATTTATGGTAAATGTTGGCTTAGAAAGCAACCCCACCAATAAAAACACCCCAACCATTCCTCCCATGAGAATCCTTTGCTTAGTCCTTCAGTGGCAAACTGAACCTGTCTGTTCCCTACCTGCTGCCTCTTACAGCCACTTCTGAGTGCTGCGGTTTCAAAGATTGGTGACCAAGCTAATTGCCAAACAGTACGTGAATTTACAGCCCGGTGGGTAATTATTTTCTATGGGCCATGTATTGTAGTCTATGTGTCAATAGTCCCTGGCAATAGTCATCCACAATAAAACAGCGAGAATTCTGTGGAGTTATCTTTGTTTCAGCTCAGAAGCAGAGAACTCTCTGTTGTGTTTCAGCTTCCCAAGTCTTTTATGAGGTGACCTGTTATGTATAAACATGGTTCATCCTCGTTGATAATAATGCATATGCAATTGTCGTCTGAATGCTAATCCTGAAATATAGTTTGGGCTGCTTTTGTATTCATGATAGATTTTATGAACCTTTTTTATTGCTGGTGATGTCAGCAGAATCTTTCTATTGAATTATGGATTAGACATTTAATCAAGGTCTGCACACCATTACACAAGTCTCTTCTCTGTTTTCTTCAGAAAAATGAGATTTGGGGGAAAAAAAAAAGAATAGATTCACAATGGAATTGAGTGAGCTCCTGATGAATAAAATTCAACTTTGCATCTCGTATCTCTGACAACAAGCAGATAGAAACCAAGGGATGCATGTCCAGCGATTGTTTCTATTGAAAGCCAGTGGTACTTCCAACGTCAGGAAGGAAAGAAGGCAAAATTCAGAATCATTTCTGCCAACTCTGATGCACTGTTTTGGAGATATTCATGCAGATGTTAGTTTTAAAGCATATGTTTGTCCTGGTGTTTCTTTTCTCACCATCTTGAATCACAGTTGAGAAGTGACTGCATGACCAACTCAGGACCACCGGGCTCTGTGGCTCAGTAATTACATCTGTTTTTCTTCCAAATTGCTTTTGTCCAACTGCCTTTTAAAACCATTTCTATGAGTTGCTAGGATACATTTCTATAAATGGAAACTGTTTACACAGCCTCAACGTGATGAATCTTTGTATTTCACTTATTTCTTGCCAAGGCTTCATTGTGAGGCACTGCTGAAGTTTACTAAGCTCTAGGAATTGCCATATAATCCCATTTCTTTGTTTGTTATAATCAGAGAAATACACAGCTGATTAAATGAGTCTTGTTTTGTCTACTATCATTAACCCTTTTGAGCTCTGCAGTGCCATCATTCCCCAGTATGTTCAGTCAGCTCAAGGCACCACTTTGCCAGCCAATAAACAAATGTTACTGCACAAAGTAAAACTGACAAGCCGACCTTTTCTCCACTTGTGCATTTACTCACTGTGTTTTAAAAATGAAGAGAGCAAACTCGTGGTATTTTAGTCTGCTTACCAGCTTGGGAAGGTATTGCCATCAATTCTTGGATTTCATGAAAAGAAATGTGTTTTATTGGCTCTCGTGTAGAATCCTTGGGACATGCTACAGTGCTGATCTTACGGTGCTCTACAGCATATGCGTCCAACCCACTCATTTTACAGTTTTGTTGCCCTCTTTTTTATGTTTTAATGAAAAATATAAATGAAAAGCAAGTTTTGTTACTTACATACTACAGCTGTGTCATATCTTTTACATGTGGCCCAAGACTATTCCTATTCACTCAGCTCAGCCTAGGCAAGCCAAAAGGTTGGATGCCCATGCTCTAGAATTTGCCTTTGAATGCCAGGTGGGTTCACATTTCCCACATCAGCACAGTTGGACCTTGGTTGAAGGGTGGAGCAGCTGGGTTTTCCTGGAATATCCCATTCAGGTGGCTGTTGCCTAATTTTTGAGGGTTGTGAGGAGATGAAATCTGATCACTTGAAACCAAGTCAAACTCAAAAAATATGGCTCTAAGGATCAAGCTTTACTTATCTTACCCTATCTGCTGTAACTCTTTGCGCTAATCTAATGATGGATTTCCTAAAACGTGAAGGATCTTTTTATATATCGGTAATTTTTAACCACAAAATCTGTATGGTAGAAATAGTTTTTCGACATGCGAATTGCTATTTTGATCTGCCATTTCTGGCTCAGTTTTGATGTTTTTAATGTCAAATGGATTTTATTTTTTGTTGTATCGTGTGGGAGAGCGACTGAAGAAAAGTGCTGGCATTTAAAAGAATTGTTCTTAAATGGGAGTTCTGAGATTAATCTTACTGGCTGTTGTGTTTCTTTCAAGCCAGTCCAATAGGCAGTTAGGTAATTACTATGGGTAGACTCAATGATCAGATTATATTGAATGCCTGCAGACTTTACCAAAGAGATCTATTAAGATGAAACAAAATACAGCATTTAAATCGCTGCATGAGAAGCAGCCTGACAGAGGGAACGTAGATCGTGGTTTGATTACCCCTGCAGAAGGACATCTAGAAAATTAATATTAGGACATTGGTAATTGAAAACATTTAATAAGAATGAATGCCCTCCTTTTATCTATGATTAGAAAGGTCTTTGACGAAACACGGCTGTGTGTGTATGTGGTATCTCAAGCAAATATGGGAAGTAATGTGCTCAGGTCTTTGTGTAGCTCCTAAAGGTGTCAGAGAAGTAAACTTTCAAGGGTAGCGTACAGCTTCTTAATGGTTCACAGTGGCCAAAACCATGCATTTAATAGCTGCGTGATTAATGAATTACAGAGTTCCATCATTCAATAATTATTTCAGATGCATCCTTTCTGTCTTTCCGTCGTGGCTGTTTAAAGGCAGCCTGAAGGTTTGTGAATGTTCAGTGGTGAAAGAGGATCAAAAGGGTGTGTATATCTTTCTCAGTTGGCCAGGGACATGTTCTTAAGTGCAGAAAGTTAAAGCCATTCCTTCCAGGAGACCTTCTTTCCTGCAATAGACCTGAAAGCCTCGGATCTGCTGTTTGTTCCTGTCTTTGTATGACCAGCTGGTCACAGATGGCCTTGGCTGGGTAATGGACTTTTCCATCTCCGTATTACCTGCAGCTTTTCATCCCAGGTTGGTGTCATACCAGATCTCTCACTGGAGCAAGAGTTTCCTTGGGAAACCAGACTAAAAAGAGGAAATAGAAACAGTTCTGTTAACGCCTAGTATGTTACAAAGGGAAAACGTGATCTGTGTCTCTGGATTACAGGAGTGTTTGAAGCTGTGGTAACCCAGTTGTTGGCAACTATAATTTAGATGTAACTAAGTTGTGTTTCTTTTTTTTAAACATAAGTATGACTTATTTGAAGTGTGTTGAATTAGAAAACTCATGAATAAATATTTTGACATAATCAGAATTATATGGCTAGAAATTGACCTACTTTGCATGACAGATGCTTGAGAATCCCCTAGCTAATAGCACACTAACCTGGCATAGCAGTGCCTTATCTTCTAATTCACTAAGCTTCATACAGACATTAAATTATTTGACACTTTTTTATTTGTCATGGAGATTAGACATGGTCAATTTTGTTTGTATAAATGAATAACTGATAGGCAAGTTCTTGAGAAGGCTTTGGGTTGCAGCCCAAAAGAGGACTCGTGCATCACTCAATCTGTGCTTTTAGCATGGCCTGGCAAAATGCTGCAGTGTTAGAAATAGCCCGAACAGCTTTATGGTACCAGTGATCAAACAACTGGAGTCTCACACCAAGCAGACAGAAAATGCTCTTCTGAAGATAATCAGAACTGCACAAGGAATAATAACGTTTTAGAAGGCTGGCAATATTTTAATGATATAAATAGATTCTATTTCTCTCCCCGAGGCTGTTGTTAATGCCTGCGTTGATTTCAGCAGACTGATTTTATCTGCGTGTCCTTAAAGTTAATAGGACAAGGATTTTGCACAGGTTAAGTTAATATAAAACTCCTCCTTTGGAATTTATATGGATTTTTATTTTTTCAATCATCTTCCTTTATTTTAAAATACCAGTGCAGGTGATGAAGCCGTTTAGGTTCACTTTGCATAGAATATAGTTTTCAGGCTCCATAAATTTTTGTTGTTCGCTTCCAGCACAATAAATGGTGGTGCATTTATTGCTTTTTCTTTTTAATAGGAGAAAGGTAACTGTCTTGGCCCCATTTCCGTGAAGAAAACCTTCTCCTCTTTTCTATAATACATGCAATGAAGAGTCATATCATGATCAACATCATTAGCTCCTCTTCTCTCTTTGCAGTTGTTTTCTCCATTTTGAAAGAGCTTCTGGAGACAAAATCAAGTTTGTTCATGCTCTTTTTTTTTTTTGCCCCACAGCCTTCAAAAGGGCTGCAAATTTGTTAAACTTGGTAGGAACTGTGGTAGCACAGAGCAGTTGCATTTAGCCCTTTGCCTGTTTCCATTTGCACACCACCAACACTTGGTTTCAGCCATCGTAGGTGAGGTTGGCAAGAACCTTGTACCCTTACCACCCAACGTGCTCTTGAAAAGTGACCCCAGCTTTTCCACGTTGAATAATTTCCTTGAAGTGGGTTTTGTTGTTATTGGGGATCATTGTTGTATTTTTATCGCTTTTTCTGCTAATTCTTTAATTCTTAATTTCCTGACCGACACTCCCAAATCTTGATGGTTGGTGCCTAGGCAGTGTGATTCCAGAAACAAGAGCTGTCCTGGTATGCTGATCCTCCATGGCACCACACATGTGAGAGGCACAAACTCCAGTCCCTTACCTGTGAAATCTGTTCTGGCACAGGGGTGTTTCACTTCTTATAAACTTTTTGCCATGGGGCGATTGCCTGCAGTAGTCTTTTCATTTCTGCCTCCTGCTGCCGCTTTGACAATAGGAACAGCAGCAGGAGGCAAAAATGAAAGGACCAAATTGAAAGAAGCACTTTGCCACTGTTGTAATTTTGAAATTGATGGTGTTTTTTAGCCCAAAGTCTCAGGAATAAAGCTGCTTTTCTCTTTGCCTCCTATTGTTTTTCCAACAGGGAGAGACATTCTCTGATGTTGCAGAGGCAGTGGGAAGCCAAAATGAAAATAATTTTCTCCCTGAAACGTTGGATTGCATAAAGTGAACAATTTCAAGAGGGAAATAGCATGATGTTTTCTTGTTGACTGCCATGTGGTGAATACTGGTATTTCCGTTTAGCCCATGGAAAATAAATAGCAGCTGCTTTTCTTACTGAATTAATGTCATCATAGAATATTTCCTATAAATCTACTGACTGTGCATTTTTGACTTGTCATTTTTATGCTTTCCCTTTTTCTGCACTAGAGAAGGCTTTGTAACATAGGTATCTAATTTCCCCCAGAGGCCACGTGCTGTCTCTCATAGCATGGCCTTGGACTCAGCTTCTTCAGCCAGAGTCATTGGTCTTCACTGTGCAGAGCTGTACTTCGTACCTATATCCTCAGGATGACCAATAAACCCAGATATAATTGTCTATATTGTTTATGCCATAGCAACTGAAGTGCAGAGTGGTCCTGCAGGTTGATATTGGTGTCACAGTGTGCAACAGGTTGCCCAGAGAGGTGGTGGAAGCCCCATTCTTGGAGGCATTCAGGGACAGGCTGGACCAGGCTCTGAGCAACCTCATTAACCTGTATATTGAGGGGAGTTGGACTATATGGCATTTAAAGGTCCCTTCCTACTCAAAAGGTTCTATGATTGTATGCCACACAATGTAGTTTTTTTGCAGGAGTCTTTGCTCAGTGGGATGGGGGCCTAAGGGTTGTTTGGGTAGCAGAAAGTGGGAGATGGACCACTGAATATCAGTCAGCAGTGTGCTCAGGTGGCCTAGGAGGTGCCTAGGGAAGGGCTTCTCCTTTTTAATGTATGTAACTGAATAAATTGTTCTCTTATTGAGCATGTGAGAAATTTGGGAAGGCTAGTCAGAACATAACCTTTTCTTAGCTCGCTCTTTTTACAGCCTTGGAGAATTAACATTTATCTTAAGGCAGCAGAAGTATTTGTAGGAAGCGAATTGATTCTCCCCCCTTTTTCTCTCATCATACGTAAGAAAAACTAAATTCTTGCATAGACTCGTCAACAGAATGCATTTGTATGCTTTGAAGTGTATAAATTGTGAATTTATGTGTCTGGATGTGACTTTGGGGCACTGGGTGTAAGTGTATGCATGTCTGTGTCCTGGATTAGTCACAGTCTAATTAAAATTGTTCTTGCAAATCACAATCTTGAAGTCAGATACAGGTAGATCCTTAACAGGAGCTTGGGTTTAGTTTTGATTCCTGTAGGATTAAAGAGAGTCAGTTTGGAAGAAGAGGCAATTGCAATTCACTTTCCACTTCCCCAGCAAGTTCAGATTTGGTTGGTAAACAACACATAATTTCACGGCACCTTTTGAAATGGCCTCTCCTTGCTGCTCTGAAATTCCTTTATGGGGATGTTTGGCAGCACATTCTGTCTGCTGGCTGCTTTGGTTGACCATGTTAGTGCAGCTGTAAAGCATCTCTTTCTTTCCAAAGTATCTGGGCTTATTACTGTGCACCTTTAAAACCATTTCCTCGTTAACACTAATTAAAAAATACCGTAAAATCAACCACAGCAATGCAGAGATGGAGCAAACATTTTCAGTCACCTTTAATCAAAGTTGTTTGTCCCAGAAAGACACAGTTCCATACTGAGATGGGTAAGGGATGAACTGGTTGATGACCCAGTGTTCCCAAAGGCTACATTTACTTGACATTTTGATGTCCGGTTGATTTAAACATTTGCCTGGGTCTGAAACACTCGGTGAACAAAGTTTGCTGATCTGTCTTCTGTATTTCAAGAGACAAAAGCCGCAGAAAACTCTCTTCTCCCATCCCCTCTAGTTGTGCTGCGAGCCTAATTTTTATTCTCAATTACTTAAGCAGAAAATGGACCACCAACTTCTCCTCGCTTCACTTTAGTCCATTCCCTAGAGCTCGCCGAGCAAGGCTACTACCTCAAAATGAAGTTTTATTGCAATGTCGTATTTCAGTTTATAGCAGAATCTGGGGCTTTAGCTGCTTCTGTAGCCTGTGGAAAGGCACCTTACAAAATGGCTTTCAGAGATTTATGAAGACTTGCACAGCGCAGAGGCTGAAAGGAAGTTTAATTACATTCAGCTTTTGGTCATTTCTGTGTCTGACGATGTGGCCATACGCTGTCATCTCAGAGACCATCTAAGAAAATAAAATTGATCAGTGAGCCTTCTGGCTAAATCTAAAACGAGTGCTTTGTCATCTGCCCATGGAGTGCATGTGCTCAGTCACTGTCAGCTCCGGCGTGCTCACCCCAACCTCTCTAGCACTGAGATTTGTCCAAAAGTTTAATCAAACGTTATTTTATTCCGAGGCCTTCTGTGTAAATAATTGAATTCTTCTCTTGACATACTCACATGTAATTCGTTGCGCTATAAAGAAATAATCTATTCTGCTCAACCAGTTGGCTTTGGAGATGGTAAAATGTCCATCTTGTTTTGTGCTAGCTCCTGTAGATACAGCACGTTAAGATAAAAACTAGGCAGGCAGAGTTGCTGTCACCTTGTGAATGACATCTCTGCTCATAAAGCTCTGATCAGAGATGGCGAACACTATGGAAACATCTTATTTATTTATATAGTAAACTTGGTTCTGCAAGTGGGGCTGTGTAGGTGTCTTTGAGTACTGTAATTCACAGGCTAATGGTGCCAGGAGCCATAAAGTCTCTCAGTTGGAGGTTACAGTAAATAGCAGAGCTGAACAATTGGGAAATACTGCTGAGATGATGGTCTGAATGATGATTGAGTTTTCCTGGAGAGCCCTTATCTGTGTTTAAAATTGTAGGCAATGTTTTTAAATTTAACCGTAATAGGAGTTCATTGAGCCTACAGAGTGGTTTCCATTTCACCTCTTTATGTGGTTTATCATTTTCCCCAAAAAAATACTCTCTGTTTTTGCACTTGAGACAAATGTTTGCATTGCTGTCAAAATTGGGCATTTTACCTTTTTCTGAGTAAAATGCACTAGCAGAGCAGCGGGGAGGTTTCCCTCTCCTTGCCCAGTGAGGAGGCTCACGTGTCCCACCAGCACTGCTGGACGGGTCAGCTCACAGGAGGAGGTGGGATTCTGGAAAGGAGGAGTCTTAAAAGCTAGCTTGGTGAGGTTTTGTTTTCTTACACCTTGCAACACCACTTTCTTAATGACTGCTTCCCAAGGCAGTTCTGAGGTTGTCCCTTCAATGTTAGCTAAGCAACCTAAAACTAGAATCGTAGAGTCTTCAAGGTTGGAAAAGACGTCCAAGATCCACAAGCCCAACTGATCCAAACATGCCCACTGACCGTGTCCCTCGGTGCCACATCCCCAGGGTTCTGAAACAGCTCCAGGGATGGTGACCCCACAGTCGTTGGGAAGCAGTGCCAGTGTATCGCTGCTCCTTTGGAAAACAAATACTCCATTGGAGGTACTGCAGATCTTTGACAGTATCACACTCTGGAGCGGTGAAAGGGCAAGTTTCCATCCATCACATTCAACTTGCATTGTAACCAAGTGTTTTCTCCAGGATTCTACATAGAAAAGAGGCGCTTAACTTTAGATTAACAGCTGGGAGGACAATTTGGGCATGTATTTGTTTAGTTTAAGCATCCTAGGTGGAATTGCTGCTATCCGTTACATTGTGAAGAAACAGTTGTGTCCCCAAGGTGCTGTGGTCTCGCCAACAAGTTCCAGTTTCTTTTGGGGTGCCGTGTGTTGGAGTTGTGGTTCAGTGCAGCCATTGAGAATAACGTGCCATCAAGGAGTGGAGCCCATCTGAGCTGCTCATGGCTCTTTTGTCAACTGCTGCTCTGTGGCTGCTGTACTGAAAGATAGATATAATTATGTGTGAATATTTTCTCTTTAACACCTACTTATGCACTTTTTTTTTTTTTCTTCTTGGGGAAATCTGTAGTTGATTAAAATTGCCATGAATTTTCTTTAGGTAATTGCTACCAAATGAAGCTGCGCACAGTGTGCGTGTGCACATGTGCAAATACATAGGAGCATGGATAAATATATTTGTGGAAATAAGGGCACAGCTAATGGGAAACATCTTTCACGGAGCAATTAATTCACGGTTCTCCAGCCTGTGCCATGTCTTGGGGGTCACTTCTGCACTGCAGTGTTTTGTGTTCTCCTTTGCACCGGTGCTATCAAAATGCTAATTGTCCCCGTGAAGATGTAGGCTGTTTATAAGCACGGGTGTGATTGTTTTGCAGCCCTGTGAGATCTAAGGCGGTGTTATTTCAGGTTTGTAATTTGAATGTGTGATGAATACAACTTTGACAGTTTATTAGTTAGAAAAGGGGGAGAAAAAAAACCAAACAACAGACACTGGTGTGTCATTCTTCAGCAAACTGATTGCCAGGAGCATGTTATTGACTTTGGTGATAATATCATTATATATTTTACGGTCATAAAATCAAGAAATTCAGATTATGCCCTGAGGGCTTCACACATTTAAATAAAGGATATAGCCATTTCCAGGGCTATTGGTTTAGATTGCTGGATGCTGTGAAGAATACGTACTATGTTAGAAGAGCATGCAGGAAAAGCAACAGCGCGCTTATTGCTGCAATGCCTTGGTTTGTTTTCTTTTTCTGCTTGTGAAATACCTGTACTTACAAGTCCCTTGGGTTGCTCAACATGTTGGCATATTACTGCACTGTTGGCTCAATGCTCTGTGGGTTGAGAGCAGTGACAACCTGGTCCTGGGCTTGTGTTGAGGTGAAGAAGAGTCTTTTTCAGGTACTCTGCCCAGGCTACTCAGACCTGGACTTTCTGCCTCATTTTCCTCTTGGACTACATAAGAGGGCTTTGAGAACTTGTTTAGAGTCGCATCTTGGGGTTGAATGTACTTGAGGCGCATGGGTTCGAATCTGTCTATAGCCTGGTGAAGGCATCTTGCCTTGGATGAAAGCGATTGAATGTATTTAAAAACCTCATTTATTACTTTTACAGTAGATTTATTGAGATCAATAAAGTGCCCTAAACCTGCTGCAATGGGAAACCTCTCTGCTTCAGCCACCAGCACAGGACCACATTGCATCACAGCACTCTGGGGATTTGTGGTGCTCTTAGGATTGCCCAAGTCCAAGTGCAAAGCTGCAACCCTGCAGCAAAGGCCGTGTTTGCTGCTTGACAGGGAGTGGCTGCAGCTGGGATGTGTGTGGCTTCAAGGGGAGCAGTGGCATATAGAGGAGTAGATAGAATAATCTCTCAGACATTTACATATAAAGCGCCTCTGAGGATCACAAATCCATATGCTGCAAACAAAACATTTATTTGCCTATGTCAACAGCGATGTGCTTTCTAATTAAAAGTGATCACCTTTCTAAATTGAGTCTGTGTGATGTTGTTACTGTAATTTTCCCTTTTGCATTCATTTCTCAGAGTGGGGCCTGAGCATCAGTTCTAGTTTCCTTCTGGATGGCAGGATGCTTGTGTTTGGTTGCAAACAAGTGCCTGAGGTATTTGGTTCAGGAAAAGCAATTTGTGAGGGAGTTTGAGAGCAAGTCATTGGATAGTAGCCATTGGTCTTGAAGGTAATGAAGTGCAGTCCATTTTAGAATGGTTCAATGGTGCTGGTCATCTGCTGAAGATCCCTTTCTCTACAGGGATGGTGGGCAGCTGAGATGGCACATGAGCTTCTCACTCACTGTGGTTTCAATAAGTGTGGTGGTCTGTGTAGTCAAAACAACAAAAAAACACCCTAAAATGGAAACCTAAGGAAGTAGACATTAATGGAAAGAAGTACCTGTCATTAAACACATGTTCTAATTTTGCCCTAAATGGTTGCCTGGTAATGGAAGGTGGAAAGCTTTCTGGTGCAAACTGCAGCACCAAGATTTGGAAAGCCAGTGTGAACATGGATGAAGGAGATCTGGCCATACAGCGAGGAGAACGACAAGTTGCAGATGGCTGGTTGATAGCAGAGAGCAGTGCGTATGTGCCTCTCTAGGCTTTACATGGGACATATGCTCAAGGGTTTTTATGGCTGAATTTGCAGCCTCTAGTAATTTGCAGTTCCCACCACAGTTTAAAATATCGACATCGTTTTCAGGTTGATGATTTTTCCAGTCATTTATCCCAAAAGCGCTTTATCCTACTTAATCTGGGCCATAATTAACGTGGGGCTTGCGCGTAGGCAAACACAGCCATACGTTGTGTTTGAATGGGCTATTAATGTCATAGATTTACTTTCATTCTGAAAAATAGATCATAGGTTGGAATAAGTATAAATGTTCAAATAACCGGCTGAATGCACGCTCGTTATCATGACTTGGGAAGCACTCTGTAGTGCTTACGTGCACAGAGTCACCGTGATATTACTATTAGCTAACAGCTGCCTTCTGCTGTAATGAAGACGTAAGGCTGAGAATTGTTGGCAAGAAAGCTGCTGGAATTGAATTTTATTTACTGCGAATCAACAGGATATCTTTGCAAGTGTAGGAGGCATACGGAAAAGTCCACTGTGATCGTTGCAGTTTGTTGTGTCTCCAGATGTTCTCCCTCCTGTCCAACATCAGGGGCTGGAAGAGGAAAGGGTTTTTCCATCAATTCTGGCTGGCAGTGCCAACATCTGCCTTGGCTTTCCCCCAAGGCATACTATTAACGTTACTTCGAGTTTCAGATTTATCATTTGTGCCTCATTTGTGGGGTCTTGTTTGTTTATTTTATTTAGTTACTTATTCTTCAAATGACTCATGAGAGCATGAAGTTTCAACCTGCTGTTTATTTCCTTCTGAGGGAGCAGGAGTGAGAATAAATCAAAGGAGACAGTTGGGTGGCCCCTGAACTAGCACAGCAACCTTCCTCAGCTGCCTTATTTTTAGGGATTGTAGATAAGGCATCAAGACGTTGCTTTGGGCAGATCCTTGTCATTGAATGAAATGGCATTTTTGTGCTCAAACGCACTCAAGATGCTTGAAATAGCTTTATTTTTTAACAAATATTTAGCCTGCTCTTAGGTCACAGCATGGACTGCTCTGTGTGCTGGGTGAAGAAGAGACAAAGGAGGCTCTTCATTTGGAAGTATTCTTTCTTATGTATGCTGTCTATATTTTCCCATGATGAGATGGTAGAAATTTCAGTTCCATGGTTTTGAGCCAGGTTTGTTCACCCCATTGGTGTGTAATGCTAGTAAAGTTGACCTGCTGGCAAAGAAGTTTTTAAATAGAAATGCAAAGCAAAAGAGCTTTTTCCTCTAAGCTTTGTCCTACTTATCAAAAGCTATTTGTGCCAAAGCAGATTTTATTAATTTATATATATTTTTGGTCCTTTGAATAGTATTTTTTCTGCTCTTCAATCTGACTGTCCAATTCAGAATAAGGCTGAAGAACATTTGGAGTCCAAATTCTCAAATGCAGTTGTCTAAAAGTCGACTTACCCATGGTTCATTGGTAGCTGGTTCTAGCTTCTTGTTCCTTGTTTACAATAGCTAGAAGTACAAGGTGAGCTCAGGAGCTCCTAGCTGCTGGAAGTATAAATTCATGCAACATTGGTTTGTGTTTGGGCCAAGTATTTGGCCTCTTTGAATCTGTGGAGTCATTCAAGGCCAGGCTGGATGTGGCTTTGGGCAGCCTGATCTGGTGGTTGATGACCCTGCACACAGTGGGGGGTTGAAACAAGATGATCATTGTGGTCTGTTTCAACCCAGGTCATTCTATGATTCTTTGATTCAGCTATTTTGCTGGAATCCATTGGGGGCCAATAATGCCCAATTCTTCAGGACGTCCCAATTCTGCGTGCTTGTTTGTGCTGTGGGTGTTTGGCTTTAGCTGCTTGCTTGCTTGCAACTATTTACAGCTAGCTGCTGCTTTTTGTTTCAGATTCTGGCACAAAAATCCAAAGACAGCAGACAAAAATATCTTTAATCATATTTAGGATGACTGATTACACAAAATAAACCCTTCTGAAGACACTTGCTGGGGATGAGGAACCAACGCTTGCTAAGAGCTTGTATTCTTACAGTCAAAGTGCTTTTCATGCCTCGCTGTAGTGCCGTGGTTGTGTACTCAGTCTGGTCTGCACATAGCAGTTTATGTACCCTGACCCTATCAGCACTGTGCTTTATTAACCTGTGATTGCTTTTTTATGAAGAAACATCTCACGGCATTTTCTAGCTTCTCAGGTTGAGCGTCTGAGAGCCAGAGCTGCTAGTGTTGGCTCTTTATATGTGTCTGCCAACAGAAAGGATTGAACTGGTGTTTATTGTGTGGGTTTTAGAGCAGTGGTATTCTTTAAGGAAATAACATCGTTTGTTTTTTTTATTATTGGAATGATAATAGCCTGAGTATTGCTGATACGGTGAGATAAGTTATAATGCGAGGGAATAGCAGCGTGTTCCTGTTTGAGTTTTGTCTGCAAAATGAAGAATTCTCAGGTGTATTGAGATTAAAACAGCCCAGGAAGATCAGAAGCGTTCAGATTTGTGAGGTCTGATTGGGGCTTATCTCTTCTTTCCGTAAACCTAATTTGTGTGCAAATTTCGTGCGGGTGATTTTGTATGGCAACAATTCCACTGTGAATTGGTGTGAAGCAGTCGGGTCAAAAGGTTTTATTGGACTTGTACATTTCTTCTAATTTTATTCAAATGTTCGGGCGTTGAGGTAGGAGCTGGATCTGATTTCCTGCTTAATTGGAGGGTTTTCATTCATTTATTTGCCTGCAAATGTCACTGTTTCCCTTATGTCTTTTTCAGGTCAGGATCGCAGCGAAGCCACTTTAATAAAGAGGTTTAAAGGTGACGGTGTCCGATACAAAGCAAAGCTGATTGGGATCGATGAGGTTTCTGCCGCACGGGGAGACAAGTTATGCCAGGACTCCATGATGAAGCTCAAGGTGCAGTGCAGCCTTCAGTGTTTATATGTTAACGGAGGCATTGGGAGAACATTTCAGCTTGAACTTTTGCTCATTCTCTGTTGGTGACACCAAGTCACGCTCTGGTTAATTATGTATCAAAATCAGTCAATTTTACATGAACTCCCGGCTGGTACTGCTTATCCCAGTTTAATTTTAATACATTGTCTCAAAGTTCAGTAGTTATTCATGATTGACACCGCTGCAGTTTGTCCACAAATTGCAAGCAACACAGCTGTAAATTGAGTGGTTTTATTATGCAGAAGGAGAGGTGGAGGAATATAAAGAATAATACATCAGAATGTTTTATATGACAATGTTAATGAACTCCAGCCATCCCTTTAGCCATTATCTGATGGGGTGGGCTGGAAGGGGTGAGCAGTGGTGTGGGGTGTAGGGTTCAGATATGGAACAGCAGGTTTAAGGACTTACTAAATCTGGAGGTTGGGCTCTGAGAGGTCAGAGAATGGGTTCCAGTCCTGTGGAGCAGGCAGGTGTAGGTGGTTGTTCATGAAGAAGCAGCAAAGGGTGGCACGCATCGTACGCTGCAGCAATCTGAAAGAAAGATCTGGTCAATCAAGAATTAATTGGTTCTAAAAAGCTTCACAACAGACGTAACTATGGCTGCCACAATGTTTGTATCTTTCTGGTGGCATACTGGATATTTCACGACATTCCATAGTTCCTAGTAGCAATCAGGGAGACTTGGCACTGTCCTGCTGGGCAAGCCTTTGTATTCCTTTCTCCTATGGAATACCATTTCCACACCTCCAGGATGCCAGAGACCTGTTTGTGTAGTGGTGAGATGGTTCTGAGCAGTATTGTGAGATGATGGAAAACCAGGAAGGGAGCATTAGAAGTTCGTGTTGGCATGTAAGGCAGCATAGCAAGTTGGGAGTACCAGAAACCTAGTCTGTAACAGCAGGAGTTCTGAGGACAGGAATCATTTTTGGGATGCCATTTGGCAAGTCAGTTGTTCTCTTTTCTGCTCATGTCTATGCAATAGAAACAGTGACCTCTAAAAGACCTCAAAACATTTTGAAATTGCTGAGCATCATATGAAGGCTGAATATTTTTATTTGCTGTTTAATTTGCTTAATGTTTCATCTTCTATGCTGTTACTGATGAAGGCAGAGGGGCAGCGGGTGGAAATGGGGTTTATTTTATGGTTAGGCTGTGAAAGCGTAAAGTATGAATTGTGTATCAGCAAGTTCACTTGCAAAGGAGAAGACAGAGATGAGCCAAACTAACCCTGTTTGCCAGGGTTTTTATTTTACAGTAGAAGTGTAGTTTGATTCTTCTCTAAAAACTCAATTTGCTTGCTCCAGGTAAGTGTGTACCCATGATGTGAGCTTAAGTCATGGGAATTTTTTCCCCACTAACTGTTCATAGTGGGTTTTGTTTGTTGTTGTTGCCTTTAAAAGAAGAAAAGCAAGAAAAAGACAAAACGGAATGGCTTACAGCTGGAAGAAGTGCACTAGAAATGACCTTCAACATTCAAGAAAACAAATTTCACGGAGGATTAGCTAATATAGGGATTGAAAGTGGGAGCACGTTTGCAATGATCTCTGGGTGGCATTAAAGGGATGTGGTACCTTTAGGAAAGGGAAAAGACCAAAAGTAAAGGGGTACTGTTCCTGGAGAGCCCTGAAGTATTCTTGGAAACGTGATGATTTGTCTACAGGTGCTTTGCTGTGGGCACCTGTCAGAAAACAAAACCAGGAGGTTAATGAAACCAGCCCAAGTGTTCTTTGTTTCAATAGGGAATTGTTGCTGCGGCTCGTTCGAAAGGAGAGCATAAACAAAAAATCTTCCTCACAGTCTCCTTTGGTGGAATCAAAATCTTCGACGAAAAGACAGGGGTAAGTAAAACAGCCATGCAGTGGCACAAAATTGAATCTCTTCATGGATGTTCCTTTATAAGCATTTCCTAGCTGGGCAGTAACATCTCACCAGTGTAGGCACACATAAAACATCTGATAAGCTTGATAGAGGGTTATCATATATCAGAAGAAGCCATTAGATGACTGAGTTGTAAAGCGTAGCACGGGGATGTGGTTTACTGTAAAACTTTGTCCCAGCTACTTCTGCAGAACAATTTACTTGAGTACATGAATGCTCCTTCTGTGCATCAGCACTCACAGCTCTGAGGCCAGAAAGTGGCAAGGAGGGATTTGTTTTCCTTCTGCCAGATCCTCAAATTGCTTCTTGGAAATACCAGCAGTCCATTTGCAGGCTGGTAATGTCACCCATAGGGGTTTCCGCATCCAGCATGGGCTCAGCAGCAGCAGAGGGCAAATGACTTCTGAGAGTCTTTTGACAAAGGGTTAGGATTGAGGTTGGCTTGGATTGGGCCACACGTGGGAAGCTGTGGGGAGCTATGGGCAAACCCAGCTGAGTGAAGCTTGTTTTCCCAATGGAAAAGACAAAGAGGAAGGGCAGCAGGAGCTGCACACACGTCCTTGGGGTTTGCAGAATCATTTGAGTTGGAGGGGACCTTTTCCCTCATCTGTCCAATAGGCCACTTGAGTTACCATCTTGGTTAACAATACACAGCATTCCAGGAGCCACTGCTGCTGCAGTGTACAAATATCCTGTAGTTCAGATGATGGTTGTTTGTAGCTTCAGTGTCAGTAACCCAAGCAAGAGATCTATGAAATCTGTGATTCTCTGAGGATTCCCGTTAGCAGCAACATGGGTTGTTTGTTAGATACGTGGTAAATATGAGAACTGCTATATTTTAAACATAATTGGTAGAAAAACGATACATATATTGTATGGGATCTAAGGTCTTTTACTTTGAGGATGCACTTCGAGGCTGCCAAGCAGCCACTTTCCTGGCAGCATTGGGTCAAGCAAGATGCAGGCTACCCTATCTGGTGCAGTTTTTGCCAGAGAATATTAACATACTTGGTTATTTTTAAACTGCTCTGAAAGAAGAAAGCTAAGCAAAACATTATACTACTTATATATAAAGACACAACACACAAACTGTTTTAATCCTAATTAAGAGGATTTTTATAGCAGTTTAAGCTCTGCCTTGAATTTTAAAAGGCTCTTGATTTAATCTTTTGAAAGATTAACTATTTAACACGATGCCAGAAATAAAACCCTGCTGATGATAGATGAAATTATCTTTGCCAGTTAATTTATATTATTAGAAAATCAATGTCATTGAGCTCACTGATACATGATACAAGTAGTTAGGAATGAAGAGCTCGTTTGGAATGTGCTGCGTACTGCATGTGTGAAGTAATCATACAAAAGCAGTGTTGAAGAGGACATTGCTGAGATTACAGCCTGTGCCTAGAAGATAGAAAGTGTCAGAATTGGTTCTAGCAAAGCAGTCATGGTTGAGTCCTCTGGCATGTAGACATTGTGTTAGTATTTAACTACATGATGGCATACCTTCTCTTTTGTTTTTGTCAGAGAATACCAGCTTCGTTCAGTGCATGGAGCAAAGTTTTCGCTCCGCAAACAATATATATCACTATTTTGTTCTCTTTTTCTCTTGTGTGCAGGCTGGTGCCTCACCACACCTTATGCAAAGGGCAATAAGGGAGCACTTACTTTCCTTTTAGTCTTGGGAGACGTGTAAAAGAAGAAAGAGGCAGACCTGTCCTGTGGCACTTATCTCCGAGTGTTTCACAAATGTTGGATTTATTTCCATTGAAGTGGCACTGAGAAAAGGGATGCGTTTAGAAATAAAGCTGTCGTTCAGCCAAATTGCCTCTCCTGCAGCATTCCTGCTCACTCATATCTGCAACTAGTGAGGTGGGGACATGACAGGTCTCCTTCGAAGATTTCATAACTTTGACACCCTGTACTCTAAATCTGACATAACTATATCATCCTCATAGCACTGCTGTCACTCACTCACTGAGCCATAGACGGAAAGCTTTAAATCCACCTTCCAGATGTCTGCCCCTGAGCTGCCGGAGTGATGTACGGGACTATTGGGCTGTCAGTCTTGAAATAGGACTGTGACAGAGGGATGTGGGGTGCTTTCTCCAGCAGGTTTAACGTGGCTTTTTGGAAGCAGGAATGTCCTGTTTTCCATTTCCAAGCTTTTAAAGCTGGCTTGCATGGACTTCTTTGCCAGTTCCTCACAGTCACCGTACCATCAGCTTCATCCCCGGAGAAAATAAGTTCAATGCAATTAGGCAGCGTGGGACACTGATAATCCCATTCTCAATGTGGAAGTGAAACTGGACATATATGTTTCCAGCAGGTTAAACTGGACGTGTATATTTGCTCCGCTGGGAAGGAAGGGAAAAGGGACCACAAAAAGGTCACAGTTTGCTCTCATAGATCTGATGGCCACATAATAGTTTGGAGTCTGATGTTCAGGTTTGTTCAACAGGGAATAAAATATGCCCTTAATATGGAACAACTTGGGTAATCTTGCATTTGCTTTCTCCTTTCACTGCCCTCCAGCCCCCTGCCAAGGCTTCCTCCCTTAGTTGTGATTTTCTGCAATTTTGGGATTTCCAGAATGCTGTTTTGGGCCACAGTGCTCCTTTACTGTTTGTTTAGAAAGGCTGCCTACCTCTGTAGGATGCCCTTTCCTAGCTTTTATCGTTAGCTATTGGCGTCGTGTCTGCCACAATGGCAGTCTGAGGAGATCCGAAAGGGAGAAAAATAGTCTGAAAGAATATGGGCTTCTCTATGTTTGCTATCTTGTGTGCTACTATTGGGTTTTAATTTATCACAATAAAAAATCAATTTGTAGCTCAAAACTAGCAAATTTTTAAAAATTGGCAATGTCATAGCTGACTTCATACAGATGACTTAGGAGAATTGCTCCATAATTCATTACAGATGAAGGGCTGTAGTCGGGCTATTCCTGAAAATCATAAGCATGATTTTCTTCTCCTGCACTTTATAGCTCTAATAGGTTCCAGGCCTAATATTCATCAAAAAAATATCGATTTTAATCATGCCATTTTTTCCAGCCATCAGGAATTCTGCCCTTTGAGTAAATTTATCCACAAAGGAGGTTGGGTTGAAAATGGAACAATATTTGGGAAGATTCCATCTAAGAAGGCTATGGGGGGGATTTGCTGTGAATTTGCACCGTAGACGTGAGACAATGTAATTCATCTCCAGCACTGTGAAAGCAACAAAATCCCTAACTCCACGTAGCAGGATATGCAAATTATTTAAAGGACCATCATTGTTCATTAGCTATTTATGAGTATTATTTTGTTAATCACACACATCAGGCTATCTCGCTGTGATAGCTTAGTAATGCTTCATTAGACACGCATGACTAATACGGTCTCCGTAAAGAGGCTGTAATTGTCTCATTGTTTATTAATGTTACAATAAATCTCTGTTTACTGTAGGTTACTTTCCAAAATGTGTTTAAAAACAGTACTTTAATTGTATAAAATAGTAAGGAAACCATTTTCTTCTAAATTCATGTAATGAGGTATGCTTTTAAATTCATGCTCTGATTGCAAAATCCTGTTGATGTTAACGTAAAACCTAGACTCTGTGAAAGAGAAATATGACAAAGGCAAAAATATACTGTTAGGCTTTAAGTTGGGAATTATTTCTGTTAAAGTAAAATTCTTTGTCAGCTCTGGGATAGGCAGATTACCTGAATACACTGCAGTATGTATCTCTGTACTATTATTACAGATGAAATACCCAGATTGTTCTGTCGTCCAAAAAGCGTGGTAGACCTGTATCACTACCTCATTTGTCTGAAATAGCATAAGCTATGGATTGTAACCCAATCTATTAAGATGCCAGCCATTTCACCCACTTGGCTTATTTCATCACACGCGGCACCCAAAGAGTTTCATTTCCATGATCTCTTATGCACCTTGGAGAGGTTAGTTGTACAGCAGCACTGACCCATATCTTTATGAAAATACAGGGCTTGGGCACTGTGTTGTAGAATTCCTATGTTACAGCGCTGCAAAGAAGTATTGCAGTGTGGTGTTCGTGTTTTATGAATTTAATTCATAGCCATTTATTTCAGGCCATCAGTATGAAGCTGAGAAAGGAAAACGGTGTAGTTATGTCGTGTTGGACATCTACTCTCACTCTTTTTCCTGCTGGCTTCTTCCTGCTCACCAGTTCTCTTCTGCTGAGTTTACGTTACAGCTGTGACATGACCCGATCACGGGTTTAGACTTCTACATCTTGCCCGTCTTCCTGACCTTTTAAGCTCTCTTGACCTTCTGCTGCGCAGTCTTTTTGAGGTTGTTGTTGAGGCTTCTGTAAATCATTTCCAAGGTTGATCAGAGGCTATGGCAGTTTTGTGCTGATAAACCTCAGTATCGGGTACTCTTCTCCATTGATGAGAACAACGGTGTTAATTATGCCAATCGATTGCTAACAGGACAGCTAAAATTGGCCGAAAGAAAATTTTAGCAAGGTGAAAATTCTCACTGTTAGCTGAAAATACCTCACTTAAAATGTACTAAAGGTGCTTCTTGACTTTACTGGAAATCTGTTGGTTCTGGCATCTTTGGCCAGCAATCGAGTTATGGTTATGGATCTCTAATTATTCCTTGAAGCACATGTGCTGGAGCAGATGAAATGTCAAACTGTCAAGTCTCTCTCGCTGAGCATCTCCGAATCTTTAAAAATAGAAATAAAGGAAGGAATTCTTTTTATCTGCTGCGTACTTGCTCTGCAGTGAGCTGCAGAGATGGTAATGATTAGTTCATCGGATCCTTGTGTTTGCTGGAGCGTGGTGATACAGAAAGTTGTGAAGTCCCCCTCCTGGAGCCCTCCCTGGATCCAGAACAGGACATTCCAGGGTTAGTTTTCATCTCTTTTCATTTCTTTAAAACTGATCTTCCCAAAATCCCTCTGGCCTCTTAGTGGCTTGATTGCATTGGCATCGTTCTGAAGTCCTTCCTCCTGGCCTCCTTGTCTCTCATCTTTGGATTTTAATCCTGTGCTTCTGATTTCACTCTGCCTCCTGCAGTTTTCATCTGGTATTCCCTGTGCTCTGTCCTTGATCCCTCCCCCCCTCCTTTTTTTTTCCCACCTGCTATGTTTTTTATCAATATTATTTCCTTTGCAAATAGAAATGTGGTTATCGTGTCATGCCAAGTGATGCCAGTACTGAACGCTGACCTGCCTTCCAGCCCTCTCCTCATACATTTACCCATCAGTTCAAGCTTAGCAGGGCTGAAAAAGGCATTTTAATCCCGACTCCCAAAGGTCTCCCACTGACCTCCTTTCTGAGTGCTGAGGAAAGCATCAGCACCATCTATTATTCATCCTGCAAGCTCCGCAGCCTTTTTGTCTCAACCTTGTTTTCAATTGCCACATCCAGGGTAACTCCAGATCTTACAGATTTCTTGTAACTGCTTGGAAATACAGCACTTATTGTCATGCTTTCGGTTAAAACACAGTTCTGCCTCTCTTCCTCTTATGTCTCAATTGTCATCCTTTTCTCTGTCCTTGACAATTGACTTTCATTTTTGAAATCCATTGTGACTGCCAAGATTGCTTCCCCAGCTTATTCTTTTGATCGTGTCACGATTCTCTTTGCCTTCCTAGGCTGAGTCTGCCTGCTCTGTTTTATCAACCCATAGCCTCTCTGTGTTTGTTTCCAGGCTCTCAGTGGCTCCCTTTACTCCTCATCCCCTTCCAAGGAGCCACTCTACATAGTCAGCTTTCATCGGTCACTTATTCAGTTCTCAGATAAACAATGCTGAGTCTCTTCCCATCCTACCCATCGTAGTTGGGGCAATTCTTTGTAGATATCCACGCTGTGCCCCCTGATTTTATCTCAAATCTCCTTAACCCACTCCTGTGCAAGTAAGTCAACTCCATGTTGCTGAGCCTGCTGTTATCCTGTTGACCAAGGTATGCTTGGAAGTCTGGCCAGTTGAGTTCTTGTCCAATTGCCTCACAGTTTCCTTTCTTTCTGTGTGTAAATATGAACTTCAGATGTGGCGTTTATTGTTTTACATGCGATAAATAAAGCTAATTAGGAAATAGCAGAGTAGGGAACTTAAAAACCTGAACATGGCACATTATTCTTATAATGTATTTATAGTCTTGTGATGCTTTAAAAGGGGAACAATAATATATTTTGTAAATAATGTTTGACAGTTAGCAAAACGTAAATGTCAGAAGAGCCTACTTCTACAATTACATCTCTAATTGACTATTGTAATTCATTTCTTACTGGCCTTCCCAGCCATGCCCTAGATAGTTTAAAAAGTTTAGAGTGCTCCAAAGGGATTTTTAATAGCCACAAGCTCATGGAGATATATTTTCTACGCACACAATTTGCCATGAAAACCTTACATGTAAGGCAGTTTCATCACAGTGAAGTAAAGAACCCCAAAGATAAAACTCAGGTGTGACTTTGCACATGGATAAATCTGAGTGTTTTGAGGTTTGAACATTGTTTTTGCAATGCTCTGATCTACAGCTGGGTTTAGCCTTCTTGTAGCGGGTGCCCATAGGAATTGCCTTGTATTGTTTTAACACTTAACTGGTGTGGGGATAAAATAAAGCTATTCTAGGCATTTAATCCAAACTGAAATAATTTGTGGGAATTTGTCGTAGCTGTATTTTTCAATATGAAAAAGATAAACACTTGATTGCTTTCAAAAAGGCAGAAAATTAGATTTAATGACTTAGTGGTGGTCTCATTTGGCTGTATGTGGCCTCCTGTTGTTTAAGTCAAGTGTCCAGAAATAGATTAAAGGAAGGGTGTGTGTGTGGGGGGGGGTGGTACTTCTGTGTGTTCTGTGTGTTATGGGGAACCTCACTGTGTGTATATTCCCTATTGGCCTGCATTGTGTATGGGGGTGGATATCTGCCTATAGAGCTGCTGTGCTAGAAGTTACTGTTTCAACACTTCCAATATCATCTGTTTTTAATGTTTAGTATGCTCAAACAAAACTTGGATTAAAAACTATTCAGGTCAGCAAAAAAAACACCCCTTTGTTCTCATAGATCCTATTAAATAGTAGGATGTCTGTTGCATAGGATGCTCTATTGCATCCTTTCAGTGAGGTATTATTCCATAGCAAAAAACTCAAAGTATGTAGTTACATATATTGGTGAGTTTTTTTGGCATGTAATATCAGTGGCCTTCTTTAATTCAGATGAACTGAGATACAAAAGAAGGCATCCTCATTGGTACAACCACATTCTTTTTTTCCAGCTGCAGTTTTGGTAGAAAAGCAGCCAAAATGCATTTGCTTGGGGAGGATTGCTTACAAGTGCTGGTATTTTTAAGCCAGGTTAATGCGTTACACACCAGAAAAAAAAATTGCAGGCCCATTTTCAGTACACACTGAATTATAATGGCTGAATTCAGACTGCTCGGTGGAGGATTTAGCAAGAGAAATGCTGACATAATAATAGGGCAGGCTGCTGGGATGCACTGAAACTTCCCTGGAGAGCAGTGGGGGACCTCCTGTGGGTGCCATAACACAAAGTTCCATCTCCCTTTGAAATCCTGTGTTCCTTTCCCTCCGAGGTGGTTGGGAAGCATTACACCCCAGGTGTGCTGATGATTTTTCTTCCCATTGAGTGCATTTTATCTGGTAGGCTGCTCTGCAATTTTCTGTTTGCCCCAGTAATAGCAATGCTACCAGTGATGCTCCTGAATTTCTGCGCTAACTTGCAGGTTGTTTAACCTCTCCTATGGGCTGCTGTCAAATGCACAGGAGACAGATGGCCTTAGCTGTCAGCGTAATGGGACAGGAAGCTACAGGAAGGTTTACTTTTAAAGTTAGCTCGAGTTTTCTAGATGATAGTAATAGATTGCTATTGGCAATAAAACCAGTGGATAATGTTCTGCCCTTAGCATCACATTGTGTTTACAGGAAGGGCAGCAAGAGCTTTGTTCAGTCTGGCAGTCGGGGGAACGGGTAAATGCTTTCTTTCCTTTGGGTTATGTAGGATGCTGCTATTTGTCAGCCGTGACCAAACACGCATACCTGGCTTTTGTTCCTTTTTACCCTTCATGGTTCCCATGCTGATTCTGCATCATTGTGCTCCCAGCAAAGCAAGCAGCTCCATTCCTGCAGATTCTGAATGGAATGTTGTTGAGGGCCTTGAAATTTCAAGGAAATGAGAAGTATTTGGAAGTATTTTGATGTGTACAGCATATGAGAATGTGACCTGCGCATGCACAAGGCTTAGTGCTGGGCAGCGCAGAGAATGAAGGCATGAGGAGGTTTGGTTTGGGCTAGGAGAAGGGAAACAGGAGACATGTGTGCACTGAAGTCGTGGGGAAGAAGTGAAAGGCAATAGAGAGAAAAGCAGGGGGAGTGGAGCCATGCTCTGTGCTGGGCCAAGGCTGAGCACAGGCTGTCTGGATATTGCAGGGAAAATGACCCCAAATCAAACCAAAAGTTACATGAAAGTTCTTTGTTCTTTTTTGAGGGTCTCTTTGAGGTTTGCCTTTTAGATTTTATTTCATTTTTATCTTCAGGGCCCCAGTAATACACGCATTCGTGTTGTGGATGTTTTATATCCTTGGTTAAGTGCCTGTTGTGGGACCTGAACAAAAAGAAGGATTGGCACATTTATGGGATAATCTGAAGTTGGTTTATTCCTGCAGTTGTAACTGTTGGGAAAAGGTATCGTCTTCGCTGCTCTACAGCAAAGCTGTAGGAAGACTGAGCATAAAACAGCATGAAGTGTCTGAATGATTCTTATGTGCAGTGTAGGTGAGTAATGGTACTGTTTCTGAATTCCAAAGATCGTAAGCTCTACAGCCAAACATGGTGGCCACAGGAAGCCACAAGAAGTGAAGAGTGGAGCCGAGTTAACTTTGTCTAGTTCTGTACTGAGCCATTTGAAGCCAACCCGCGCTAAATGCAGGGGGGGATTTCTTGTTTGTATGCCTTGGTTTATTTCTGATTATGAAATCACTTACATACTTGAAATACACTAAACATTGGGTCTTGTGATCTTCTCAACTCTTGCTTTCATCTCTATTGGTTTTGGAATGTGACATCATACGCAGTTAATGAGTTCATAGAGTTGTTTCCTATTCTCATTCTTCTACTAACACATGCTTTCTGTCATCCTTCTTTAAATCTTATCAAATTGGTGTAAGTATCTGATGGACAGATAAATAACTATAAAGTAAATTCCTCTTGTCCTTTTACCTTGTTCCAGAGAAGTCTGTGCCATTCCAAAAGCAGACTTATGGTTGAAGAAAGTTGCTGTTTGATGGCTCTCCAATACAACTTGAATTTTAGTACTGCCTACATTAGTGGGTTTTTTGTGATCGTTGTAAGCTCTCCATTATAGAGTTTGTGTGACAAATCTTGAACATCTGAGGCTGGTTTTCAGCAGTGAGCTTTTCAAATCATGGGCTCATGACACGCTCTGAAGAAGAGAGCGGGTCATAACGCTCAGTAAATCTGAAGCACTTTAGACCTGAGGCAGTTAAAGCCAAAAGATATCTCCAAAGCTACTAGAAGTTGTATGAAAAAATGTCTTGTGCTGTTCGTGTAAATCAAAAGCATTTCGGGAGGTGAAGGATGTTGGTGTGAAGGAACAAAAGAACTTTGTAAAAGTTGAAATCTATCAAAGGGGATTCACAGGCTGTAAAGATGAATACAGTAAAAATACTGGGAGGTTCTGTGGTATTGGAGCAAACAGACTGTCTTATTAGTGAATATTGTGCTCCCTCAAATTCAAGATTTAATCAGTAACAACCTTATGAACTTCAGAGCAAGAAAGAACACAAGGCATGGTCAGAGGTGCAGTGTTTAGGCTGTGTGCCAGCTTGGGCTTGGGAATAGAGAGGCAAAGTTGGTGTATTTACGGCTATTTTGATCAACTAAGTGTTTTCCATAAAGTAATGAGGTGGGTTCTAACAGAGAATACAATTAGACAGATGTGTTACAGCCTTGGAAACACAGAAGTGGCCATGGGACCAACTGCCATCCAAAGAATGAAATAATATTGCAATAAACAAGAATTGTTCCTTGGATGCCACACTGAAATAGTGAAATGGGAAGGTAGGGCAGTGTGTTACAGCCTGTAGATTGTGTTGAACAGTTGAGGTGTAGGTGCGTACTGCATTACTGTGCTCACTGGCCCGAAGGAGATGCTGACTTTGGTAACAGGGATTGGGTTTGCTTTTGCTTGGTTCAGATCCTTTTTTGTTGTAGAAAATAATACAAGACTCATGGGATGTCCAACAGCACAGGTTTAGTGTAGCACATTTGTTTTTCAAAAGCTCTACGGAAATGTTTCCTTGCCCTTTAGGATTTTCTTTGTCCTAAAACAATATTTGCAAGTGCATGTTTTAAATGTAGCTGGGGATTAATAGTAATTGGACAAGGGCTTTAGATTTAGCTACCTTGTTTTACTCCTAGTACAATAAGAAATTGAAAAGCTTTTGACATGATGGTACACATTCGGCCATGTATGCATTCCAGTTTTGTTTTGTTCCTTTCCTAAGTTCATACATCTAATAAATGAATCTTCTGCACGAGCAACTTAGTATTTGCTTTTGAAGACAATGAACAATAACTAAATTCATATCTGGTCTTTGTCAGACATTATTACAAATTATGAGAGCCAGACAGAAGTTTATTACCTTAGTGGTGTTCTCTTTCACAAATTAGGCTCTTGGAATATCCAACTTGCTCAATATTGTAGATCCATTCATCACAATTAGATTGCTGTGCTGGCAAAGTTAAGTCCCGCTAACTTAATTGACTAACTGGTATATGCTGTGGATGTGGAACGAGGACAACTCCAGGCAGGTTCTGAGCATTCTGGCACGTGGGTATTGCAGAAAGCACAAACATGGGCACCCACATTTGCACTGACTCCCCAGCTTCCCAGCAATTGTAGGATACTTTTTGTTAGGCAAAGGAAATGTTGAGGATTAGTTCAGATGTCACAGGAGACCAGAGTACCCATCCTCTTAAGGCTGACCAGCCAGGCTGTTGCCTTGGGTTCCTTCACCAAGTTTTTGTTCTTGTATGGGCTGAACTGCAGTGCCCAGACTGTGCTTTGCCCAGCAGTTCACTTGAAGACTTGCTCATCTTTAGACATAACAGTTGTGCTCACTGACTTTTGTCCTTCCTGACTCAGCTGTGAAGTGTCACATGAGCTTGCACAAGGCACATAATCTGTTTTTGCTTCAGTCTCCTCGACTGCAAGAAAATAATGGCTCTTAAGAATTTTTATTATTATTGTTATTAAGAGGAAATTAAACTTGCACACCTTTACAGAGACCAGGCTTTGAACTACATATAATCTGAAAGTGTGCTTTTCATGCCATGTGTTCTTATTGCAAAGCTTGTGCTCTGAAATGCCTGTTAGGAGTTGGCCCTTGGAAGAGCTTTTCCTTAGGTTATTGTCTGCAAATTCAATCTGTGCAGAAGAAGCACAGGGATTAGACAGACTTATTTCTGTCTCACTGTGATGACATGCTTCAAGGCTGCCACCTGAGGAATCCATTCAGGCTCAGAGAACACACCAGAGCTTACGTTTTCCTTTCTAGCTCCTGTTTGTGTGTTTTGAGCAGTAATGACAAATTCACAAGGGAGAAGCTGGACCCTAAAGGGTCTGGCTAGCAAGGCCAATAACCTGCAAGTTCTGCCTCTGTGTTGTTGCTTTGGCAACTCTCACAACACCGGTGAAATGTTTTTATGCTGCATGTCGATACAAATCTAGCATTTCTGGGAGCAACGAGATGAGATTCATCTCAGAAGTGCTCGCGTGTTTTACAATTCATTGTTTTCACTTAATGTGTTGCAGTATATTGCGGTAGATGTGCTATTACACTTTTAGCTTGCTAAGCTTCTTGTTGAGGCATCGCTGTAATTTTCCTTGTTAGATTCAGGTTTTAGTGTTTGTTCGGTTGTCTACCTAAAGGTTATGGGATGTGTTTTCTTACATCAGAGCAAACGCTTTGTGAATTGGAGTTTGGGCAAGGTAGACGGCAGCATAACAAAAACTAAGGTTTGTGAAGTTATTTCATTGTGAATTTTGCGGTTTGGAGGGTAGCTGTTGTTCAGGGAGCTTGACATGACATGCAAAATACACTGCTGTTTATTCAGATGTCTGAGAAGAGGATAGGTGGGAATGGAATCATAGGATCACAGAATGCCTTGGGTTGGAATAGGCCTTAATGGTCATCCAGCTCCAAACCTTGCCATGGGCTGGTTGCCTCCCAGCAGATCAGTCTGCCCAGGGCCCCATCCAATGTGGTCTTCAGCACCTCCAGGGTTAGGGTATCCACAGCTTCCTTCGGCAAAGGCAGAGGATGCTTACACCATGGCTGTCCACATTCCAGTATTGGTAGCCTGGAAATCCTGAGGCTTCACATTTAACATTTCAAGATTGAGGCTTTACAGCTCAAATCCCTGTGAAACTTGTCCTTTCGGGCACACAGTTTTGTGCTGCGTGCTTCCTGCTTTCGGTGGGGCAGCGTGTTCAGGAGGCTTTGCAGCTCACAGGGTGTTTTTTGTTGTGGCTCTTAACAGTGTGCCCCAGGCTTCACTAAATAGACAACCTCATTAAAAGAGGAATAGCGATAGTAAAGCAGTGACTTTCTCATGCCATCTAACTCACATATTTGACATGATTGCTGGGCCCTCCAAGTACTTAATTGATTGACTTAATTGATTTAGTGGCACTGGAGGCTACGGCATGGAAATAAAGGGACAAGATGAGGATAAGGGGTGAAAAAATTTATGATAGGTGCCAAGCAGCCCGAGGGAAATTAGAAATGCTACAGATCTCAGAAGTAGCTAAATCAATTCCACATGATGTGCAAGGAGGGGCAGGGGGGGGGAGAGGAGAAGAGGTAGGAGATGGAGTGGCAGAGGGGAGAGGAAATATCTTGGGCAGCAGGGACTGGGGCAAACACAAGGGGCTGATGCATTAGGGATGGTGCCCGTGGTGGCTGTCCATATTGCTGCCTAGGAAGTATTTCAGACTTCCATCTTTAACAGCAAGAAATGGTATCTGAGCATATGAATAAGATGTAATATAGACATCAGGTCTAGCCTGAAAAGAACAACTGTTGCAGCACATGACTTTGATAGCTGATACAAGGCTTTGTCAGTGCTTGCTTTTTAAGATCATGAGTGTTTTCAATAGTGACTAAAGTCACACGAGACCTAAAATAATTTGGAAGCTGTGTACAGTGAATTTATTTAACAACTGAAGCTTAATTGTTAAATTACTTTCTAATCCGCGCAATATTTAATTGACTGTATTGAACCACGGTACAAATTAAGTCTTCTCTGTAATGTGTTCTGCCATACTGCAGCCCTCCACCAATCCCACACCTCACTGGAGGCGTGCTAAATGGCTCATAGCAGCACTCAGCAATGGTGTCATAAAAACATCAAATAGTTTGTGATGGACTCCACCAGAATGTGCGTGTGGGGGTGTCATAAACATCCCTGAGCTGTGAAATGCTCCTTTATAGGCTCTTGACCCACTGGAGACAGGATTAAGTCGTGGTAAAACCCCAAAGACAAAAGAGCCAGAAGAGCTGGGGAGGGAGAATGATGCAGTCTTGACCCGGTGTTTTACAGTGGTGAGTCTGTACCAGCTGCAGCGGGTGTCATTCCTGCTTAATGATGAGCAAAGAATCAGGCACTCATAAAATAACATTTGGAAGAAAGTGCTGGAAAATGTAAAGAGGACACAGTCCATGAATCAAGCTCTGAACGCACAGATTCAAAGGAGTGCTTGTACCTTCATTGCGCTATAGATGTGTTTGCAACGTTACGTTTTATGCGTGTATTCCAACCCTGTGTCCCTCAAACAAATAAAAGGCTCTGCATGCTCCATACTGTGAGGCAGGATGCAGTTGCAGTCACCTTTACTTAATTTGTACAGTAAATGAGGTTTCATAACTGTTACAAGCGTAACAATTTTCCAATAGTTAATGAGGGCTCCTGAATAAATCGAAGTGTGTCCATCTGCTGTCTTACATTGTGGACGATCTTTTTCCATGGTAGAATGGTCTTCGAATTTAATTCCACGAGGAAGGAATCTGATCACAGTTTAATTTCAGTGCAAATCGCTGTCTCGCAATCAATAAAGCAATGTCAGAGAACTTTGATTTAATAGGAGCCGAGGATAACGTTCCCTTGTCATATGCAGAATAGAGAGATGAGAACATTTCATTTCATTGCAACAGATAGAATGTAAGCGTGCTTTCAGAGGAGCCTAATAAATCAATACCGGTGTATTATCTAAGGAAGATCCCATCATTAATTTTGAACACTTAACACGTTGTGACAGTCTGGAGCACACCTTCAGCTTAGCCACGTTCAGCCCGAAGTCAGCATCAGCGCTTCCATTTCCCTAAGAACAAGCAGTCTCGATCTCGGGAAGTTAGGAGTCATTTACTGAGGAATGAAAGTGACGAATGTCCAGTCTGCTGTTTTATATATAGTCGGCTTCCTCTTATGTGCTGCCTTCCCATTGAAACTTATGTGCCTGTTCTGTGCCACATTCCCTGTGGCTGCCTCGCATACACGTGGCTTGTTCTCTTCCATATGCACACATCCTCTCTGGGTTTGAATTTTGGTAATAAAATGGTAATTATATCAGAGTGAGAAGGATGCTGGTACTCAGTGCTGCTGTCTGGCCAAAACGCACTTTATAGGATTGTAGAATCATTAGGGCTGGAAAAGTGCACTAAGATCATCTGGTCCAGCCATTGATCCATCACCATCAGGCTTACTGTGCTTTTTTGGAGTTCTTTTACTGCTTTGTGTGAAACCTCACCTGCTGCTTAGTGCTGTAGAGATAAAGAGACCCCGCTGTCGATTTGCAGAGATTGGATCTCTCACCCCTCATCCTGCAGCCTGTACTCAGAGCTGCACTGTGGGAAGCTGCAAGTAGCTGCTGTTCTCTCTTCCTATTCCTACCCATAGGGATTCTGTACCTACAATGCTGTTTACCTTCTAATTAGGTAGTGATATGTGTTAATTGAATTATATCTCAACAGAAGATAGGAAGAAAAGTACTCAGTTGATGCTTTTCTTGTCAAGTTATTAAAAATAAGTCACGTTTGGCCAGACTTTGAAAAGGGAACAGGCATAAATAGTTCAGATGTTAATTGATTTTGGCACCAGGGAATGCCGGTGTTTTTAATTCCATAGGTGCATTGAGATCCAGGTGAAGCACCGGTGGAAGGAAATGATACAGATTTAATGGAACATTTTGATGGGTATTTCTTCCTGTGTTTTCTTCTTTTTTAATAGCTACTACAGCACCACCACGCAGTTCATGAGATATCGTACATTGCAAAGGATATCACAGACCACCGAGCGTTTGGATATGTGTGTGGAAAGGAGGGAAATCATCGATTTGTGGCAATAAAAACAGCCCAGGCAGTAAGTATCAAATCGTCAATTTCTTCATCGTAGTTCATAGAATCATATCACAGAATCATAGAATGGTCTGGGTTGAAAAGGACCACAATGGTCATCTCGTTTCAACCCCCTGCTGTGTGCAGGGTCGCCAACCACCAAACCAGGCTGCCCAGAGCCACATCCAGCCTGGCCTTGAATGCCTGCAGGGATGGGGCATCCACAGCCTCCTTGGGCAACCTGTTCCAGTGTGAAATACTTCCTCCTAACATCTAACCTAAACCTCCCCTGTCTCAGTTTAAAACTATTCCCCCTTGTCCTGTCACTACCCACCCTCGTTAACAGCTGTTCCCCCTCCTGTTTATACGCTCCCTTCAAGTACTGGAAGGCCACAATGAGGTCTTCCTGGAGCCTTCTCTTCTCCAAGCTCAACAAGCCCAGTTACCTCAACCTTTCTTCATAGGAGAGATGCTCCAGCCCTCTGATCATCTTAGTGGCCTCCTCTAGACCTGTTCCAAGAACTCAGTTTAAAGGCTGTGTTCATAACAAGCTGTTCAAGAGGCCCATCTTGTATTCTTTCTGTGCTTGGAGTCTGTTTAGATGTTCTTAAATGGCAAATTAATGAAACCGTCTTGGGGGAAAAAAAGAAAGAAAAAAGAAAGAAAAATGGAATATATTTCACTATTTACAATTATTCTTGATGTGTTGGTTTGTTTGGGTTTTTTTTTGGTTTTTTTTTTCCACTATTTGGTTATTATTTTCCTTTCCTTCATAGAAACCTTTCACACTGCTTCTGTTTCCATAGGCTGAACCTGTGATTCTGGACTTGCGAGATCTGTTTCAGCTCATCTATGAACTGAAACAAAGGGAAGAAATGGAAAAAAAGGCACAAAAGGACAAGCAGTGTGAACAGGCGGTATACCAGGTACATGCATAAGCTTAGACTACTGCCAAGGAAAATGCAGTTTGAAGTATCCCCCAGAATTGCTCCAGAGAGGCACTAACAGCTATTGAGAGCTCAGAAGTAGGATTAAACAGTGATGAAAAAGGTCACCTGGGGTAAGATGAGCGTGATTGGCAGCTTGAAATGTCCTGCTCTTTTCCAAGATAGAGTTACTTCTAGTTGAAGGGGAAAGCTTTAATGAAGGCCACTGTGTTGCAAGTTGGGTTTTTAACAGCATCTTGTCCTGTAGGGATGATTCATTAAACTTCTGAATGTGTGCATTTGAGTCAAATCAAATGAGGTGCAGGTTGCTAAACTCACATGAAACAAGAATAGTGTTACTTTGTAGAATAACTTGACTTTATCTGCATACTAAAGAAAGAGAATTATATACTTACCTGCACGTTTTGCTTAGTTCTTTGCTGTCCTTTAGTTTCTGAGTACAGTTCTTTTATCTCTGCTGTTTATGTTCTTTGCTTTTACTGCCTGTCCTCTTACTTTGCTGTAGACAATTTTGGAAGAAGATGTAGAAGACCCTGTATACCAGGTAATTTCTGAAGCTGTACAGCCTGGGAGTTTCAGAAATGACTTAGATAGATGTTATCTTCAAACACAGCCAGAGCCTTTCACAAAGTGTTTTGAAATGTATTGAGATAGATCTCATGAGAGACTGCACTTTACAGCAAGTAGCACGTTCAGGAATTAAGCTGTAATAGCACAGCATTTCTGCATAGAAATATTAGATTGAATATATCCTAAAATATACTTTCTGAGTTCAGGTTTGAAGTTTCCCACGGAGATTTGTCATTATTTCCTTATTTTATTCTTTTTTAACACGCAATCTAACAGAAAAGGGAGCTACTTTGAAAATAAGGAAGATGACACCTTGTTTTCATAGCAATAAATTGACGTCTTGTTGTTGGCTTCTGTGCAGACAGAATTTCATTCAGAGGGCGAATATTTGTTAGAAAGAAACACGGAGGAATTAATGTTATAATGTACTCCCTTGGTGGCATTTTGGGTTACGATTTAATAATAAATCTGTAGTTTAAGTCCTGCTCCATCCAAGCAAAATGCCTGGGAGTAAAGATAATTATCAGAATTATGTCAATATATTCATGTCCAATATCTTGCTGAGTGCGAAGAAGAAAAAGATGTAATTTCATTCTCGTGTTTTTGTGCTGAGATTTGTGTTTCGTGGAGATTTTGTGTTCTTCCACTTAAAAATACCAGTTGGAGGCACACTGAAAGAAACCAATTCAAGCATTAGTGACTATTGAGCACTGTCTAAGGTGTTTCAAGGAAGATGAGAGGAATTAGGATGCCCTAAATTAAATTCAGCTTTTATAACGTCAGGAGTTTTACTTTGTGTGTTTGTTCCTCACAATAAAACAAGAACCTGAAGATGAAATGCCTTGTGGCATCCTTTCACTATGTGGTATGTTGCACGAGCTCCAGCCCGTTCTCCCAGTTCGCATTTAGCTTTTTTATTCATAGATAATAAATACGTGTGGAAATAATTGCCATTATGTAAAGGAGGCAAAATGCACGTTGACTTCAGAAAATTAATATCGGACCACAGGCGGTATCCCTAGTGAGAAAGAATTAGGAAGCTGCTCTAATGATCATTAGAGGAGATTTAGGTCTATTCTCTGCCGGTTTATGAAATATGAAACAACCTTACTCTGTGCTTTCCAACAAACCAGTTGTCTGGTTCCATCCAGCCTTTACTTTGAACTTGTTTCTTTAATGCCTGCCTGTGTTTTTATGTGGAATTCCAAATTGCCTTTTTCCCTCTGTTTCATCTTTGACTTTTCCTCTCTGGCTGCTGGTGTAATAGTACATTGTGTTTGAGGCTGGACATGAACCAATCCGTGAGCCTGAAACAGAAGAAAACATTTATCAGGTATAAAATCACTGCTTCCGTGTTTTCATTGCAACAATTGCAAGCATTTAGTAAAACACATTTCATATATAATTCGCTTTTATTCGTTTTCATGCATCACAAACAGTGTCTGACATTTCATTCCTACGACCTTACATGATTAATCTGCCAGTCTCTGTGTATTTGTTTGTCTGTTCAGCTTCTGCAGGTTTTATGAACTTTTCTCTGTAAGTTTAGCCAAATTGTGAAGGCTCTGGAGCCTTGAGCACACCATATGAAGTGATCATTGGTAGATCCTCTTTTCTCCTTTTAATTCTACAAAACATTTAACAGCTGGTCTAAGAAAGAGTGAAATCTCACAGAGACCAGCCAAGCAGTTCTTAGAAAGTCATTTTATTGGTACTTTTCTTCATTTTTGGCTAAGCAGGGAGAACAACTCAGCAAAACATAGGAGTTAACTATCAATGGATATCCCCCATACTGGGGAAAATATTTTCATTGTGTATATGTTAGAGCTCAAGCTCATGTTTTTCACAATGATGAACTGCATTGAAAGCCATATGAAATGATCTTCTGTAGTTCAGTTTCTTCTCAAGGGATCAGTGCAGGGTTTATTAAAATATCACGTAATTCATTCTGTATGACATACTAGGAACAAATCTGGAGATAGACGGAAATCCATCTATGCTGTAAGAAGACTGTGATCTGAGGAAATCTTTTGGTACAGAGGGGAAGGAGATCCAAGAAGTGATTAAACAGTTGTGCTGGAGGTTGATCTGCTAATAGGAGAAGCTTTTTTGAGGCAGACATGAGCAGGGAAAGAACAAAAATGAGGGAAAGTCTGGGATTCCACATCTTACACTCGGATGACCAGAAAAATTGTTTCTCTTAGAAGATCTTGATGAACGTAGAACCATCCAGGTTTTTATTACAAGTGAGATTGGAAAAGGTCCTCTTTGTTGTTTTGGTTTTCGCTTGATATAAACCCTCAGTTGCCTCATGGCTCCTCACCTCAGCCTGGCAAAATCTGTCATCTGGTCCTGCTCTGCTTTTTCAACCAAGAGCTGGTACTCAAAAAGTTCTGTTCTCCCATGGTAGAAGAGATTCCTACCCAGTGAGTAACTAAAGATGGAAGATAAATAGCTAATGTGACAATCTCTACTTTTGTTTAATGTAGTGGAGGTCACAACTTCCTTTTTTCTCTCTATCGCCTTTCATTGATACATTATCCCAAAAGCTACACCTGTTTGCTCTTTTAATACTGTCTGTCTATATAATGTATTAGTTAGAATAACTGAAGTTTAGTTAGAATAACTAAAGTTGGAAAATACCTTCAAGGTCATCAAGGCAACCATCGGGAATTAATCACTGAGCTTGAATTGATCACTGAGCATCTGCCTGTCCTCTCGCTAGTATCAGATTTCTTAATGTCATCTCTTTTGCCTGTCTGTTTTGTAATAGTGATGCAGGGATGGGATTTTGCTATGTAAACTAAACATTCCAGTAACTTATGAAATAGAGTATTCATGGTTTTGCACAGTTGCCTACCAGTCTGTGAAGAGTGACCCTTTTTAGTTTGAATTGTTCCCTTCTCGCCAGTCTCACATGCCTCGTATGATACATGGCTTCAGTGGAAAAGACCAGTACTTTCAGAATACTGAGGGAATCAAGTCATTCCTGGGACAGGAACAGAAAAGAAGTCTTAAAAATGTGCCTATGATCATAAATTGCATTCTGTTTCTGTGAGGGTTCTGTATTTATGCCTCTTGATTGCTCTCGAAAAGCTTCTTCCATGTGCACCGTGTTAAAGTTTCAGCACTTAAATGTGAGCATGCAGATGCTAGAACAGTAGAGAGACCTTTGGATATAGAAACTAAGAAATAATTTTAGAGCTCGGTGAATGCACAGTTCCTTCAGCTTTCCCTAAAATAGGCCTGCTCTCATATCAGAACTCCAAGGTATTTATTGTCTTAGAAAACAAAAGGATAGCCAGTCTGTCATACCTGTAGGATCATTTCTGCTGTTAACCTATGAGGTTTCATAAATGTTTGAAACTTAACCTTAGGTTGAGTGTCTTTGTTCAGTGGAAAAGCAGCGCTGATTTACTTAGAGCATGTGTGTCTATTTAGAGCCTCTGTTTTTTTTTAATGTTCTTTTAGCTTGTGCCATTTACAATAGGCATTTAGTGCTTTTAGGAGGGAGAAGAAATACAATGGCAAATGATAAATATGTAAAACAGCAGTCCTTGGGCGTGCTAAGCCCAGTAGCAAATGAATTCACTCAAGTAGGACGTAAATGCCCAAGGTATAAATTATGACTGTTGACTCACTTAGTTTATTTAATTGTGTCATCATTGTCCCTATCCACAAGAGAGGCTGTTGACTCCAGCTCTCTGGCTGTGCATCCTCACACCCTGACAGGCTGTAATTCTTTACAGAATTGCAGATTTGTGACCAACCATCGCTTCGAGCATCCCATGGGACCCAGTCACTGCAGGGATACATGTTGTGGCTTCACTTGACTTAGATTATTAAAAGAGTTGGAAGGAAGAAATTGAATGCCATAGGCCAAACATCTCTCTCTTTGATTGCACTGCTGCTCTGGATCTCTTTTACAGTGGAAGATGACACTCTGGCCTGATCATAACTCCCATGTGCATCTTCGAACCCCCAAGTAAAATGATTAAGCAACCACTTTTGCAGGAAAGAGATCCAAATGCACCTGAATTCCATGCAGCTGGACTAAACTGAGAATGAAAATCTCATCTCTGAGCACTACTGAGTTTTAGGTTTTTAAAAATTCAGATAGATGTTCTATTTCTTCGGTGCCATCTTCATCAACATTGCTGCTTGAATGTCAAGGATGCCATCCTTAAACAACTGCCTTGTATTTAAATATCAGTTGCAAACTTTGACTTGTCATCAGACCTGCTGGAAGAATGACCACAGTGTCTGTTTGCTTTTCCAGGTTCCTACCAGCCAAAAGAAAGAAGGTGTTTATGATGTGCCAAAAAGTCAACCTGTAAGTGTAAGTATCTTCACTGTTTATATGCAGGGAAGGAGGTATGTTTCTTAGCTTCTGTGACCCTTATTATTGCATGTAATGTGTGCCACATCCCTTAAAATGTGAATTTCATCAGCAATCTACTGTTGTTGAGTTGTTTCAAAGTAACCAGGCTGGTAATGTCACTTACATCCATCTCATTCATTACTTAAATCTCCGACTTTTTGTCTTTTCTGGTTGATTCTTATGCAAGTCACCCTTTATAAAAGTGATGTCTAGTTAAGAGTTGACAGTGAGCCTTCTGCATGTTAATGCATGTTTCTCTGCCGCTTCGACTAGAAGCTTATCACCCACTCTCATTGCTGCAGTCACATAGTACGTGCGGACTGGTTGTGGCTATGTTTTCACCCCATGCACTCCCTGAGATTTGCTCCCAAATGGTTGTGTTATTTCTGTAGTGCTTGGAGTACATAACAGGTTGAGTATCAATGGAGATGGTAGACTGAATTCTTTCTGCTCTGTGCCTTGCATGGACAGTTGATTTTTGCTCAAAAAGGAGGGTAAAGCGCTGTTCTGTCCAAATGGCACCATTCCCTTTCTGCATCTGAGCATCTAGAAGTGGTGAAACATTTATCCCCTGAATGTATAAGGAATGGTAACAAGCTGGTGAGAGAAGCGGGATGACAGATGCCTTAGCAAGAAAACATACATTTGCTGAAGGGTGGGTTGTGTTGTTTCGTATACATTTGTGTAAACGAAACAATATCTTGATAGAATGTAGCTTGTGTTGGTTACACAGAAAATACGTATTTCTGAGGAAATTTCTATGCAAGAAATGGAGGAAAAGGTCAGGATTTCAGTCTGCTGTAAGCATGGCAGAAATGCCTGTAGGAGAGGGAAAGAGAAGGGCTCATTTCACACAAGGATGTGGTAAACTGCACAGCTTGGGCTGAGCGCAGAGACTGAGATGCCAAATAAAAAAGATAAATGCTGGGGAGGGGCTGGATGAGGGTCTGAATTGTGACACTTCTGAGGTTTGCAGAAACAAACAAAGCTTGCCATAAATATTTCATGATAATCCACCAGGAGGAGGGAGCCATCATCTTGTTGGCTGGGAAAATGTAGGAAGATAACTCACGTTGCATAGCTAATTAAAAGTATTCGTGGACCAGGAATAGCTGTAGAGTTTTCACTTTTCTCACATAGCTCAGCATTAGAGGTTTTCCTCTGTATGTTTCCTGTGACTTTTTTATTATTCCCCCAGTGATGCTGCAGATTTACTCAGAGTATAGTCTGTAATTTAGGTCATTGCATTATAACTGTGCGTACTGTACACTTGCAATCATGCCTTCAGACACTTTGGTATTAGACTGTCCTGGTAAAGAGCATAGCTGTGAGATATAAGGCATATGGAACCAGCTCTGTAATCATCAGATGTATTAAACGTGTCATCTCTTTGGAGGATGTTGCAGACTTCATTTTTTTGTTATTTCATGGTTATACTTAAGCCGGTTAAACCTCTTCCTCCAGACGAGTTACCTACTTTAATTTATAAGGGCCATAAGAAAAAGGGGGAGAGGGAGGAAGAAGTAGCAGCGATTTTATCTCCCCTTTCTTATAGTAATATGTACTTTAAAAAAAAAAAAAGAAAGAGGAAAGAAAAGAAAAGCAGTGATGGCTCTTAAAATTAGCAGTTTAATATTCCACTGCCCATCTGATTTATTGCTCACCCTTCCGTGTGTGAAACTCTCTGTCATTGAGACACTTGCCATAATTTTTTTTTCTTCCAATTTATAGCTGTCCTTATTATATAAACCTCTAAAATTCAATCTGAGGGCGAATAATCCAGCTCATCTACCTGGTTTAAACTTATAAGGACACTTCCTTTATTAGGAGGTCTTGCTTTCATTAATTTGATAATGGATGAGAGAAGAGAGAAACTTTTAGTAGCTCCTAATAGGTTTCAGGCACCATGAATTCTCTCTCCTGACAATAAATACAACACTTAATAAAAATGCAGCAAGTTTTGCTCGAGTTCAGGCTGAATTACCCACATTCCCTAGATAGAGATCGATTTTCTATCTTGGAAAAACAACCGTTTTCCTCTGATGTGTTCTCAGGCAAATTATCCCTAGCCTAAGTGCATCAAGGTGGGGGCATGGAGCTGGTCATCTTGGTGCCCTCCACCTTTGGCTCTCTGTGAAGAGATATAGGCACCTCCAGGAATGTCCTCCTATCTTGTAAGGTGTCCCTCTCAAGTGGAGGTGAGATATATCCAGGTATATGCAGCTCTCATTCCTTTGTGGCTGTGGAGGAGCTTTAAAGGGTGTGAAGGAATGATAAGGAACTGACTTTCAGTTAGCTATGCTTAAATGGGATGACTTCTACCACAGTGTTGAATGTAAAAGGCAGAATAGAGTTCAGTTTCAAACACACCCTTCTCCCAGAACTCAGTTTCCTCCCTATATCTCCCTTCCTCTATATTGACTTTTCTTGTACTCATTTCCACTTTGCTCCTTCCTTAGTCAAATTCTCATATTCTCAATTCAGTGGGGGTAGACATCAAGCAGACAAAGAAAGCAAGCTTACCCCAAAGAGCTTGTGTTAAGTGGTACCTGCTCCGCTTAGAAATTGTAGTTCTGTAAGGGAAATTAACTGTTCTAAAAAAGTGAAATGTTTAATGAGCTCTTTTTGTTGTAATTTCCCATCGTCTCCCCTTTATACATACACATCAAGTTCTACCTGTCATGGTGTTTTTAGTAATCAGAGTCAGACTGTAAATACCCTTCACTGAGACTGTCAGTCACATCACAATAAAACCTTCTCATCAAAATGTCTAAACTCTCTGCTTACCATTTTATGAAGGCTTTCAAACAACTCAACTGCTGTATAAAGATCCAGAGCATTGTAGCTGAAGCCTCACAGTTAAGGCAACCATTTAGCTGTACCGTCTACATGGGAAATACTCCCAAATGAGCACAGAGCAGGCAGGGAGTAGTTGGCTGTCTTAGGGCAAAGGGATGGGAAGACAAGCAGCCCTACCTGGAGGGATGCTCACCATGACCTTTAGTTGCACGTGAAGCTTGGCTGGACCAGAGCCCACCCAGGTCTTGGGGCTACAAGGACTGCCTGGCCCTCCTGCCAAAATGGGGAGCTGTGTTTGGGAGAGCTGTGTTTTTATTTCTGGCTGGGAACACATTGACATTTGCAGATTTTTCAGATCCTGTGTCAAAAGAAGCGTGCCTGGAAGGCATCATCTGGAAGCCACGGGCACGCCGTCTCCAGCAGCTCACACAGAAGGTCTGGCCCTGGAGTAATGTCATCTCAAAATGTCTGGCAATAGAGCAGCTCAGAGCAGCTTTCCAGATGATTCTGATCCTCTAAGAAGTGACTTTTTTTCAGTGGCAGTTGGTGTGGAGAAAAGTTCTGTAACCATGTCTTTCCCATAAGTTTGCATCAGTAGCCTTACTTTGCAAACTGATGATGTTTTACTTCTTGACTTCATCCTCTGTCATCTGCTTTTGGGATCCAATTTTCATACAGGGGAAGAAAGAGAGTGCACAGACCCAACCTCTGACCATCTGTGCCTGCAAAACCTTCCTTTTCTGCTTACCTTTGCTGAAAGACTTCTGAGGTCGAATGCCTGACTTAGCTGCATTCAGCCCAATCCCATGCCCAAGTCTTAACACTGGGCATGGATTTTTATCAGGCACAGCTAACTGTGGCAACATTTGAAAATGCATTAGTTTGTTAGGATAATGTTTTGTGTCTTGAGTTTCTGTGGTGTTTGGGGAGGCATTTATAGAAGTGGACATGCATGCATATCTGTGGAGTAGTCATGACATTGACTGTTCTGATTTTGTCCAACACTGAATACATTGAGATGTGTGGAGCTGGCACTGGGTGCCAGTCAAGGTCCGTCCCCTTTCTGTATTTGTAAGATCATAGTATCATAGAATGGTTTGATTTGGAAAGAATCTTTAAGATGATGTAGTTCCAAGCCCTCTGCAATAGGCAGGGACGCCTCTCTCTAGACCCTCACAGCCCCATCCAGCCTGGCCTTGAGTGCTTCCAGGGAGGGAAGACAGTGTTGCTTGTTGGATATTAGTGAGTCCCAACCTACTGGCTGTGGTTTCACTGGTGTTTGGTTTAGCCACGGTTCTGCTGTGCTCCTTTGTTAGAGTTGTGCTTTTTAGAATGAGCTGTAGTTAATTAGCAAGCAGCTTGCAGCTCATGGAGCTCGTGTAATATCAGCATTCCTTGTGTATAAAATGTGCAAGCCTCGATGACCTAGAACAATGATTTGAACCATCAGAAAGAAAATAGTAATTCTTGATATAGCCAAAATGTTTACATTCTCAACTAAAATGAAGACAATATGTATCTTCAGCATCAATATTAACCACTGACTCGTCATTAAACTTTGCATGTGAAATGCACGTAGGGCTCAGAAGCACAGAGCAGCAGCATGGGCAGGTGATCACTCTGTTATCTGCTGGGCCAAGTGGAGGGCAGGAAATGTGTGCAAATCCCTCTGCTGTGAGAGGATCTGAATAGCTAATACCCAGCTCAAAGGTTAATTGCTAATTGCTGGTTAATCACTATATTTAGTATCCTACATACACTTTTTAACTTGCTGAGATCTGTATCAGAGTGCGAGATAATTACTGTGGGTATTTTTATTATTTATTTTTTTAAAGCAACATTCTCTGCTTCATTCTCTGGGATTTCAGAGCCACGTTTTAAGAGGCTGCTTTTATCATCTCATCTGCAAAAGTCTAGCAATATTACTCAGGTTTTTTTCCTGCTGTAAGTCAGTGTTGGAATGATCCTTTGGCAAAACCAGGCCAAGTAAAGGAGCTGACTATTCGGGCTCTTGCAGACATAGAACTGAAGCTTAAAAAAAAAACATCTTCCACTCTTAGATTTCCCTTTTAAACTCCAAACATTGCTTAGAAAAAAAGCTGGTTTTCAGAGCATTTGGCAGTCAGACAGGATACACTGCAGAGTGGAGCTGGGTGGGTTTTGGTTCAGGTTTATGAAAGCTGCAGTTCTCTTCTCTCTGAGCACTTCTTTACTCCTGTGCTTCTGGTGGTGTTTTTCCCAGCCCTTGGATTATATGCTTTTCTTTACCGAGCAGTGAAAAGTGTCACGAGGAATTTCATTAGTGGCTGGAGTGCTTTAAAAAAGCTTGCTGCTGCTTTAAGGAGCCAGATTTACATAGTTGGTGTTTAGAAGATTTACAATATGTCTCGCATGCCTGTATGGGAAGATGGAGCTTTCATTACAGGTTTCACGTCGCCCAGATACAAGGATTAATGCTCACTCCTCCGCCTCACTCTGTGCAGATGGCAGCACGCTGCTCTGCTGGCTGAGCTTATGTTAAGGAGGCACATTTTTGGGTAATGAAGGAAAGAAAGTCCAGGGGGAACTAACAGAAGGCAAGATTGGGGGCTGGAGCGTCTTACCAGGCCCCTGGTTGTTTAATATCATCACAGATTTGGGTTGAAAGGGACCCCAGGGCCCCTGACATCTCAACCCTGCAGATGCAAGATGCAGCCCCACCTGGTAACAGGATACCAGCATTGTGCAGGGTCACGCTGCAGCACAAGTGGGCATTTCCAGCAGTCCCATCCTGCACACGTGCTGCCTCCCTGCTGCATTTCCAGAGCCAACAAGGGCTAAGATGAGGTGCTGGGGGAGACATTCTGAGCCATTGCTGAGGCTACGGGGGCTTGTTATGAGATGGGTTTACAGGACGGTGATTCCTATGAAACTTCTCAGTTGCATAATGTTTGATTTTCAAGGATTGATTGTTAGTATTCTTTCTTGGGGAAGTTCTCTGCTGCTTCAACAGGTGTTGGTCTGAAGTTCAGCATTCTGAGGCCGCTTAGGTCATGATTTGCCTTAAATGGGTCAATGGGTGGAAACCAGTGTGAATTTGTGGGCACACAAACAGTTGGCTCACTCATTCACACAGACATACAAAAAGAAGTTCCATTAATGTCATCAGAACCAGACTCTGTTGTGTATGCTATTAAGAAACATCTGAAAAAGTAAACAGTTGGGATGCAAGCGTTGGCGTTGTTGTATCCATCAGAAGATTTAGAAAGGATAAGTTGTGTTTTTTCCCCCCATCTTGCAGCATTTAAACTCGTTTTGACTGTGTGATATCCTATCTGTCCTCACTGCAAGATGGGAAGGGTTTTCATTTCAATAGCGGTGTCAATAATTGTGGAGGTTTTCATTTTCATGCTCAGAAATTCATGTCATTTTCATAAATCATTCATTTCATTTCATAAATCATACTTTACAGCTGGAGAATGGAAACTTATTGCTGGACATTGATGAAAATCTTGGTTCAGTCACTCAGGTAAGGTTGTGACACTAAAAATGTTTTAAGGAGATAATCAGCCGTAGGAATAGTGCCATCTGAAAACATTTAGCTTGGGATTAACTTTGCTGGAACTTAGCTAATATAGCAGATGGGGATAATATAAAACAGTCTTAATGGATGCATTTGGTTGTGTGTAGTGAGACTGAAATCACAAAAGTAAAGAGTGGTGGCCAGAATCCCATCACCTACAGATGGGTAACACTGTGATTGTGGGGACAGCTCTGCAAAAAGCTCAGCAGTGATGCAGGGAGGGGAAAAAAAAGCAAATTTAGGGGTGATGCTGAGCAGGTAGTTTGGGGAGATGGGGAGAAAGTGGCCTTTTTGGAGATATGGTGTCTCCTGGCCTCTTGAATCAGCAGCGCCTACACAAGGCTTGGAGCGACTTCAGAAGAGGGCTGCCATTGTCGTCATTCCAATCTGTGGGCATTGTAACTAGTGTGTGTGTCCACGCTCTGGGTTGTGTGTTTTTTTGCAGTATTCAAGCAGGATTTTGGCCATACACTCTAGAATTGGTGTGCCCTGAAGAAAACATGGTTTTCTTCCTTATTCCTTCTTCCATTTCCATGCAGATATTTACTGGGATATATACGCTCATAGGAAGAAAATGCATTATGTTAGTGTTATATCACCAAAGCAAAATGAGATCTATTTAATATATATGGCATGATGTGAGAATGAAATAATGGCATGAAGTAATTCACCCCTAGGTATGTTTTTAGACATAAAGTTGGGAGTTATCCAAGCTGCTATATAGATTCCAGCTGAAACTGATCGTAGCATTGCTTTTGTAAGGGGGAGCAGAGATTGGATTGCAAAAAATGTACAAACCTTTTGAAACTATTATATGTTGAACAGCAGTCTTATTTCTTAAAAGAGCACTTATAGTGGAAGAGTGTGGGGGAAAAAGGTCTTTGGGTGTTTTTTTCCCCTTTGGCTGTAAAGCTGTGAAGACTGATCAGCTAGCATGGTGGTTAATGTAAGGGCTCAGTGTTGGCAGGTCAAGACTCAAGTTAATATCGAGTGTATGTGAAAGGAGGTTGCAGAGAGCGGAGAAGAGATTTGATGAACCAAGTTATTGTTGCCATTAAATCTCATTCAGACCAAGAATTCCAGCTCCCCATACTTGTGGGTATGATTCAGTACCGTGCAGAGGAGAAAGAAAGACCACAAGCAGGAGAAAAGTGTTGAAGTAGTCCTTGAGCTGCCACTGTGGCATTCCCATATGTCCATCCCGCTAACGACTGTAGATGGATTTAGGTTTGCCATGGAGCTCTGAGGTTTGGTGGTCCTGGACTCCAGCTGAGCTGATCTGGGAGGAAAGCACCCAGCTGGGGGGACACATCCCTAGATGTGTGACTGTTTCTGCTGCCTTCCACCCAGATCTCAACATGAGCACACACGGACCCTGTGGTTATTTCTGTCCTTATAGTTCAGCCATGAGCAGCTTCTTTCTAATTGTAAAGACTGGCCACATTCTGTAGCTCTACCCATACTGAAAACGCTCATTACCTTAAATCATCAGTGTTTGTTAGAATAATGGCCAGAGGTTGAGAGCTGGAATCAGGCTGTCCTGAAATTGACCCTTTGAAAGTGGAGCGTCTCTGAGCATTATATCCCTATAGGGGTCCTTCAGATTGCTGTATTAACCTTAATTAATATCTTACTCTGATTCCCAGTTGAAATATGAGGACTTTCATCCCAGTCATTTCACAGAGTGAAGTTTTGGGTAGAAATGAGCAGTTTTATTCCAGAGCATGTGACAGAGGTTTGATTATTCAGCCAGTCAAGGTGCTCCTTATTATGAAATTGCTTTTTCCCTTCTGGTCCAGTTACGTGAGACTTGTACGGGTGACCTATTTTGAGATCAATCTGAAGGATGCCCTTAGAAAACACTTCCAACATGAGTTATATGTAGAGTTACAAACTTATAATAACCCAGTTGTGCATCCTCCTTCAAGTTCACTTATCCAGGTCACACCTGTCCCATGGGCAAGGGGAAATCAGGCAGCGCTCTCAAAGTCCTTCCCTTCTGTATCCTTCTGTCACTTCCACAGCCTGCTGCTGTGTTTTAAGACCTTGATTTGGGGATTTAGAAAAGGAGCCAGGGAACAGAGCTGGTGGTAAATTGTGCTTGGTTTTCAGTGATGTTAAGGGCAGAGCAATAATGCATCCAGTCCCATTCAGAGTAGTTTTTTCATGCTTCATTCGTTTTTTAGGGAGGAGAATTCCCCACAGTACCATTTTTTAGCATCAGCTGCCATCTAGTTAGGTCCATGGGCAATATAAAAAGCCCACAGCTCGAGTCCATGTGTTTCTTCTATATGGAACTGGACATTTTGAAGCATACGAGGCACTTTTGGTTTTGTATTGATGGCTGTTACTAGTTAACTTTACGAGTTGTTGTGACTTAGCTTGCTCTTTCTTATCCTCAAAAGATAAATGGAAATGTTATATTATTTTATCTTTACAGGCTGTTACCCAACTAGAGCTTTTTGGGGACATGTCCACTCCTCCCGATGTAACCTCTCCCCCGGTAAGTATCCTGGTAAGGGAAACTGCATGAGGTCTTTTTCTTCATCCTATTTCCAACACGTTTATGGAGTATGTTTACAATTCAGGTCATTGGCCATTGCAGTAGGGAGGATTTCAAAGTAGTTTTTATGTTCCAAGAAAATAAAAGTGAAGCAAATTGAACATGGAATCACTGCTTCTTGAAGAAGTGCAAAAATATCTTCAATTTTTATTTATCTGATATAGGGCTAGATGTCACATAAGATATAATCTGAACTGCAGATCTCCTTCCATGGTGTTTATCAGAGCTGCATGCTTCACTGCTCTCTGTCTTGAGCTCCCTGCCTCTCTCCTGTGTTGCAGCAAGATCCAGTTATAGCTGATATATCACAACTCCTTGCTTCCACCAAGCACGTAGCCCAGAACTGCTATTAAAGGTAGACAAAAGAGTAAAGAGAGGGAAAGCTGAATGTGTTTTGAGAGGAATTAAAGCATTCTCAACAGGCTTTTTTGCATCACAGGATGAAAACACGGTCATTATTTTCCTATTGCATTTTTGAACCTTATATTAAGCTGTAGGGGAGTATGAAGATACTGAGAAAGTGGAGGTGTTCTGAAATCACCAGGCTCAGATCTCCAGTGTATTCTGGAGGACGTTTGGGATTAGATATTCAAAGTCCTGTCTCCTTGCCCTTGGCTTGCTCAATTAGGTTGTGTTTCTCCTTTAACGTGGACCTATGCCTCTGGTCCTGTTGGTTGATTGGAAGCACTGTTATATTTTGCAGATATTTCATTTACCTTTACTGTTTTTCTGCATTAATACCTAAGTCTGTAGCTTATACAGGCTGTCACCTAATGGCTAGAATCATAAGTCTATACACTGATATTTGTTTGTGATATAATCCAGACAAAGCTTATTTTTATTTTCCTCTGGCACAAATTCTCTCTCATTTTCTTTTTCTCCCGTCTCCAGCACATTCTGATGCTCTTTATTCCTACTGCTTTTCTCCTTCTGCATCTTTCCATTCTTTTTTCTTTCACTTTCTTCCCTGTAAAACTGTGAGCTTCAGAGAAGTGACAGTGAATATATGCTGCAGCTGATATGTATTGCTTCATTTTATTCCTGTCCCATTGCAGACTCCTGCTACTCCAGGTGATGCCTTTATCCCATCTTCATCCCAGTCACTTCCTGCTAGTACAGACATGTTTGGTTCTGTACCTTTCAGCACTGCTGCCGTACCCTCAGGTAAGAAATTTACCAGAAATATGGGTTTGGCACAAATTTAGTCATCAGTTCTCAGCTCTGGCTTGCATTTCAATCCTCAGAGCATTGATTTTGTCCAGTGGAAGTGGGAAGGATTTTGAGGACAGTGCTGCAGGGCAAGGCAAAATGAGTCTTTAACAAGCCAATAATACGTGATTATGAATTTACCAACATTATTAAAAGCAAAACCCAAAAATATCACTGGAGGTTCAACCGCAGTTTAGCCATCTATATAACATACCTTCTAAGGACAGCTGCAAGAGAGAGAAAAGCAGCTGGCTTAGCCCTGGTTTCTTTGCAGTTGCAATGAATATCTTGTGCTGTCTTCGGTAAACAGAGAATGAGACATGAAGGATTTGATTACATTTCAAAAGTACTCCACTTAGGTAAACCCTGGTGTTTTCCCATAGACTTATCTGTGTTCCTCAAAGTGCTCAAAATTCAAAAACCATGTAACATTCGGCACAGGCATGCATGGAATTGGGTTTTGACTGCTGATCTCTCTCTGGGATACTCAGAGCACTGCAAGAACAGCACTCAGCTCCACTTAGGAAGAAGGAGGAGTGCCTTGAATCATTCATCAGTGACTTTCTAAATGGTTAACTCCTTATCAGATGGGCTGTGTTGCAGCATTAGATTGGCCACCACATCTCAGAAGGGTTATGCTGATGGTGAAGTGTCTGGGGATAACGTCAGGGGAAAACCCTCACTGCTTAGCTGAGGTGATGGTGGGTGCAGGGTAGAAAGATGCCTAGAGAATCTATCATAGCCACCCACACGCATTTGAGTTACTGTTCCTTCTTTCATCACTTGGAATCACAGAGTTGGGGTATTTTTTGCCTTGCAAGGTCCACTTAGAATCAGTCAATGATTGAAACTTTACTTAGTTTCTGGTTGTGGCACGTGGCTGAGGTCCATGCAGATATCTTCACAGACGCGTGTGAGTAGTCATGCAAGTGGTCACTAAGAAGAGAATGGCATTTTGTTCAGAAAAGGAGAAGAATTATGGCCAATATACACCAAACCCATGTTATAGCGTAGAAGTGTTTGTAATGTGAATTCAAACACGTATTTCCATTTTCTTTTCAAAGAAAAGCTGAAGCTCTGGGATCAGTAATGCAGCTCGCATATTTCTCATTTATTGTGTGGCCTTTTCTGCATGCTCCTGACGTTATTGGAATTCTTATTTTTCTGCTTTCTTTATTCTTTGAAGGTTATGTTGCCATGGGAGCTGTTTTGCCCTCATTCTGGGGACAGCAACCACTTGTTCAACAGCAGTTGGCCATGGGTGCTCAGCCTCCAGTTGCTCAGGTGATGCAGGGAGGACAGCCGATAGCGTGGGGCCAACCTGGGATTTTTCCTTCAGCCCAGCAGCCTTGGCCATCTGTAGCTGGTCAGTTCCAACCAACTGCCTTCATGCCAACACAAACTGTTTTGCCTTTACAAGCAGCCATGTTTCAAGGTACCATTGCTCCTATAGCTACTGTTCCACCCACAAGCGATTCCAACAGATCGAGTCCGCAGACAGACAGGCCCAGACAGAAAATGGGAAAAGAAATGTTTAAAGATTTCCAGATGGCTCAGCCTCCACCGGTGCCATCAAGAAAACCAGATCAGCCTTCCCTCAGTTGTACCTCAGAGGCCTTCTCAAGTTACTTTAACAAAGTTGGGATGGCACAGGAAGCAGATGATTGTGATGACTTTGACATCTCTCAGTTAAATTTGACTCCTGTGACTTCCACGACGCCATCAACAAACTCACGTGAGTATTCGTATCATTTATGCCGTAACTTTCCTCAAATGTGACTGCTCCTCGAAGCATTTAACTTTTCATATACTAAATTGCAACACAGATGTGGACTGAGAACCTTCATGCATGGTCTGGCTTATTAAATGTGTTCTGGCCATAAAGAAAAGTGTTACAGAGACCATTCAAATCAACGGCCCCAGTAGCTGCAGCCTGAAATTTAATTGCTAATAAGACAGTAATATATGCTCTGTGCTAGGGACGTGCCAGCTGGTTGGAAAACGCTGGTAACATTCAACCTTACAAATGATTTTTCTACGTCCCATTCAAGGCATACTTTGCGCAAAGTAGGAGATGGGTATTTATTCTAATTGCTTGATGTGTTGGACATGTGGGGAAATGCATTGAGCAGCTGTAAAATGGGCTTAGCATGGCCATAGCATGGAGATGGGGGATTTTGCAGATTGCTGAAAAGGAATTCAGGAGGCATTTACCAGCAGCCAGTCAGAGACCTTATGTTTTGCTTATCTGCCATAGGGCAGGCAACTCACGCATTCCTAATGTGATGTAGCGGTGTCTCCTTGGTTCCTAAAGACATGAGCCAGATGCAGCCAAACTTAATTTGGAAGCCACTGAATGAAATCAGACCTACAGAATCGATAATGACTTCTCTGTTTAAATTTACATCTTACAGCTCTTTGCTGAAAGTGGTTTTCGGGGATAATATAAGTTGAGGGCTCTAGAGCATGAGCAAATTTTGTACTGCTTTGTCTCTCTGAACAAATGAAGAGATATATATTCTGTTGCTGTCACCTTAATCTTTGTTCAGCTCCAACCCCTGCACCCAGACAGAGTTCTCCATCGAAATCATCAGCATCTCATACCAGCGATCCTGCTGCAGATGACCTCTTTGAAGAGGGGTTTGAAAGCCCAAGCAAAAGTGAGGAGCAGGAGGCTGTGAGTAGCAATAAGGCTTCTAAATACCAATTTGCACTTTTTAGCTAGAAAAGAAGGAGAAGATACTCAAATGCTGTTCAGTAGTGTCAGAGATCACTGGGTTCTAGTAGGACTGGGTGGTAATTAAGGGGGTCTGCATTTGCAGGTTTGATTTTGATAGCTGGGAACATCAGCACAGCATTTCTGTTGATGTGTCCTAATACTGCATGCAAGGAACCAAACTCAGAGTTCATATGTGAAGTTATGCTCGTTAACTTTATCTGGTACCAATGTTCACTTACAGATGGTAAGGGAGTCCAAGGTAAAATGACACGAATGCTGAGGATGCAGAAAGAAATGCGAGAGGTTGTGTGCTAAAAAATGATGGTTGATGTTGTCTTCCACATTCTGGCATCCCAATTGCTTCCCTCGTTGCATTCCTCAATGTCCTGGCCCTTGGTATTTCTTTGCCTTAGACTCAGTGGACCAAAGCAAGGAGTGTTATCAAAATGAAGTGACTTTGAATCACAAGGTATCTTAGGCAGATAAGAGCCTAAGTGAGCCAAAGGCAAGAAGGAATCTGTACAGAAAAGGACCCAAAGGTACAAAAATGACACGTATGGTCCTTTCCTGCCTGCATCAGCTGTAGAAAAGCATTTTGGCTTTTGTGAATGTATCAGTGGTGAGGTCTCACTTTCTGGTTTTCATGAGATAGGATGTACTTGTTATGCCCACAGCATGAAAATAACCTCGTGTTGACTTTTCACTTTCTATTGTTGAGAAAAAAAGGTGTTATGTTCTTGTATTCTAGCCTGATGAGTCTCAGGCCTCATCCAACAGTGATCCATTTGGTGAGCCAACTGGTGATACTATAAGTCCACAGGTCGGTAGCTAGATAGCGCAGGTTGGGGTAGGTATCTGTCCTTTTTTTCTCTACACCTTGAGGTGCTCACTTATTCCTCCACCAGTGCCTACCATTGCTTTCATGGATGCATGGTTTGCTTTTTCCTTTTCATCTCTTCCTTTTTTTCCTCTCCATTATCCACAGTGTGTTTCCTCATGCTTGGTGGTTTGCATGGCTTTTGCCATTCACTGTGTGCTGCAACTTATGCGAATATGTGTGTTTCAGCTGCCTGCATGCTTTAAAGAAATGTGGACTTATTTTACTTTGTGTTCGAATTCAAAGGGGAAATAGGGAATCCAAGCCACTACCAACAATGTATTATGCAGAACAATTGTTTTATCCAGCCCATTCTGGCCATTAGTCAGTCGTAACGTATCAAATGGGATAAGACATCTCTCCCATAGACATAACAAACATTAAGTAAAATCATGTAATGATACAGGAATACCTCCACTCAAAATCGATGTGATAATCAGTAGAAGCAGCATATGTATTATCTGCATGTAAAACTTCTTGAAATGGGTTTGTGTCTTTTGACCTCCAACTGCAAATTAAAGACATCTGAAAGTTATCATCCCTGATGTTAGCATTGGCTGACCTAGACAGAGGGGAAAGATGATCTTTTCATCTTTTGTGTTACGGAACACATTGGAAAATGTGGCTGCTAGTGGATGTTCTGTGATTTGTTTCAATACAGTATATATGTTCTACCAACGAGGCAGTAAAACTGCAAAGTGTTATGAGTGCTGAGCGTTGTTATTCCATCCAAATACTCTCCAGTGTTACTATTTGAAGGATATGTTTCATTATCTTCTCCCTGCCTGCCATTCGTGTTTTGTATTACCCAAATACGTGACCTGATACTGCTTCTGCACAGAGCTCCTGGAACAAATCCATAACAGTGGTAGAACCCTTTTTATTTTTCTACAGAAATCACACTGTTGTTTACCACTGACTTATCTGCCCTGAGCCTGCATAATCGGTTTCAACTCAAACTTAATAGTTTCATTAGGAGTCACTTTGTACACTGAAATGTGGTTAAGAAAAAATGTCTTACAGTAACTTAGCTTTGATCCACTTGGGAGTAATAAGATTATCTCTTAATAATATGTAGTGCTGAGAGGAGGCATCTCCCCCTTCTTCTGCTTCACCAACACAAAGCTTGGCTCTTGGGGGCTGAAGCAAAAGCAGTGTTAAGCCTTGTGCCTCTGTGAGTCTAAAAATGACAGCGTAAAGATAGAGTCAGGCTGGGCTGACTGCTTAGCAAGAACATCTATTGGTTATTGTAAACCAACAAGAGCTGCTTGTGCAGATTGATGGTGCCACATGGCACCATTTGCCTTTGTCTGACTCCACCAGCACTGGTGCAGCCAGCTGTCCCAGCCTTAGCCCATTTCAAGACTTCTTTCTTAGAAGAAGAAAGAGGATTTGACTTTAAGCTGAATCTCACGCTCTGCAGCCCTACGTGCGTTCGTTTATTGTGGTTCATCATCATCAGGGTAATTCTGGAATTCATCACAAGGAGAATAATGATAAAATCTCATTCTAATTTTCTGCCGCTAAGATAATTAGCATCGTTTGTGAGCTAACCACACGCATTTACCTATCAGCAGTTCTGGAAGTAGCTGGAAGCGGTGGCTGAAGGCTGTTGCTGCAGAGTGCTGTGTAAGGCAGTCAAATGAGGGACCCCTTTTTGTTCTGTATGTGTATAACACTGAGCTACTTTCTTTTACCTGGCAACTAAAAGAACGGTATGTTGTCAGTCTCTCCATATTTTTTCCATAGTTGCTGTTAATCCTCGTACAGTCTGGCATAAATTAGATATAATTATCCAAAATACATTCCAGGAATTGTTAGATAATGTTTCTAATTATCATATTACAGTAACACCTAAAAGCTGTAGGCAGGAACAGGAAGCTGAAGGAGAAGACAGCGTCTCTCCAGTGAAGTTATGCTGGCATCGTTGTACATCATTGTACTGTGCCATCCAGCAGAAGACTGTAGGAAATCCACTTGCTAAAACCAACCCATCTAGTTCTGAAGTCTGCTATCATCTTAGTGATGGAATCTATCTATCTTCGTTTCTCTGTATTTCACCTCTTCCCTTTGTGATCTTAACACTCTCCAAATCCTGATGCTACCAGGAGGCATTAATACAGACTGCTCTGCTACAAATGGCCATGGGTTCTTTGTAGGTAAATGGGACATTTTATGGATCAGTTACATATTTGTCCCTTTATGTTTGGAGATAAGGAGCAGCCAGGCCTGATTTTCAGTACATCAACTATTTGCAGAACTGTTCATAGCAAGATTTGTATCTAGTTGTCTTCCCATTGTTCAGGAGTAGTGTGGAGGATGAAGAGAGAGAACAGTAAATAGTAAGACTGCCATCTTCAGCTGACTTACACTTAATCCCTGCTGCTGTCTTTAGGCTGTGTAGTGGATAACCGTGGTTAAAAGAGACAGTGGAAAGAGTCAGTATGCCCTGAATACTGGGATTGGTTGTCAGACACTCTGCCTCACTCCTTATGGACCATACAAACTGATTCCTCTGGGCTAATTAGCAACAGAGTGAAAGTTCTGAAGGGGAATAAAGGGATATTCGGTACTGAAATTAACCCAATAAAAGTAACTCCAAATGCTGGAATAAATACAGCTCTATTGATATGCATCCCAGTCCAACACTTGCTCTGGCAGTCATTCACGAGGGATTCTCAGGAAACCTTCAAAACATTTGCGGCTAGAACATATCTTCCTCAAAAGCTTGTTTGGTTGTTCTTTGAAATGTGTGCAGACAGTTGTAAGCCCTCAAAGTATGTCACACCCTTCATGATGCTATCAGCACTGTCAGGAGAGCAACAGCGCATTTGAATATTTGTCTCTCAGCTTTTGGTGGGACTTGGGTGGCCCGCTGCCATCTCCCATCTCGGACCATGTGCCATTCTTTGTGATGAGTGTTCCTAGTCATTTCAGTCAGCTCCAGAACGGACTGCTCTAAGTCTTTATCTAGGCTGTGACTACGCAGTTGGCAGCAATAGCAACTTAAGGACAAAGTATTGGCTTCATCTGAGAGTTTAGACAACCTCGGGAGGCTGTACAGAGCTGCTTCTGAAACCTGCTACTACTTAATGGTCCCTTTCAGTTGCACTAAGAATCTGGGTGTGCTCAGACATGTATTTGCAGGATCTGTTGCCATCATTCATCCGTCTCAGTAGGAACTGAATGGAGTCCAGAGTAAAATTCCTGATGACTTTAAGTGACCTATTCTTGCCGCAGGCTCCAGAGCTGTTATTCTGCAAGAAAACACAGCAGCAAGCAGAATTAGGAACCTTAGAGTGACTTTAATAGGTTGAGCACTTGTAATGGATCACAGTTTAGGAAGCACTGCAGAGTTCATCTCTTGTCAGTAGTTCTCAACTGTTGGTTTTTGGTTTAATTCCCAGTTTGTGAATGTGTAGCATCCTTCCTGATGAGAAGATAACCAAGTTTTAAACTACTAGATACTTGGAACTAGGAGATATTCCCGGGCAGGCTTGTAGTAAGAACACAGACGCCTTCCAGCCACAATCCCTAACTGGCAGGTTGCTATATTTCTGCAGATAGAGGCTAATTATACTAAAAATAGGCAACATTGAGCCACAGGCTGTAATTGGGTGAGTAGAAATGACGTGATACCACCAAAGATATTTGAATATTGCTTGCCAAGTGTACTATGTCCTCCTTTATTAAATCAGCATGCAATTGAGAAGATGCATTGCACTCCTGCTTCCCTTCACTTGCATCCCCAGCACAAGATTCTCGTTTTGGCTGGTGCTCCAGCACTCTTATTTCATGAAACTCCAATCATTTGAGCCTGCCCTTTCTGATCAGTCAGCCAGGAGTAAAACCAGTGCTGAGAATCTATTGCAAAGGGCAAAGAAATCTCTGCAGGCCTCACCTCTACAATTCAGTACAAGTTGCCTGGAGCTTTGCACATAGCAGGGTGCCTTGCAATGATGAAAGGACTACCCGTGTAAAAAGAACTGCTTCCTAACCAAGTCCTGTGTTACATTTTGTGAGCCAGCTCACTGACACGGACCCAAGTAGATATTGAATGTGTTGGAGATTTCTCCCATGTCTGCTGAGGGCCAGATGTTAATACCTTTAGATTGGATGCAACTTCACTTGTAGTGAGTACATAATATTATTCAAGACCATTAGGAACCTCGTTATCTCATGCAGTGTAGGCTAACACAAATCCCTCCTGCTTAGTAAGCAGTGTGTTTGTTGTGCAAAATGTTCCTTAAAATTAGAACAACGAACAGATTTTAAGCATGATGTGTCTCTGTGATATGTAAATCTGTCATACGAAAGGAGAAATTTCTCTTTGATAGTTTCTGCAGTCAGATTCCAGAGAGCTTTTAATTCAGCACGGCACAGCGTACTTCGAGATACCTGAATATTTGGGTGTTTTAACTTGAGGCAATGTACCCTTGGACTTCCCCTGTCCAACCTGGCACTTAAGTCAGATATCTGATTTGTGAGTTCATATCCTCATTATTCACTATCTCTTAGTTTAAGGGCTACACTTCAGCACAGGAGCCCTGTCAGTATGTGTGCAGGTGAACGCTGCTCTGATAGCAGCCTCCAGACACACAGGAAAGCATTTGATTTTTAAACATCTACCAGAAACTGCATAACCCAAAGTTGTTGGAACCCTTCAAGTGTAATTTAACAGCAAAACCAGATGCTGCCACTTGTCTTCTTATTTTATTCCTGCAGGCTGATTAATGCACATCAGGAGTGCTTTGGGGCCAATCATATAGAATTGCAAACACTCAATTGGAAGCCTTGTATGCCATCTTACTTAATCTTTTCTTTTTTTTTCTCTGAAAAAGACCCGTTGTTTTTTTGTTTGCTGGTTTACTTCCCTTTGGATCTGTTCCAAATGCAGTAATAGAGGTAGAATGCAGAAGATGTCAGTGAAACAGCTCTCCTAAAACTTTGGCTCTCCTTCCTTTTACTTATATGTCCTGTGTCTTTCATGTAGAGGGCATAAAAAGAAGGCGAGTGGGGTATTTCTGCTTCCAAGACCTTCCCAAACAATCCTTGTGAAAGCCCTCCTGCCTGTCACTGGGAGAAGCTGTCTGGGAAGTCAGCATGTCTGAACTCTCCTTCTGTTTCTCCTCTGACTTTTACTGCTCTTTCTGCTCTATGAAGGGTCACTATCGGTTCTTCACAGGTGCCATTTGCAGTGTTGAGCTGCAGACAAGATGCACTGATGAATTGTCTTAGAATAATATTAGAAAACAAGTCTCATGCACCGAGAAGAAAAATCAGGCATCTAAATGGGAAAGTTACCTAAAGGAAGATGTAAGAGCACGATTTTCACTCAAAATACTCAAAATCTGTTAGAAGAAAAGTTACTCGAGATGCTGAGAAATGAAGGTTGTTGCCACATGAAGTGTATGTTAGATAAATATTGGGTATGAACAGAAGGTTGAGGCTTGTGATTCTGGAGTCTCCATCATGGACTGTTGAATGTGCCAGTAGCCTACAGTGAACTCCTCTTCCAGTGATGCCAGGTGACCCTTGGGGTACCTGTTCTTTCCATGTGTCTGTGTACCTTACAGACATTAGAGGACACCTCTAACAAACACATCTGATGCTTCAAAAGGCTTTTATTTTCCCTAAGGAACTAGAGAAACCAACGTCCTTTGTTCTCCTTTTCTTCTCTTTTCTTATTGCTTCCCTTTGCAGTCACCTCAGGTTCAGCACGTGCTTGAAGAGTGTCCTGGTGTGTGTCAGCTTCCCCCATTAATTAGTACATATTTCCTTTGAACTGGCAATGATGGATCATTCTGCCAGCTCTGTGTCTGCAGTACTTGAAAACTGGCATAGGTGGGCTCAGCGCACAGGATGTGAGGTGCAGGTATTTACTCTCACTCATCTCTTCTGATTACCTTTGGTTTTTCAAGGTCATCAGATGCATTTGCCTCTTGCTGTGGATAATTTCAGCAGCCTTTATTTAATCGTTCAGAGGGATTTTGCTCATTCTCTCTTGATGCTCATAGTGTGCTCAGGGCTTCTTGTAGGCAAGAAATAGGGAAGAAGAGTCTCTGCAGGCTGCAGAAATGAAGCATCTTCAACCATTGCCACATCCTGCCAGGTATTTCTGTGGTCTGCAGTGCTTGGCCAGCCTTCAAAGGGTTTTGCCTAAAGTCAGCTTTTGCTGATACTGCTGCAGCATGAGTTGACTCGAACTTGGTTAAATTCAACTCTGTGGTGTTGTATTTGAATATTTATCAAGCTGTGGAGAGTTAATGCAGTATGGCATTAATTAGCCCTTTTGCCCATCTTGTTCTTTTCCTAGATGTCATTCTTAGTTGAATAAATTAGTTTCTGGAAATGAAGGAGAGTGGATTGCAGACTGCATGGCTGCATTGCCTCGCTCTGCAGACAGGATGAACGTAGCATTGAGAAAGCACCGGGTGTCAGCTATGAAGGAGCACTGAAAACACAGCTGCTTTCCTCAACATCTAGGAAACTCCTAAGAAAAACCACCATCCTTTCCTCCCTGCTTTAACACCTGAACTAATGGCTGTGCAGAGCCCTAATCAAGCTGCTCAGAGCCAGCTTTCCTTTTCCTTCACAAGCAGCACACACCACATCGCTCTGAAAATACTGCTGATTCCAATCCCATCGCAGCTTCATTAGCTCAGCTTTCAGCAGCAGTTTCTGCTTGCAGTTGTTTTCCTACGTGAGCTGTGTGAAATCCACAGCTGAGTACCGTCGCTGTGCTGTTGGGTGGGATGCTCAGCCCGATGCAACAGCCTTTTGTGCCAGCTGCATTTCTGGCCCGTAAACTTCAAAACACCCATTTGTACAAAAATCATTTCATTTCTCCGTGTGTCTATGCCCAGCAATACCTCCTGAGGATCGGTGCATGGCCAATATGGAAGAGGAAATTGATTGTAAGCATGCCTTTCCCGAAATAATGTCACATTTCCTTCACAACCCAACTGGGGTGCCGCGATCGCTCAAAGCAGCGCAGAAAACAAACACTTCCTTTGGGTTTTGACTCACGAGGTATTGCTGTCCTCAAACAGATGTTGTGAAAATGTTCTCAAAATGTCTGGAGACATCTCCGCTTATTTTATTTTTATCATCCCCAGGAAGCAGAACCTCTCTACGCCCAGATCAACAGACCTAAGAAATAGCATTGGTACGGGCTTGCGGTGCTCCGAGAATCGAACGAAACCCAACCACCTGGCAGGCCTTTGGCTCTCATGCTTTTTTCCGATTGATTTTGTCTGGCAAGGATAGATGATTGCCCTCCTGGACTGGCTCTACGAGCATTCCTGACAATTTTTGGCAACCGATGGCAGATCCCTATGGCAGCACAAAGTGACAGCTCCCCTGCTTAGCGCACCAAGAGTCCGGCCCTGTCCCCACAACTCATGGGTATCCAGACTAGGAAATCTCACTCCTCGCTCTTCTTTTCAGCATTTCTTGTCTTGTGTATGCCACATATAAATGATGAGCATTCCTTTTCTTTTGAGCAAAAAAAAGCAGAATCTGTATTAGCAGTGGCATTATCATTCAACAGCCTTTTTGGGCACAAGTTGGCACTTTTTATGTCACGGTGACATGTTTTTCATCATCATTTACATCAGGCTGATCCTGACTCTTGGTTTTTTTTTTCCCCTTGCGTAGGCATATTTGAACAGCAACAACAGAAAAGCGCTGGCAGTGTCATTCTTTTTTTCTTTGATATTTCTTATTCTGTTGTTTTGTATGAGTGACAGATCCAAGAGCAAAACGCCTCCTGCGGAAATGATTCTTAACTTGAAACCACGGAATAAAAACTCTGTTGTTTATCCATCCGGACTGAAGATGTTGCCAAATGTACCTTTAAGTTCTAGCGCATTGTGAGGAAGAAATGCTGCTTTTCTGTTTGAATACTCATTGTATTGTGGGTAGAGGAAGGACATGGAGTCCCACGGATGGAAGAGACGGAAGATTCAGTATTTCCTAGGAAACTCTAAACAAAGTACAGAAAAGGAATATTTTTATTTCTTCGATATCTTGCTGCTGTAATGCTATGCAGACAAGTGTTTTCTTCTCTGTGTGCCATTTTTGATGAAAAAAAAAAAAGAAAAAAAAAAAAAAAGAAAAATCATTTGCCAAATAATACTGATGTGATTCTGGTTTAGGAGGTCGGATGAAACAGACTTTGCAAATGGGACAAGGGTGGCCTGGATTTTGGAATAACGAACTGATTCTGTGATCGAATTGTTCATCTTTATCACTTTTTGTACATCAGAAAAAAAAAAAAAAAAAGAATCAAATGGGATTTTTATTTTATAACTTGAAAAAAAAAAAATCTTACTGTTAAACTCTTTAAATGTTTAAGGGGAAATGGCTTTAAGGAGTTTGAATGAAAATTGCCAGGTTTTTTTGTTTGTTTGGTTGGTTGGTTGGTTGATTTTTTGTTTTCGTTTTGTTGTTTTTTTTTTTAATGTAAATATCAATGTTATGAGAATTCTTTTACTAATGCCATTACACAGTAGAGAAGGTAGCGAGTTGCAGTGCTTGGGAGGTGTGGCAAACCCAGTTTGTGGTTCTCACGTCACGTACGTTTTCTCACGTGCTTATGGTAATGGGCTGAAGCTCAAGTGCATGTGCTGAAGGCAGTCAGCTTGTCAGCAACGAGCGAAATTAATGGGAACACATGATTTGATGGCGTAACTTCTTCACACAGGCGTACTCCACTAACAAGAAATCACGTTTCATTGGCATTCCTTTATGATTCCAGAACCTCTGCATAGAAGTCATCCAGCTGTTTACACACAGAATGAAAGAATTTGAAACTTCCATTTTTTTTACATTTCTGAAGCAGAAGTGCAGTGTTTGGGTTCATACGTTTAGCACATGATTTTCATAAAGAATCTATATATTTTTGCCCTACAGAGAATTGTTATACAGGTCAAATGTGTTTTCCTGATGTTCCTATGCAGTTACAGTATATTGAATTTAGTGGTTTAACACTAAAAAGGAAAAAAAAAGAGAAAAAAAGAAAAAAGAAAAAAAAGAAAAAAAATAGAAAAAGTGAAAAAGGTTAAAGAAACTAAATGATTAATCTGTTTTTTAGGGTTATTGTGCAGATTTTGTTTTTAAATTTACACATTAGAATTTGCATTTTTGTCATGGTTAAAATAGGCCTGGAGTTATAAATATTCTGCTTTCCTTCATCTCTTTGATGAGCTAAAAATGGTTTAGAAGGCAAAATAATACCTGGGGTGGCAATTGTTGATGTGTACAACCAAATCTCACGCCATGATTCCAACCTTTAATTTTGAATTAGAGAAATTAGAGCAAAGTGCGTTGCAGAATGTATGTGGATGAAAAAATTAGCTGTGAATAGACCTATGAACATGCAGAGAAGAGGGCTTTTATTCCCATTCACGGTCGTTTGATGCTTATCCTTTAGACATGTGCAAACAGTTTTGTAGCGAATCTTATTTTCCCATGAGAAGGAAGGTTGGTTTTCTAACTGGAGAGGATGAACTAAAACCTGGTGGGTTGAGTGTTTCAGGATTAAAAGCAGAGGTAAAAATGTTTCCGAAGGACATTTTAAGGCTATTTTCCTAATTTGCACTGTGGTGCTACTTATTTCTTCAGCAGCTCTTTTTGGTTTTGTCCTCTGTACGGAACTAAGACAATTTTGACTCATCGTAGACATTTGAGGTTCAGTCTAATTAGTGCATTTCCAGTTATGGGGTAAAACGTTGAAAGAAAAAGAAGAGATTTATGCCTCAGAGGATTCATTGACATCGTATCGGTAGGAAGCAGATCATTTCTGTAGCTCTTGCAGCAAATAGGTGCAGAGGGAACGAGGCTGGGATTGTAGCGTTTCATGGGAGACAGCTGGGCCATCCCTATGGGCCGCTGTCGTACCATTACCAACACTGATAAATAAATTCTGACCTGTTGTGTCATGCAATTACATCGTCTTGGGTCACGATTGGGCTGTTGAGTTGAGAGGAATGTGCGGCCTCTGCACTGCACCGGTCTTGTAGATAAACTCGAATATCCAGCTTGTGCAATTGTTGAATCCCTCGTCCTTCACTAGCACTAAATTTGTCACTTTAAATTTAAAAACCAGGGAATCCCACCAGCCATCCTGTTGTCATCCCCCGTAGATTCTTGATCTTTACCTGTCATGAAGAGATAGATCGTAGTCATCCAAGTGTCTGACAAAACCTTTCATCTAATAACGTACTGGGCACCTTCTTTGCAAAAATGTTTACTCCGTGGTTCTCATTCATTTTTATTTCTGCATTCTGACACGTATTTTTTTAATAAAGATGAGAAAGATAAAAAATGACTGTTGCAGTACATTTCTAAACCTACTTTAACTTTTACCTCAGATAATGACCATTTGTTAACATATACGGACACATTATTTTTAACTTTATGTATAACGCATTCAGCAACAACGACGACGACAACGAAAAACCCAACAAGTTTTTAGAACTTTTCCATTAATTTCTGTAACACACCATGTAATACTGTTATGAATAAAAACATTTTAAAAAGGCGTCATTTCAGTAAGTTTGTTTCGTAGCTTTTGCTCCTCTGTGAAAGTCCTGCCGTTTGCACAGCACAGCGTGGATATCCCTGTCATAGCCAGTAGTTGTGATGGCTGCTATACATCTCGGACAGGAGATAAAGAAGCGCCTCGATTTGGGTAATATCTAATCTCAAACAGGCTGGGTGTTGCTTCTCTTGCAGAAGTGAGGAATAATAACATTTTTTGCCAAGCAAGGTAAGTACGGAATATTTTGCCCGAAATTTCAATGTGAAATATGTCTATATGCAAGAAGCTGTAAGTATGTGTGTGTATTTTGTTCTGTTTCTTCTCCTTGCTGCCCCATGCCTTTCTCATCCGCCCCAACTGTCCAGCAGGTCATGCTGCTGCATTCATTAGGGGCTGCTGCAACCTAAGCAGAGTTGGAGTCTGCTGATTGTATGTAAAAATGCCCAACTCAAATGTAACTAGTTGAAGAAACAGTCCCAATTTACCTGAAGTTAATGAGGGCCATGATCTCCTGTACTGATGGCAGCATATTTAACAGTCAGTTTTCAGGATCAGCCTGCAGTTTTGCAGAAGCAAGGACTCAAATGGACCTCTTGTTCCCATATCACCATCTTCAAGGAAAGCAGTTGTGTAGACTGGGAGCACACAACCTCAACAGGTGTACGCTGGATTGAAGGTGATGTTTCTTCCTTTTTCCTATTTCCTTCTTTGTTTATTTTCTTTCTAAAGAACTCATGTCCCGTCAGGTTCATACTTATTTGTTTTCTGGCAAGTATTGTCTTCAACCAGAAGAATATTGTTTCAAAGCAATGACAGGGGGTGAAGGGAATGACTGCTGTTGTGCTGCAGTTTCGAATTCATTGTCTGCTGTTGTCTCTCTAAGCCAATATGGGAAACACACAGTGGTAAATGAAAGGAGCCAAATTCCATGTAGCTGCTACAGAGTGCATTTTTGGGGTGAATGTGTGAGTCTGAGCCATCTATTCCACTTGAGCGTGTGTACTGTGTTCATAACATTGTCCATATGTTGCATGCCGTGCTTGTGGCTTCTGATTCTTCTCCTGCATGGGAAACTGGTGGGACTTGTACCTTTTTTCCTGGCTCTGCACTCATGGTACTACAACAAATAACATCATCTGTATGTTATTTAGCAAACTCTCTTGGGCCAAGGTCTTCCACAAGCTGCTCTACTCGAACAGATCCACTTTTTAGGTTCGGGCCCTTGGGAGACCTTTTTGAATGCCAAAGATAAAGCAGAGAGCTGATATGGGGAACCAGAAAAGGGTGATTGTTTTTTTCCCCTTTCTTTGTTTGCTGTATCAAAGCGTGTGGAAACCAAATTATACATTTCAGCATGGCAGTGAGGAATATGGGGAGATACCTTGATACGATATCCTGATGACTGTAATGGCCGTCTCTTTCTAAAATGATCCTACAGGAGGCAGGAAATAGAGGGTCTATTAGTGAAACGATTGTCCAGCTATTAGTTTGTAGAGCTTTAAACAGTCTTATCTCAATGCGCATGTTTGCCACGTGGCTCATCTGTCACTTCTAAAATGTTTTATCAGCACCTGAAAAATCTCTGCGGGAAGAATAGCTTCAAATGTTACCCAATCAAGTGGCTTTCAGATATAGTATGTTTTTTTTTCCTAAAAGGTCTTTCAAGACCTGATGCAATTTGCCAGCTTTTCAGTCCCGTTTCATAGCTCCCGCAGCACCACTTCTATAAATAGCCCTAAGCAGAATAGAATGGATATCACAATAGATTAAAAGAAAAACATGTTAACGGGCAGCAAATCAATGTCCATTCAGCCCCAGACATTTGTGAAAATAAAGGGTTATGAGGAATTATTGCCATGCACCAGCAGAGTAAAACTTCTGTGGCATCGCTGTGTTCCTTAACAGCAGTTGCTTGATGGGGGCTTGGAGAGAGCTCTGTGTCAAGGTTTATTTAGATTATGAGAGTAGAATTTTTTCTTCAAAGAAGCAGTTTCTAGTTTGGAGGTGAGTTTGACCACCAGAAAATGGCTGTGTTAGTAACAAAAACGGCAGCGCAACAAAGTCAGTTGTGAGTGAATGCTCTAAGTGTCCCTTTGGCTCTGTTATTTGTAAACTTTGTCATGTATTTGCCACCTTATGGTCCTCCCCATTAATATCTATAAGAGAGCCCCCTCTTGAATGAGCCAGCTGTGTTCTTCTGCAGGAGGAATTACATTGTGAGTTATGAAGCAGGGAGTGAAAAGATTTTCTTGGAGTAAGAGAAATAGAAGCTCTTTTTGACCACTAACTGCGGCATAAACAGCTTCTTGCTCCCATCTGACCTTTCCCACGGAGGGCCTTTCATCACTGATATGTTTCAGAGCTTTTCTTTGGGCAGAAAGCTGCCATTTAAAAAGAATTGCCTTTGGTGAAACTGTATGGGTTTTATTTACAGGAGCAAGGGGTTACAAACTTAACACTGCTGTTATGAACCCTGCAAAGGATACATTGCACTTGAGAGCTCGGTGTTCATGATGGACGCTTAGCAAGTCTTCGTTTTCAAATGTGCTAAAACCCATGTTCAGTGACTTAGCCTCCACAAGGGCTAAGTGCTTTGAGGTTTGAAAAGCAGCTCAGCAGGCAGCCTGGCTATTACAGCAAGCAATGAGGAAGGAACTGAATTGTGGAGGGAGGACGTGGGCAGTGTTACAAGGCAACGTTGCCCCACAGACCAATGGAGGTGGGAAACCAGTGTCAGTTGTCCTCATGAAATTTGTCAAGTCTGGTTGTGACATTCAATTTTCTTTGGAGAAAAAATAGGTTAATATGCAGGAACTTTTTCCTCGTTGGTCCCTGCTGCAATTTTAACCTAATGCCTTTCTGTTAATTGAGGAACAGAGATGAGCAGCATGGCAGCAAGCAGGAGCAATCTCCATGCACTGTGAGACATGGTCTGGAGCTTGCTCTGTGCTTCTGATCGTAGCTTCTCTTTTGCTGCTGTTGCAATATTGGTTGTGCACTACATTTCTGAGCTAGCAAAGTCATCTGAATGGGGAGGTCTTTCCTGTAAGTAAGTGATGGTGAGGAGTTTTTTTGTTGTTTGTAAATGATTAACAGTTAAGTCAATTGTGTCAAAGGTTAAGCTAGCTGTATCAGATAAGCACATCTTGCTTTAATCTGGGGGCAAAGTCATTTAACACAAAAAATAAGGCCAAAACAAAAAGCTTTGCTCACTCTCAGCCATCTTTCCTACTGGTTCACTCTACATATGTGGAGATGACAAGGCTGCTGGTTACTGACTGCCTTGTTCAGTGACATTCAGTGGGAAACCTCAGCCTGCAATGGAAACTTTCTGTTCTGATGAATGTCCTACAAGGGATCAGTTTGCATCCTTCTCTCTGTTAGATCATTGCCAGGCTGCCAAACTAGAAGCCACTTGCTTGTCTGTCAGAGTTGGTGCCATCTGTGAGATCGGTGTGACATATTAAGGTGTCACAGTTGCCCGGGTCATTACATTGAGACCGGTTTTGAATTGTGTCAGTGAGTATGATTGATTTTATATACAGCATCCATCATTCCCATAATGAGCAAATTCAAATGGATTTATTCCTTGTGTCATTAAAGCACTGAGCCTTGGCCCAGAGCGCTCAGTGCAGGAATGTCTCCTCAAAAACATCTGCTTTCCCAGAAAACACAACAAAATGTAATATTTTGTGCAAGCAAATGCAGATGTGGAGAGTTTTTCTGCCTCTGTGATGCTTGTGGCAGATTAAAACAAATGGAGGCATTAGGAGGAAGGCTGTTCTGCCTCAAGAGTCAAAGGGAGCTGTACTCAAAGTGAGAAGCAGCGAGACTGAAGGCTGCCTTAAGAGATGAATGAAGAAGAGTTTGGTGAGCTTTTGAGGTTCCTCATCCAGAAGTGTGGCTTGGTGAGTTCTCAACAGCAGCCCTTGCAGAGTTTTCTGTCCTGTCTATGCTATTGAAGCCAATACCCCATCACACCTCTTGCCCGTGGCCTCAGGACTTTGGGCATTCTGAGAAAGAGCCTATGTTTTAGTCTGAGAGAAAACTAAGCTGCCACGCAGGCAGAGGAATTCCCAGCCTTCCTCCGGGTGACAAACCAGAATCCAAAAGCAGAAATAAATACTTAATTTTGCAGTTTGTTCCTCGAGAGCTGACTTCATTTCCCTTATTGCTTCCCTCTTGCCAAGTCTTGAGTATTCCATTTCATTTGCTGAAACATTCATTTGTTTCTGCCTCCTGAAAGAAGTGTTAAAAATGAAAGTTGAAATAGCTTCTGGCCAGCTCCCTTGCTTTCTTTCCCTTTGCCAGCAGAAAGTCGTGCATTAACAATTACAAAGTTTACCTTGCACCTCTGCCAAGTGCTGGGTCCTCTGCTCTTTACTGCATGGAGGGGTGAGCCAGTTTGTTTCCAAACCCTCCAGTACAGAACTGGAGCCGTGCTGGTTTTGACCCGCTGATGGGATGGTGGCACGATGACTGTGGCATGGATGGCATTTGCTCCGCTCCCCATCAAACTGCTGCTGCTTTGTGCTGCACTCTGCTTCCTGAATGTTCATTGCTTACTGTAAGTAAACATTTTCAAAGAGATGTGCTTGGGGTGATATGGTAAACAGTGAAAAATCAGTACCAGCAGTCTGCTTCGGCTTAGTAGGGGAAATAATTGCTGTCCTGAGCTATTTCTTTCTTTGTAATGAATAGCAAAAATAGTATGGGTAAGTCATCTGATGAATTTGATAGAACAGATTGCCGTGGTCATGTTGTAAGGTGGAGTTGTGCCTGCAACGTGCCAACATTCAGGCTGCCCAACAGCATGCTGGAAAGGATTTCATAGGGCTGCAGTTGATCAGTGTCTAATATTTCTGATCTAATGAAATTATTTCCACTGCTCACTGAACTTTGAGCTTTGATTTTGTGCCTTGGTGAGCTGATGAGTTTTTTTGTAATTCCTTTATTCATTGTGATTTTTTAACGTGCAGTAATGGGAGCCCCTTGTCAGGTGCTAGGTCATGCTCAAAGCTTTAGCTGGTGGTATCCCATGTGTTGGAGGAACTGGAACACAGTGGGGGCAACTTGTCTGTTAAACTGGGCGTGAAAGGAAACTCACTGTCAATGTTTTCCATCTTAGATAGGCACTAGAAGGAAGAATTTATCTGGGATGAGCATTTAATCAGAAATAGTCAATCTGGCTGAAAGATGAGGCAAAAATTTGGCTACAGCATTGTGGAAGCCATGGAGACAGCTCTTGTAGTGGGGTGAGAATGGCTGGGGGACAAGTAGAGGCTCACAATTGGGGTTCGTGTTAATTATGGGGATGAATGGGGTGAGTGATTGAATGTCTATCTGTTGTGTACTGACAATAGTGTCTAAAGCAAATAGTTTTCCCCAGCTTGAGAAAAGATTGCCCGCTTGGCAAGGGGCGGCCCTTAAGCCTTGTTTTCAAAAGTGCAGAGTGTGTCCGAGGCCTTTGCATTGTGGCTGGTGCTTCTGGGGTGCCTGGCCATGGAGTTGCATGTGGTGGCCACTGTGCCAACTTGTTCTCTTGGGCTCACACGGCTTGAGATGTGGCCCAGGCTGTTGGGATATGGGTTCTGTTTCCCTTGACGGTTTTATAGTGGCCAAGCTGTTCTGATCTCGCAGCATGATGGCTCCACGTGCTGAAGCTCTCATGTTGTTGAACACAGCAGTGGAACAGAATCCCTTGGGCTGATCAGCACCAGCGGCAGGCAGGCCCGGTCTGCACGTGACTCACCCCAACCCCGTGACTGCGTGCTCTCCCCTTGGTCCTCATGGAGCAAATGTGATCCCTGCCAGAAGAAAAGGGTGAGTGCCTGAGGATCTCTGTCCTCCCTAATGGTCCCCTGCGGGACACAGAGGCATGTGGTGCCTCTCAGGATTAAGATGCTTTTCCTTGGTTGTCAGCGAGCATTCCCTGCCCGAGGAGCCACATCAAATGAAGGTAATGACCCCAGGAGCGTGAACATCAAAATCCCTGTTGCTGGAGGGACCTCTGCTAATGAGCTGGAGAAACCATTCCCAGGCTTAACTAGGGATAACTGGTGATGTGAGCTGGGAAGAGCGAAGCTTCGTTTCAAAGAGTTAATCTCAAAAGCTGGGCAAAAAGAAGGAGGGCTAACATATTGGATGGAGTAATTGACTGCTTCACAGCAGTGTTGTGGGCGGAAAAAAATCCCTAATGATACAGAGGGCCAAGTAAATACACTGACAGAAAATAACAAGGGATGTTGTTACCAGCGCTAATTGAAAGAGTGGAGATGTAACCGAATCCTTCCTCACTCTTGCAAATGCCCACACTGTGCTGTCAGGCACATTTAAACAAACTGTCAGATAAAAGCAAACTTTCTGTCATCCCTTCCAATTCCCAATCCTTGCTTAGTAAAATTAAAACTGTCCCAGATTAGAAATGTTTGAAATGAGGTACGTTACCAGCATAGCTCTCCTTTGCCTCCACTTTTCAATCCCATTTCTCTTAGATCTCCACCAGCACAACATTGCTTTGTTTTTTAACTAAGGAATCAAAAAACAAATTCACCATTTCTGTGCACTCGAATCAATATATATTATTTTTTTATTTCATCACAGTACAGATTTGCCCGCCTGGAACAACCATCTCAGTTCAATGGAGAGCCATGTGATTACTCTGACAACGAAAGTGAAGACTGTGTTACCAATAATCCCTGCAGAAATAAAGTCAGGTGTGAAGGTTTTGTGTGTGCAGTTACAGGTAAGGGCTGTAGGAGGGAGGAATGATGTATGTGATGTCTCTGACACCCTCACTCTAAACTTTCTCCTTCTACGAGAGTTGGCAGGGCTGGCTGAAGTTAGTCCATGTCCATCCATTGCTGTTTTATGTTTGCATCTATGAGTTTGAGTGACTATTAGCCAACGTCAGTCAGTCTGCAGCATGCATTCAAAATCTCCAAACAAAAACTAGTTAGTAAAATCTGTAGCACTAGTGGATATGATGGCAAGAACAAAAACTGTGCTGAGCATCCTTGCCACCCACCAGACCAGGCTGCCCAGAGCCACATCCAGCCTGGCCTTGAATGCCTCGAGGGATTGGGCATCCAAAGCCTCCTTGGGCAACCTGTTCCAGTGTGAAATACTTCCTCCTAACATCTAACCTAAACCTCCCCTGTCTCAGTTTAAAACTATTCCCCCTTGTCCTGTCATTATCAATGCATGTTCCTCCTTCCTGTTTATACGCGCCCTTCAAGTACTGGAATGCCACAATGAGATCTCCCCAGAGCCTTCTCTTCTCCAAGCTAAACAAGCCCAGTTCCCTCAACCTTTCCTCATGGGAGAGGTGCTCCAGCCCTCTGATCATCTTAATGGCCTCCTCTAGACACGCTCCAAGAGCTCCGTGTCCTTCCTGTGCTGAGGGCCCCAGGCCTGGATGCAGTACAGTTTCATGCAGATCAAGAGGAAATATTTTCCAGCTAATAATCTTGAATTATATGTTACATTATTTTATTTTATTTCTAAATTCTGTGTTAGGGGACTGTGATTTTGCAGTATTGCCTGTAAGCATGATAATAAATATTTTCCCGAGCAACGTTCTTATTGGTTCCTAGGGAGATGCATTGCACGGAGGCTGCTTTGTAATGGGGATGATGACTGTGGAGACCAGTCAGATGAAAAAAACTGCAAAAAAGTGTTTAAAAAATGTGACCAGAAGATGGAGCAATACTGGGGAATAGAGAATCTGGCCAAAGGGTAAGTTGGTGATCTTTATGAGATGTTTTCTTAACGAAGCTTCAGGCACAGACATGGAACAGAGAAAAGCCATGGCAATTGCTGTATCCAGGAGTTCCAGTCAGACTCCCTTTAGGGTCTTGATCCAAAGCCTAGTGGGAAATCATTATTGATTCCATGAGTCTTTCAACGAGAGCTTTGTACTGCCAAAACTTGGGAGTGAAGAGTGAGGTGCAAATCCAAACATTTCTTTCATGTCTCTGTAGAGATCCCATGAGTGGGAGCGATTCAGTCTTCCAGTTATTTTGCACAAGTGATTTAAACCAGCGTGTTGTATTGCCTAAAATCTGTTCTTGTCTGTGGATTTGTGTTTTTGCACAAGGTATTGGTTTTGGTGGGTCAAAATGTCACGGATTTCTGCCATGAAACTAAGAGGTGGTGGAACTTCTGTCCTTTGCCTGAGTAGGGCAGGGTTACAAACCCCAACCTGGTGGGGATTCTAATCTGCGTTCAGATTGATCCATCTTTTACTGGCTAAGACCGTGGCAACTTTTTCTAATGTCATACTGTGTGAAAACAGTCTTTTCTTGTTCTGCGGGAAAAAGAAAAATGGTTTTTACTTAAAAAATAAGAAAAGAAATCATACTGTAGGAAAAAAAAAGAAGATAATTTTCTACTTAGTCCCAGGAGATACAGCTGCTGTGCATGTCACTGCTAATGCTTTAGTGCTTCTGAGTTTAATCAAAATGAGAAATAATGTCGGACAATTACAGGAACATGCTTCTCATCTCTTTGAAGCTGCAGTTGCTCAGTAATTTGCTTTTAGTGGACTTCCCTACTCTTCAGTTTGTTCTAAAATCAGAGTTAATATTTTACAGCTTCAGTGTCATTATTGTGCAAGTCTCTCTCCCCAAAACAAGGAGAGGCAGATCTAGCAGAGGCCTTGCTTGTTAGGCATTCAGTTTTTCTCTGGAGGAATTGAGTTGATCAACCAATGGAAGAGGCAGAGCTTTCTGTTGGTGTTTCAGAGTAAAGAAGTAACAAAGAACCATCAGCCAACAAGCACCCCTTTTGCCTTTCTTATCCAAGCTATTTGCTGTGTAACCCTGAATCAGTCATAAACAATATTCTGCTATTATGCTTCACATGCAGGTTAAATATCATCACAAAAAACTTGGAAGGATTAGTTCTTGATCACAGATACTATGCTGGGGGATGTTCTCCCCATTACATTGCGGACGTGAGATTCAGAAAACCATACAATGTGGAAAGCTATACACCAGAGGTATGTGTCATATCCTTCTGTAGATAAACATACGCATATTCCACTAAATTTGCTGGATAGTGCTGATAAAGCTTCATTACTAAATGGTTTCATAAAGAACTACAGAACTCTTGAGATCAAATGGGACGAGAGTGAGTTTAGCCCAGCTTCCAGAATATCATCACACCACGTGCACTAAATGGACTTGGAGCAGTGCCCATACGTTAAGATTCGGGTGCACTGGAATAGATGGCAAATTTCCTGTGATCCTTCCTATTACAAAACCTGATATTTTTTGAGTGTTGTCTATTAGGAAACCATTTCCTCTGAGGGTTTCTACTCTCATCGATGCCTACGTTTCACCTTCTTTGTGTAAGATTGACATATGAAGTAATAGGCTCCAATCCTCGCAGTATGGAGGAGGTGGTAGCTTTTCTACTGCTGTAAATCAGCTCTTCCCGAAGAAGTAGCATTAATAATAATAGTGCTTTGCAATTATACAAGGCTTTTCATCTTCAAAGTGCAAGCATTAATTCACGAGTATATTTGTAGCTGCTCTCCCTTCCTGTGCTTCAGGTGTACATTCACTGTGCAGAAAATAAGATGTATTGTTTTTGCTTTCTGTTTAGACCAAAGGCAAATATGAATTTACAATGACTGAATACGACTCCTTCTCAGATTATGAAAGCAGTGTCCTGAAGGCACAAGTTTCGCAGTCAAGCTTCAGCATTGGTATAAGCATACCCAATCTGTTTGATATCGGTTACAGTAATAACGACAGCAGGTTCAAGAAGTTCATTCAAAGGATGAAAAGATTTTCTTCAACAGTAAGCCCTGCTCCACTTAAATCTCTTCTAACACATTTTCTGTGTTTGTGTGTGTATTGATTGCATCCCCATCCTCAGGTCGGCAGCCACGACCGCGATAAATGAAGTCTTTCCCCCGATTGGATTTTGCAGTTTTTATTGGTCAAACGTTTACTGAGGCTGCAACACCTTGGTTTGTGTTTGCAACACCCGGGAGCTTTTCCATTCACAGATCTGCCTGGAATCGTGCTTGCCTAACCCTTACAGTCAGCCATGGTTGCATGCAGTCTGCCCAGTCAGTGCTGGATATCCACATTTGGGTGTTTGTAGCGAAATCACAATGGAAATAAGTGCAGACATCCTCCCCTTCCTACAGCAGTCTCACTAGTAGATGCACAAATGGGATTGCAAGCAGTCTGGGAGATAGGAGGTGAATGGGTGCAACCAACACGATGAAATCCTGCACAGATCAAGCTGTGGTTTAGCTAATGAAGCCCAGAGTTCCCCTACCCTATGGTGAGGTATGCTGAGTAATGGGGTGACGTTGGGGACAAAAAGGATTTTCTGCAGTTTTGGGATTTCTGTACCTTTAAGCAGTCCAGACAGCTGCCCAGTGCCATCACATGTGCAGGGCTGTTCCTCTTTTAGGTGGGTTCAGGAAGGCAGGAGCTGCCACTTGGGTAAATGGTAGTTCAAGCATCAAAGCCACGCTATTCTACTATAGGGTAGCCTTGACAGTAACATGGAATGAAAACTGCTGGCAGGCCTTCTGTGAGCTTAACTATAGACTAACAGATGCCATTTGACTTGGGTTGATGCAGCCTATCCGCTGAATACATCATTCATCAGATGAGGAAACACACACAGTACAAAATAAGGATGGCACCATCACTTCCAGTCTCATCTTCAGAGATGTGGTCACAGCTGTGATCTGATGCATGCTTTAAGCTGGCTGGAGAGGCTTTAATCTGTAACTCGTAGGGCTGTTTTATGAGATTCATTCGGAGCTAGTGAGCAACATCATTTGATTTCTTCTTTTCATCTGTTATTGCTGTAAACAAACCTAGCTCTTGTCAGTGGTTTAATAGTACTGCTGATCTATGTCTCTCAGTATACAGTGCACTCGGCAATGGCAGAGCATTCCTTGTTGCTATTAAACTTGCACTTGCTTCTTGCAAAGTGACATTTCCCATGACAAGATCACAGGTATATGGAGAAGCATTTGTAATAGATACCCAGGAAGAATATCAATGCTAAGTTTTGGTTCTGTTATTTAAGCCATAGTGTTCTGCACTGAAAATGCCCTCGATGTGTGACTGCTGGCCCAAACAACTGGACACAAAATCCTTGGGATGTGACAGATGGCTTTTTTTAACAGAAAAGAGAGATATAATACATGTTCATGCATACATATTCTTATAAATACCTATAAATGTGTGTTTCCTGTGTTTCTGCATGCCATGTAGTCCAGCAAATTCCTCCACGCCCGTTCTGAGCTGACTGTGGCAGTATATAAGCTGAAGACACGAGCCTTGATGCTGCATTATGAGTTTCTGCAGAGGCTCCATCAGCTCCCGTTGGAGTACAGCTATGGGGAATACAGAGAGCTGTACCGAGACTATGGGACACACTACATCACTGAGGCTACCGTTGGTGGCATCTATGAATATACGTTAGTCCTGAACAGCAAAGAGCTCCAGAAGGCAGGTATGTGCATCTGAAGCTTGTGAAAGGCTTTGGGGCCAGACCTCGCTTTTCAGTGGGAAACCCCTCTGCGTGTACCCAGTGATGGTTCAGATCTGAGGAAAGAAGAGATTGTGCCGGAAGGAGCCAGCAGCATCTCCACAAGAAAACCCATACAGAGAATAGGGAATTAAAAGTGTTTCCACAGCATTGGGTAAAGCAGTGCTTTTCAAAGCGTGCTCAGCATCACGGGCTCCATCTAGCTCTCGAGTATGGATGCTGCCTGTTCACAGAAAGGGCCCTGTGGCAAGTGTTTCAGACTACACGTTTTGGGGGCTGACATGATGTTGAGATGAATGAGAGCCATGTAGCTTAACATTTCTGCCAGCTTTGAAACCTTAGCCTGAGTTCTTTTTCCATTGCCTTTTCAAGTGATGGTTCTGAAACACCTTTAGCCTCAAGAGCTTTTCCAGCATGTAAGAAACAGTAAATAATTTGCTGGGTGACTCTTGTGCCTGACATTGCTCTTGCTCTTTGACTCTGGTTTCCTTTTTTTTTTTGCAAGAAATGATGATTGTTGCATGGGATAGAGAGAGCTGTGTGACATTAATCAATAGCTGCACTCTCTTATTTATTCATTGGCATGGAAGTGAGGAACTGCCTTCGTTGTCTGTTTGTGAAAGCATTTAATGGACTGCCACATGCGACACTCAGTCTGTTTGCTCTTCTGCTGGCTTGGAGATTGCTGGTTTTTGCTGTAGGCAGATATGTCCCAGAGGGACAGACTTTAGATTCAGAATTTACATGGAGCAACTTACATGAAACAATTAAGGGTCTTCTGGCAGGAAAGAACTGGAGGCATGAGCTAGTAAATGGGGACAAAAGCTACTTAAAGCATTACCCCTAACAAACCTGATTTGTGATGGAGGGGATGGGTGGGATGTAGTCCTTTGTCCTGTGTCCTTGGCACAGGTGTTTTAAGTCACAGATCAGACTCCCTCATGCTGCTGCTCTGCATAGCCCAGTGCAGCTGAGCTGACTGTAACAACTCTCTCCTTTCAGCATCCACCAGGCATTTGCACCTTGTTTTAGAGTTCTAGGAACCATGGACTTCATTTCATACTACTAATTTCATACTGCCAGTTATCCCAAAGAAGGCTTAATCCTTGTCATTTTTTCCCTCATATATATTTTCAGTGTTTATTTTCTGCATAGAAGGACATGAAAAAAACACTGCAATGTTTTGTTGTGCATTTTAAGGTTTTTCTATGAGCGACGTCCAGAAATGCGCGCAGCACGGCTTTAAATTCAGTGGAACTATTAAAGCTGTCTCTCTGGTTCTTGGAATAAATGCAGAAGGCTGTAAATCCCTTCTAAAGGAGATTGGAGGTAGGTGTGAACCACTCGTGTGATTTCATTTCTAACCAGTGTCGCTGCAGAAAGAACATCCCATCACATTGCCTGGTGGACAGATTTCCTCTCTGAGGGTGGAGAGGAGCTTTGGGCAGTGGAAGGACCTGCAGGCCTTATTGCTGCCTGTTGGAGGGATGGGGATGGAAGAAGAGGATGAGAGTATTTCTGCAAGCAAGCAGGAGGGGCACAGGACATGCAGTGTAGGAGAAGGGGCATCAGGTATGAAGCACCTGTGGCCTTTTTCTTCCCAGCCCCCACTCTCTAAATGTGTTTTTTTTTTTGCAGACAGCACCTCCAAAAAGCAGTATGTGGAAGACTTCATCGCCCTTGTTCGTGGGGGAGCAAGTGAACACATTACGGCATTGGCTAACAAAGGCCTGCCAACAGCCACACTGATGCAGGAGTGGGGGGATGCTGTGCAATACAACCCTGAGATCATAAAGCTGAAGGTATTGAGTCCATTGCTGTGGTCAGCCTCGCTTAGCTCAGTGCCTTTGAAAGCAGCGTGTTCAAATAAATGAGAATTATGTTTTTCTAGAGGGCCATTTTTAGGACTACCGATAGAACTGCATTGGCATCGTTGCTCTGAGGATGGATGGGTGCTCAGAAAATCAAAGTTGTGATGCATTAAAAAGGGCAATGTTGTTGAAAGTGACTGAAGTGAACAGCTTTTCCTCCTTCAAACTTGGTTATGCCAGTGTGATCACTTAGTTCCTATCCAGCAGGCCATCCATTTTCTGGTTCAGCAGCGTATCACTTATCTAAAGTATGGCTGGCAACGTTTACTTATTTTTCCTGCAATCTGAACAGTAATTGAATCTTAAACAGTAATTGAGAGATGCTCTGGTGCCTGCCTGGTGCTTTCTGCAGTGGGTTTGCCTTCCCCAAGCCCCTAATGCCCTGTAGGTGAACCTTCCAGAAAGATGCTGGGAAGTCTTTCAGAAGGAGACAATGTAAATGTGATGCTTTGCACTTCCAGAAAGTTCTCCCACAACAAATTGTGGTGTCCTTTGCCTTTCCTGGCATCGGTGGTCAGGCTGCCCCATGATTTGATTTGATATCTCTAAGCCTTCATTTACCTACTGTTATCCCTGCGGGGCTCAGAGATCAAGAGTATCAGCAGACTGTAACTAAATGTCAGCCTGGGGATGCTTAGTTAGGGAAACCTAAAGCAAAACAGTTCATAAATCATCTGCGGAAAGGACTTGGCAGGTCACTCTCAGTATATTTCCGTGTTTGTATGAGCTGAAGCCCAAAAGTGAAGTATGGATCACAGATAATTGATGAGGAGGGAATGTACAGCAGCAGGAGATGAGCATTCTTTATTGATGCTTTCTCTTGTTTCTAGAAGCTTGAGACTGTAATAGCAGCTCAGGGATCATTCGTGCTTTTTGCTGTATGGCGGTGGCAGGTATCCCTATAGCAGGGTTGGGAATTTGGGATGGGTCCACTGGTGAGAGAGTGGGTGACTGCTTATCTGTAGGGCATGGTGAACTTTCCATTGCTCTCTGTAAAAGAAATGAGCAGGCCAAAGTCTCCTTGATTCCTACAGCACATTCACTGTGCTCTACATCCCGTATCTTTTACTACCGATCCCATCTGCAGTGGCTGCATTTGGAGATCATGATCTTCTCTTTTTGGAAGGCTGTGAGGCCCATATTTTGCCTTCATAAAGAGAAAACTCAGCCTTGGAATGCAGAGGTGATTACACTTAAAAGTGCAAACGTGAGTGCCTGAGGATGAGGAATGAGGGAGATTTCTCTGGGTGGCTTTGGGGGATGGTTTTTAAACTGGAGAGAGGGAAAGTAGTTGTCAGCAAATTAACAAAATATCAACATCAGGAAAATAGTAAGAAGGCATTTAATGGAACTTTCCAACCAGCTGTCGGGCTTTTGAATCTCCTTCTGCGTTTGCAGTTTTGTTGGTGTCACAAACCAAGAGGAGGATCCCTGCAAGTATTCCTGACCGTGCTGCCATGCTGTTTACTGGGTTTAAAGGAATACTAATGGGAAGCTTGGGGCATGTACCGCAAGGTCCTCATTTCCCTCACCAGCCGTGCTCCCATTGAGCCACAACATGCTCGCGCCATCTTGAGCACTGTGTGGATTGCTGCTTCTTCCATCCCTTTAGGTACAGCCGCTGTATCAGCTGGTGACTCCAGCTGATTTTGCTAATGCGATGACAATAAAAGAAAATCTGCGCCGGGCTCTTGATGAGTTTCAGCTGGAGACCAGTTCCTGTCGCTGCGCTCCATGCCAAGGCAATGGGATCCCGGTTTTGAAAGGTAAGAGGATGTCACCCCACTTCTCAAGCCTCTTTCAGCAGTGAGCAGGGAATCTTTGGGAGGAAGGAGGCTGAGCAAGTCATCAACTCTTCAGTTGTTCCTGTCATATTCTTTTAAAATGGGGTTTTAGAAGATCATAGGAATGTAGAATAGTTTGGGTTGGATGGGTCCTTTAAATCATCTAGTTCCAACCCCACTGCTATAAGCGGTGACACCTCCCACTGGTTGGTTCTTATTTGTAGAATGCTTCTCTTTAGTCAACACAGTGGAGTCACAGGATGCACCTTTTTAATGGAAGGGTTTATCTGCAAAAGTTCCATGCAGAATTTTGCTCCTGTCTCAATTAAGTATTAAAAAAAAAAACACCTCGATGTCTCCTCCTTTGCTTTTAATTTTGCTTCCATCATCCCAGAGAAGTGACTACTGTCTCAGCATTAATTAGTGCTTGTTAAAGTGTTTTGAAGATGAAAAGCACCACGTAAGTGCCAAGCACAGTGAGCACCATCACCTCCCCCCATTTCTAATAGAAGCTGTCCTCCTTTGTAAGCAGGCTGTGATTTAAAAATGAGGGGGGAAAGTAATCAAACTGAATGAAAACCTCTGCCTAAACAGAGATATACGATGTAATGAGGGCTTCTAACAGAGGGGCCATTTTTTTTCAAGTGCCTAATTCCAATCTGCATCTGCAAAAGTCCTGATGAGATTCGTTATCATCTAAATGTGCCTAAGGTAGAACGATTGCTTCAGGTACCAGTGAGCTGATTGTAGCACTTAAGGGTTCGTCTCATAATTACCCTTGGTTCAATAACTTCTCAGGATTGGGATCGGTTGGCTTTCATGTGGGGTGTTCTCAATGAGAGGCTTTTAATGACCATTATTTTCTCAAGTGGGAGCTCTTGGCGGGTCCTGGGAGGTCTGAGTGGGGTTAGGCAGGTTTTTCCTCTGCGTAAGATGCACAGTTTGTTCCTATCCAACCCTGCCATGAAATCTCTCTGCAAAGGGGCAGGGGTCTTTTTGAGGAGGCAAGTGGGGCAGAAGCGTAGTGCCATTTCTCTGCTTTGTTGCTGCTTTATTCTTTCACCACCAGAGAAATCACTATCTATCCCTTCCCTTGCAGCACCCTGAAGGAACAGGTGACTGCAGGGAAATGTGACATAACTGAAGTCTGTAACCCCACCATCTCTGCTCGCTTTCAGGAACACAGTGTGAGTGCATCTGTCCCCTGGGCCGCCGTGGCACTGCCTGTGAGACCCCCAGCAGGACAGGTGAGTGGGACCCACAGGGCTGTGCTGCTGTCTGCACTTTGTCCAGCCCAGGGCATAGGGTTAGAGCCCTGCAAAGGGGACAGATGCTCATTCCCTGCATGCTCTTAAGTTTCATTTTCTTTTGTTTGTGCGCACACAGAGTTGCTTTCACGGTGGTGACACACTGGAACAGGTTGCCCAAGATGGCTGTGGATGCCCCATCCTGGAGGCATTCAAAGCCAGGCTGGATGTGGCTCTGGGCAGGCTGGTCTGGTGGTTGGTGACCCTGCACACAGCAAGGGGGTTGAAATTAGATGATCATTGTGGTCCTTTTCAACCCAGGCCATTCTATGATTCCTAATTTACAGTCCACATCAGGCCTTGGGTATCCTCCAGCAATTCAGTTTCCCAAGTTCTTCCCTTCGGTACAGCCCATGTGTTGCAAACTGTTTTTCTTTATATATGTTGCTGTGCATTTTAATCTTAAAATCTTATTATGTTGTTTTGAAGCATTCTTGGTCGCTTTGTATCGGCGCTGTCTCCTGACTGATGTTCTGACTCCTTCTAGTTTAGGATGGCCTGTGAATTTAATCATTTTGTTTACTTCTTCCAGCTCATTAATCTAGATGCTAAGTAATACTAGATCTCAGGCAGCCAGAGCTCTGGCACCATCCCACACTTTGCTGCACTGCATTTATCACCGCTCTTTGTTTACAGTCTTTTATCCAGTTCTCATTCTGCATGACTGTGTCCTACCAATGCCAGGCTGAAATGCATTGTATGCCAAGATTACATCATGCAAAGGGTCAATTTTGGAGGTGTTTCTAAGCCAGTCTGTTCAATCTTAAACTGTGCAGTCACTTACACCTTGTTCCGGTCTGCTTAGCACACATGTAATCACATCTGACTCTCCCAGAGCTTCACATCCATCCACTTGTCAGCATAAAACTTCCCTTCTCACTCCCCTTTCCTTCTTTTCCGTGTCGCTCCTGTGTTCAGCTCCATGATTCTCAGGGTTTTGAATTTCTGTCACTCACATGCTCAGGGTCCAGAAGAAGACACTGTAATAGGAAAAGCAGTAGGTAGAAAGCTGAATATTCAAGCTGTTGTTCACTGGAGGGGAACGTGCTGACATTATCCCTAACGCCTCAAAATGTGGCTGACACGAGCTTAGTTGCTCTTTTCCTTAGTTAGGGTTGGATTAGGTCAGAGAGAGAAACACCCCATAACCAAAAATAAATCTGATGGATGCATTTTCCTTGTCCTCGACGTACAAAATGTAGTTTGAACAGAGAATTAAAACGTCTTAAAAGTGTTGCTGTAAATGACTCAAGAGCGTTGGTGCTGGTGTGGATGGGGCAGAGCTGTTTGTGTGAAATATGATTCATGGAAGCTGACAGCTCTGCCCATGGAAAGAGCTGCTTTATTCTGACAGTCCTCTCTGGCTTGGTTTTTTGTTTTCCAGATGCTGCTATTAATGGAAACTGGGGTTGCTGGGCCAGCTGGTCTCCGTGCTCAGGAGGTCAGCGAACAAGGAGGCGGCAATGCAACAACCCTGCACCGCAGAACGGCGGCTCATCATGTTCGGGTCCAGATACTGAAACAGTTACTTGCTAGAGGGAAAATCATTAAGAACTCGGTTTGCACATGGTGACCAGCTTGCAGACTGAGCGGGAAGGTGTTGCCCTGACTGGCTCGCTAAGTTGGCTTTGCTCTGCTTATCTCAACCCAGTGCATTCAGAAGGCATTGGTAGCATCGCAGCTTTGGAGATGCTTTGCAGTTGTCCTGTGCTCTGATTGTGCTTACTGTTCTTCATAGTTTTCCTGTGTCTTTATGGCATAATAGGGACAGGCTGTATCTCCTGCCTTATTTGGTAGAGATTGTTGCCTGATTTTAAGTTCTTCTGTTTTATTTTTGAACGTTCCATTGAGATAAGACTGATCTTACACCAGAATACTCACTCATATGATGCTACTATTTCTATGAAGACAGCTGTATCGCATGGAGCAAAATACAGCATATTAAAGTTTAAATCTCAGTGAGCACTATAGTATCTAGTGTGACATTCAAAGCCACTACCCCAGTTTCCCTATTTATGGTATTTAACTTAATTGTTGTATTAGTAGTTGTCTTGAAGGAGTGAAGCCCAAATTACGAAGCACAGTCTGGTGATATTGAGGTACTGTTATCTAACTGCACAGCAGTTGTACTCTTACTCCAGAGACAAGCTTCCTCCTGTGCATTAAGAAACAGCACAGGCATACTAAGTGCACCCTGATACACTCAGATACTATTTCCTTGGAGAGGTCAGGGAAGGACAGAGGGATGCTACTGGGATGGGGAATGGGAAAGCAGCTGCTCCTTCTGCTGTTGCCTTGGGCTTTGGGAAGGCAACAGAGATGACTGTTTGCAGGTTAAGTCATCAGAGATGGAGAGAGTTTGCTATGCAATGAGACAAAGCAAAATGTTTTCCCTTTATTACCATCCCTGAAGCCATGCATCATGATCCAGGTCCTACAGAACAGGAACTTGTGTCTTTGTGCACTGCTTAATGACTCAACTGAGGGCAGACGATCCAGAGACTTTCCTCCTCCAGCTTGTTTGGTACTTAATGATTTTTATGCAAACATTTGTTGGGGCATGCTATAAAATAACAAGAGAGCTTTGCTTTGGGAAAACAGTGCAACCAGTGCAAAGTCATTTGTGAGTGTTGTGAGTCTTCTAACATCAGCAAGGTCACTCTTAGGAAGGCTTTTAAGGATGCTGGTGATGATGGGTTGATATCAGCAGTTTCTCTTCTTTCAGACTGATGTTGTCTAAATGCAATTCTTGTAAGAACATCTCAGGCTCTCTGACATCTAAACAATGGAACGTGCATTTAGTTTTAGCCCTCCTGCCGCCTCCACGCTTATCGAAGAGGTCTGTGTGACAGCTTTAAGAAAGGATGAGCACATTGCATATGTGTATATGTAAAAGCAGCTCGCTCTGTACTCATAATGGGCTACATATGTAATTGGACTGCCAACCCACAACATTCCTTCATCCCTGTGTAACTGTTATGTCTTTTGTGTGGTAGGAATTTGCCAAGTGCCTCATTCAGGGTCATGGCCACTGCTAATGTTGTCTGCATTTTTCTTTGTGGTTTTTAAAGGGGCACTGTGGAAGCAGCGTGCGTTGGTTCATGGTCATAGTGCATCTATCTACTGCCATGGCAAGCAGAGCCAAATACAGCAACCCAAAGCCTGACCCCTATCAGGAAAGCCCAGATTTTTTGAAGTGGAAATGCCTGAGTTTGTATATATGGATTTGGATTGGGGTTTTCTTTTTTTTGAAGGAAGAAAGATAAGTCAGTCTTCAAAATGAGCAGGACAGCCTACCTGGTCTATCATTTCAGTAGTAGATGCATACTAAGCCTACAGGCTCCACGAGCCCCCCATAAAGGACATAACTTTATCTTGTCCTTGCGATTTTGTGCCTTGATTTAACTAGCTAACAATTTACGATGACCCGGAGGGTAATAAAAAATACTCTGCTGAAGGTTTTATTGTTTCATTTTGATATGCATTAAATTTTGGTACTATCTTTTACTGGGGTTTCTCACTTCCACTTTCCGTGCAAGTTGACATGAATAACCCAGGTGTGAAAACAAGAAGGCTGCAGTCACGACACGTGCATGTTCTCTGCTGGTTAAACCCATTTTCCTGGCTAAGACTCTTGTCTCAATGGGCTTTAGTGCATCTCATATTCTATTCCTACTCTGGACCAGATGCACCATGTTAATATGGGTTTACAATATTACATTGGAATTAGATGATCTTAAAGGTCCATTCCAACCCAAACCATTCTAAGACTGTATGATTCCTTAAACCTGTGGTAGTTCTGTACCATTGCTTTTGTTACCTGTGTCTCAGCACAAATACTGACTGGTTGCCAAAGCTATTGCTATTTGCATGCTAAAAATAAACTCAGTAAACAGGGAAAACTGTTTTTTTTCCACCTCCTTCCTGAAGACGTTGCTGCTGTGATATGTGATGGATCCAGTCAACGTGGCTTGAGAAGCTCCAGAAACAGTATTTTTGGTAAGTTGTGATTGATATGTCATGACATTAGGAAGAATTTCATTACAGAGGGAGTGTTCAAGCATTGGAACAGGCTGCTTGGGGAAGTGGTGGGGTTCCCATCCCAGGAGGTATTCAAGACATGTGTTGGGCATGGCACTAAGGGACATGGTTTTGTGATGGGTTTCAGTATCAGACTGATGGTTGGACTTGATGATCATGATGGTCTTTTCTAACCTAAATGACCCTGTGATTCTGTGTCCAACTTTACCAGCACAAAAACAGCCTGATTCTTACTGCAGCTAACATTGAAAATGGGTCAGACTGATTTCCAGATGGGATTCATTCCCTTGTGAAGCTGGGACGTAGTCTAGGCTGCCACCAGGTTGGCTCATGGCCCAGCAGCTGATCTGTGACCCCTTGCATTGGTGTGACAGGAGAGCTGGGTGACTTGGCAGCACTCTTGCTGTTGTCCCCACCCAGGCCTTTGAGAGCATATAAACCAGAAATCTGCTTTACAGAGAAAATAAAGGACAGAGGCAGAGAGATTGCACTGAAAGTGACCCAGCAAGTCGGTGTAGAGGTGATAACGGTCCCCAGATTGCCAACAGTGGGTTCTTCTGCAGTACTCATAATACAGCCCAATAAGCACCAAAGCACATCGCCAGCTTTCAGGTCAAATTATGCCTGCAGATTTCCTTTTATATCCTATTTTAACACCCCCTGGTTGTGTAAATCAACAACACTAGAGATGAAGACAGCAATTATTACCATTATGTACTACCATTATTAGCACTTAGACTCTCACTGTGCTGGGCACGATGCAGCACAACAAATGCCAGCCTCCCCCCAAACTCCCCAGGATCTGGCATTTCTTTTGTTTTCATCTTCTGCTTTTTGCCATTTCTGTTGTCTTTTGCAGTTTGGAGTAGATTTGATGTTTTACTTTCTCCTGTGGCAGGGCATTAATGCTGTATGGAGGGGAAGGCAACAATCTCAGAGCTGCTCCCGGTGGGCAGTCCTCAGCTGCTGTGAAATAGCAGGCTGGGAGGGATGCATGCATTGGGGCAGCCAGCGTGACATTGACCCTGAGGTGGGAAACAGCTCTGTCTCAGGCACTGCCCTTATCTCCTCTCCTGTTAGCTGGTTATCTGGAGCCTGCACCTTGCAACCTTCAGGTGTATTGTCATCAATCATTTGCTGTTTTCTGTTGTGTACTGGTTCTTCTCTGCCCTTCCTTTGTTAATAACCCAGTTTGCCTATATCCATAAAGATATCTGATTGTGATACCATTTATCCAAAGCACCATACATCCATCATGTACTTACGAGGGAGATAAACAAGGTCTCCTGGGAAATATGCCGCAAGAAATATATAGGATAAATAACTATATCAAATGTATGTCAATGTGCAAGAGGGGAAAATCCATTCATTAAAGCCAGGGTGGAACCGCAGTCTGTTATTGTTCCCTCTAAGCTTTCACTTTAAGTAAGAAATGTACGTTTTTGCTACTTATCTCATCTAGCACAGCTCTCATGCTGGCCACTTCAGCAGGAGAAATATTAGCTTCTTTGACTGGCACTGTAAATGTGTAATTGCTTGTAATCATTTTTATTTCTTGTCTCTTTTATTATTATTATTATTTTAAACAGACATTATGGGCAGCTTCTCCCTTTCCCTGGACTGCAGTTCCCTGCTCTGAGCTCTGGGGAGGAAGATGCCAGAGTCCTGGGTGAGCAGAGAAAAGGGGCTGCTGCCCAACCTTTCTTGGTGTTGGATTGGTGGTGGTTCACGTTCAGTTCTTTCATCACTTGTATTTCTTTGGTTGTGGTGATTCTCCGGCCTTACAGGGATGCCTTCAATTGTGATGCTGCAGGTCATCTTCCCACAGGCTTCCACTCTCCAACCTCCAAAGCAGCAAATCATTCCCTTCATTAATTTCTTCCCCCTGGTCACATAAACTCACCGTGGTACCTTGACTCTCATTTGCTCTTGGGCTTTGTCCCAAGCAGCCTGTGAACAGGTGAGGATCACCCATGAGACAAAATGCTTTTGGATGTGAGAACACTGTCTCATGTTCCTACATAATCACCGAGCCGTGGAATCAGTAAGGTTGGAAGAGACCTCTAAGAGCACAGAGTCATAGAATGGTTTAGGTTGGAAGGGACCTTTAAGATCATCCAGTTCCAACCCCCTGCTGTAGGCAGGGACACCTCCCACTAGACCAGGTTGCTCACAGCCCCATCCAGCCTGGACTTGGATGCTTTCTGGGGGGGAGCATCCACAGCCTCACTGAGCAACCTGTCCCAGTGTCTCACCACCCTCACAGTAAAGACTTTCTTTATCAAGTCCAGGTCATCAAATCCAACCATCAGCCCATCGGCCCTGTACCCACTGATCATGTCCCCCATAATGTTCCAGCCCCATGCTAAGGACTACTGATAAAACCTTAGTGGGAAACTGTTGCTTTGCTCACATTCCCCTGGGCTGCCTAAATCACACTGATATCAAGGGACTCTTCATGCTGCTGCATTTTCTCAGTGTAGAAGGCATCAGATCCAAACCCTGGGGAGCAAATCCATCTCTGAATGAGTGCAGACTTTACCTGGGGAAAGCAGGCTTGGCAAAAAGGCCACCGCTTTGTCACACATTTACCCACATCTTAGAAACACGTCATGGTAATTTTTCCACTGAAGAATCAAATCTTGGTGTTTGAGACAACACGGTTTGTTATTTTCTTATACCAAAGGGGAAAAAAAAAAGAGCCTGCAGTTTCACTTTCAAGCGAAACAAGAAGCAGTAAAAAAAAAATAATCATCTTTTGGCAAATGTGCACACAAAAGAAAATATGGGTCCGGGTCTTCAGGTAGCATAAATCAGCCGCAGTGAAGGAGCTACACTGATTTACATCAGCTACATGTCAGCCTCTAAATCACCACCGACGTGCTGTTGAAAAACAAGCATTTCCAAGCATCAGAGCTAGAGCTGAGCAATTTCTTGCGCTAAACCACGATTCCTTTCTACTCCCACTTGCCATTCAAATGTATGTAGAAGTGCTCCTTTGTGCTTTGAGGTTTTGTTGCTGTTCATAATGCCTCTCAGGGCTTTTTTCCTCCCTTCTTTCCCTGCAATGCAAAGCTCAGTGAAATGAAGTGCCGCTTGCCTTCTGTCCTCCCTGGGTTTTGTGGCAGTTCATTAAGAGGGCTGAGCTGTGGGCTCTGGATGCAGTTCAATACCACATGTATTCCTGTGCTGAGATTTATGCCTTACGTTCAGAAAAGACCTTTAAATCAAGCAGCCCGGAAGCAACTTCTGTGGCTCTGGATGCCTGGGGAATAAAATGTCCATGTGCAAATCAGCCCATCACTGGTCCAAGAGGAGCAGTCTGCCCCTATGTGAGCATCCCCTAAAGAATGGTTTCCTTCTGGCCTCTCTGTTACTTTCTTTACTGATGTAAGTATCTTCATCACTTTGAGTTCACGTCTCACAATGGCTCTTTGAACCTCTTTGGGCTTAAGCTTCCTCCATGCAGCTCAGCATTGGACACAGCCCTGTCCAATAGGCATAAGAACCTGATAGTGCCCCAATTTACCAAAGTTTTGTGGTACATGCATCAATACCAACTGCATAGAAATGCAAGGATTGCGAGCTTTTAATTTGTTTTCCAAAGGCAAACACAGACATTTCTGCAAGCAAACAGTTCTAGCACATGTATTTCATACCTGCAGTGCTTAAGAGCTCGTGTCTCTGGAGCTATGCTGGGTTCAGCAGGAGGAGCTCTGCACATCTCTCCCCACGCAGGGTGCTCCTCCGTGCTGCGGGGCTGGGTTGGTGCACTGCCTGCTGCGGTGCCGTGAGCCTGACTGGCACGGGGTCCAGGATGACCAGCAGCTCCAGCGCCCATCTGTCTCTGTGCCTGCATAGGACATAAATCATAATCTTTTTCTCACCTGAAGAGCTGCAGTTTGGCTTCCCAAAGGGCTGCTGGCAGCTCTCTCAGTGCTAATTCCCCCACCTCCAAGCAAGGCAGTAAGGACAAATATCCCCCAGCCTCACTGTTGTGGAGCCCACTTGTCCCTTTGTAGATGGGTCAGTTTGAGGCTTTTTCATTACAGTACAGACTGAGATGTCAGGTATGTTCAATACTATAGATTATAGCGGTGCTTCTGAATGATGGGAGTGCTTGATGGCTGTCATTTACTGTCGTGTTTTATTTACTCAGCTGGCCTTCATCCCTGGCTTGGGCACTTTATTAATCTGAACAGTAAAAATGGATCTTAGAGCTGCGTGAAAAGCTGTGCTTCCCACCTGGAGCAGAGGGGGCTGAGGGGAGGATTCATAGTAGCCCTGAAGCTCCTCATTGGGAATGAAGGGACAGCACTGAGCTCTGCGATGCGGGGATAGCAAAAGGACCCAAGGGAATAGCATGGAGCTGTGTCAAAGGTGGGCTGGGTGGGGGCGAGGAGGGAAAGGCACTGCCCCAAGCTGCCAGAGCTCAGGGAGTGCTGGGACACCCCTCTCGGCCATAGGGTTCGGGTGGTCCCATGTGGAGCCAGGATTTGGGCTCGGTGGTCTTTGTGGGATATTCTCCCCAACTCAGGATATTCTGTGATGCTGTATTGATTTATCACGTGCACAGACAGCCCTGTCCCCTCTATGGGAGCACACTGGGACCTCACCTTGGTGTTGGCTCCGCTCACAGGCAGGGCCACTGTATCCAGACCGGCACTGGCATGAGCACTCATATCCCACGAGGACAGGCTCACTGTTGTGCTGGCATGGCCCACAGCGACAGGCATTGAACTCCAGCAGGTACTCATCCAAAGCCTGCTTCAGGTGCTGCTGTTTGGTTTTCATGTTGCCAGCATCACTTCTGGGAAGGATTTCATAGATAGGTTGCAGCTGCATAGGGTGGAGATTAAGAATGGAGGTTGAGGATTTCAGCTAGGCATGAGCTCAGGTGCTGCAGAGAGCAGGGAGATTGCTGGGTAGAGACAAGGCTGAGAAAACCCTCATTTGTCTTCCTTGACAGCTGCATGGATGTGATGCAAATGCTACCAGCACTGATAGAGCCCAGTGAGAAACCACTGGTCCAAAACTCTTCCCCGTCTTAGAGGTCTGTGTGGGAATGGCTTCTCCAGACATGCTTTGCTTTTTTCAATGTGGATCCAAATGATAAATCAGAACACCCCAGTAAGCCCATTGTTTGATTGATTTCTTGCTGCTGCCACAATGTCAGGTTCTTGCACACCTTTTGCTTTTTTGAACCAAAACATTTAGGTGAGAGCTTCAGACAGCGGGTATCATCAAAACTAAACACTGACCTGTCATAAACAGTGACCAGATCATGAATGATCCAGTAAATGCACGGTGTGAAGAATTTTAGCTGCCTGCATCTTGGTCTTTGATACTGTGAAATAATGCTAAGCCATCTGCAGCTTTTTAAAAGCATAGCAAGCTTTTGTATTTCCAGTAGCAAAGTGCAGTTCTTGTGTATGATTCATCAAAGTATCTGGATGTAGGCAGCTGTAGTTGTAACCCACCTTCTGCTTTGAGTCTACTCCATAGGACTGATGGGATTAGCCCAATGGCAGCAGGCTTGTGTCTTCTGAAATGCCCTGAGTCTGGGGGCAGTTTGGGGTGTGTTTTAGAAAATGGATCCATGAAAAATCTCAGCCTTTCCAGTTTCACCAGTAACAAAAGGGAACTATAGAGAAGCCAGCTCAAGGCTGATTGAAGGACACATACATATATATGCCTAGCATGCATCTGGCTGAGAACTAGTTGGTGCCGGTCCAGGAAAGTCCTGCGTATCATCTCATTGCACAAGGCACACAGGGCGAGGAGGATCAGAAAGGCTTTGGGAAGAGCTCTTTGTCAAATAAGTACAAACTTGTTTAACAAATGAGCGCAAGCTACAGATAATTTGTGTTGTAGTGGACATAGGCACTTATTGGCAGCACAGACCACTGCTGGTTGCACAACGATGGCTGAGCTATGAAAGCAGCCACCAGAGAGGTCAGCGTGTGTTTTACTGGAAAACCGCAATAAGTTTTGCCCAGAATTGATGGGAGTAGGTGAAAGAAAGGTGAATAACCTGAAGCATGCATTCAGATGTGGCTGAAAGCACTTGTTCTTTAGATGGCCCAGAAGGATTTGCAGATTCCCACTTCCCCTTACAGCAATGCAGATAATTCCCAGCTCCATGTACCAAATTCTCTTTTACTGTTTGGCCTTCCTGCTGTCCTTTCTTCTATGGGATGAGAAGTTATGGCCATGAACCCTCCCTGCAGAGCATGAGGACCCCTGAGAAAGTGGTTTTCCCTGCTCTAACTCCTGGAAGCACCCATAGCAATACCCACAGTGATGTGCAGAGGTTATCTAGAACCACCGTGGCTCTGAAGCAGGCGGAATGCGAAGTGTTGTCCATGAATATCCTGCCTATACAGGAGGCCAGAAGCATTAGGGAGAATAATAGGGGTGGATGCAACCATGGAGAGCCACTCATTGGGAAGCTGTTTGGGGACACACGACAAACTTAACTTGGCACTAATCCAGCATTAAGCTCCTTGTCTCCCTCCCTGCTGATGCTGCCAGCGGGAGATGAACTCCCCATTGTGAAATGAATAAGAGGTTACTAGATCAGTGGCCCATTACATTTAATCTTGTTCTGTGATGGGATCACAATAAAAATACGAAATGATTTGCTCGGCTACACTTTCATTCGTTATAATGGCAGAGTTTCTTCAGCTGCAGAAAGGCTTACCTCAAAATCAATAACAGCTGGATTATATTTTAATGACCTTCCCCAGCGCCGATACGTGTTGCTATCCCAACTGCTTAAGGGCCGTGCACTGTAAGAGGTATCTCCACCCTTAATCCGGACAATGATATCTTCCACAATTGGACTGTTGCTCCCAGCATCTGAGAAGTCAGCTAACACACATATATTTAGTTACCACATCTACAATACGTACTCCTGTTTATCAGTGGGGTTTTCTGCTTGTTATGATCAGCTTTGACTTTTTCAGTAGATAACCATCTCTGATCTGGCATCGACCCCATGGGTCACAACCAATTCTCCTGCATGTTTGCTCCATACTGGTGTCAAGTGGTACATCTACAGAGGGACTGGAGCCACGGGGCACTTCCAAGGGAGTGTTTGGCATAGGGGCTTGGATCTTTATGTCTCCGTGGTTCATTGCTGCCCACCCTGAGGCAGCTGAAGGGACTGGAGCTCTCCAGTCATCCATTCATTCTACTTACATTTCTGTCCAGATGCTACTATTTCAATTTCTTTCAAGAGACACCCATTCCTGGACAGTGGGACCCAAATATGCTTTTGTTCCACCTTGAGTCTGAGCCGTGTTTGGGGATGGCACCAGAACACCTTCTATATCTTGTATAACCCTCCCTTAACTCACAGGCCCAGTGACAAAGGAATGGAGCTGTGGGCTTTATCTTAGCAGACAACTATTCCCCATCACCATACCAGCATTCAGAAGCTGTTTCTTTTCACAGTCAGAGAGTGACACGGATACTTCCCACTGCAACGTAGGCGTTGTGTCTGAAATGCCCAGTGAGAGGCCAAAACAGGTGGTTACTTCTTCATAGCTGATGTCTGTGAAGCAACAATGCAAACAGTAAATGCAGCAGTTAGTACTGAGTGGAAGGTTTTCATTTTCCTACTTCTGTCTTTCATGTCAATGAGGAAAATAGTCAACTAATTGCATTGCCTGTTACTCACAGGCTTATTCCAGGCTGAGAACAGCCTTTAGCCTTGCAGTGGCAAAGCCAAACATTTATTGGGGTGTATTTGGCCACATCAGGTGTGGTTATTAGTAAGTGGTTTCCTTCTTGTTAAAAGAAATAGAATCCCTGAACACAAGGCTTCAAGCACGAATTTCCTTCTTGGGCCTATTTATTTAAAATGGAAAAGATTTTGTGGTTTCTGTTTGTGTTGTGTTGGTTTTTTTTTTCCTCTCCCACAGACTAACTTATAAATAGAGTAACACTGGGAACAGCAGCTGAAATCAATAGATCGTTGCTAAATTTCCCAAACTAAGAGTCTGACCAATGTATAAGCAGCACCTTCAGCAGCCACTTGTCAAAGCTGTGTCTGCTGAAAGCAGTGAAAGCCTTACTGCGTGCTGCTGTTACTAGTGCTGCCACATACATCACCCAAATATGTAACTGGAGACCCATGAAGTGACTGCAGAAGGGAGAAGCAGACTAATGAGGTGGTTTCACTAAGGTAAGCAACGTGCATATTTCATGTGGTATAGTTTTATGTGCTTGCTTCAGTCTGCTGCAAATGTAAGGCTGTCTTTTGGAATAGTTAAGAAATCTTTTGATTTCAATTAATATGGGTATTGTAAGCAAAAGGTAACTTTCATGATGCTTTAGTTCATCCAGTTCTTCTTGGCAGGATTTGTGCATTGTGGCCTAGTAGCTTAATGGTTGAAGCTCCAGTTGAGCCTGACCCGAAGCACTGAGCTTGCCTTGTACGAGGGAGCAGCACATTGCCTTTCTTGCCTTTAAAACTTGCATATAAGCTGCTGTGTTCTTCTTCCCTCCCATATGTGTTGCTGGGGAGGTGGGCTGGAGTTTTGCAGGGTACGGGGTTGCTCAGTGGCTTTGTGTATGTGCTCAGTGCCCTAGGAAGGGCACCTAGGAAGTCCTATGCCTGAAGTGATATTCCTGTGAAGCACTCTGAAGGCTTCATAGGGAATTACATCTCCATGCAAAATGGAGCCCTTGAGGAAGATCAAATGGATAGCGCTCAGTTACTTGTAGTAAAGCGTTCAACAGTTGTAAATGCAATAGGTAAAGTTCACTCACCCAAAGCACCGTGAGTGATTGCTCATCTTAGTGTTGGAGGGCTGTAAAATTAAGCTTGAGGAATGCCCCGGTTAATTGATTTGCTTTGTTTCCTCTTGAGTACATTATGTTCAACAAGGGTCTGCCAATGCAATTTGCTATTGGTTGCAGCAAGATCGGGTTTTGATAAGTGCAAAGTGGTTATCGTTGCAAAGGGCGGTCACAGAAATTATTGGCACTTGAGGGAGGAGCCCGGGTAGTTTTTTATGTTCTGTAATTTGCAATAGTTGAATGTGCTCAAGATTTACTGCTGTGTTTTGAATTAATCAGAATATCTGATGACTCTTTCTAATTGACTCTGTGCGTAATGTTTCTCCCATAAAGGTTCTTGTAATGTGGGAACACATTACGCTATTTTCAGCTAAATAATAGAGTCATAACAATCTATTTTTAAGGAAGTAATGACAAATATTGATGGCAGAGCAACAAGGAACCTCGTTCAGACATATGCATTTGTTTAGTTCACTCATGACCATGTTCATAGAAGGAAGCCCTTACAGCCTGAAAGCTAACGATGGGTCTGGCTGCAAAACTGCAGTCCTGAGCTCTGCATGAGTTGGTTGCAGTCTGTTAGTGGGTGTCTTAATTCAGAAGGTGACTTCGTTATCAAAATTCAGGTTTCTCAAGTGCTTGAAATCTTGCACATGCCTAGATCTAGTTGGCTCAGTGACCACCAGGTATCTCTCATTTAGGCAGAGTGCAGCCTAGGGATTTTATTTCCTGGATGTGGCTGGCTCAGTCATCGGTCTATGAAAACAAGAGGACCATTTCCTCTTCCAAAGCATTTAACGTGTAGCTTCCTAGGTTAGCCAGATTCTCGGGATGCATGGGTGGATCTAAAGCAGGAGTTGTGCTGCTCAGCCCTACGGGAACTCAGCTTCAAACTCATTTTTGGAAGCCCTGGTTTTCAAGATTTGAGAGCTTATATCCTGATCCTGACCATCCCTCAGGGGAGGTGACTAAATCCTCTTGCAAATACAGCCTTCAAGCAAGCATGGTGGTGATTGCCAATGGAAAGGCAGTTTTTTTCCTCATGGCTTTGCACAGTGGCTTATCAGCCACAGCAGGTGGTCCTTCTGGGTCTACATCATGTGATGCAGAGCACTGTTGGCTTGATAAATGTGGCCTTTCTAGCAGAATCTGAGTTATATGGAAATTACACAAATGTGCCCCATTAGAATGAAAATTACATCTCTACTGGGGAACATTTTTGTCTTTTGCTGAACTTCAGCATCCTTCTTCCCTAAAAGAGGGCATCTTGTAGCAATAAATATACTCCTCAGATACATAATAAGCACAAGATAAAGTAAAATAATAGCCTCCATCCACATGTGCTTGATTAATTCTTCCTCTGGATTTGGCAATCTGTTTCCTGAAGACTTGCTTGCCAAGATTGTGTTCACTTCTACATCGCTCACTCTTCAGAGTGAATAAAAGATTTGAAGAGGCATCATCATGTTTCCAAACATTGCCAGTTGAGGAATTTAGAGAAAAATCTCTAAATAGGTAATTTCTTGCAGGAAAATGGCATGGTCCATGCTCTCTATGCAGTATGTAGTTATTCTAGTGCTGATGGTACCCAGATCATTTCAGGCTGGAGAGCAGAACCATGGAAACTGATGTAATTTCAGCAATTTGCACCTGCTGACCAAGGTCACAATTTTGACCTGAACGTCCATAGGGGCGCAGGTACCCTCAGCAGAGGACAGTGATGATACTTAGATAAAATTCATCTGTTGCACAATTGACACCTTTGCAAAAGTTGGCCATTTGTTTAGTGTACTCTACAGGACCATGTATGCTTTGGCTCTCTGGTAGAGGCTATTTCTGCACTCTAGGTATCTGTAGTGGATTTTTCATATAACTGAGATTCACAGGTACAGCTTTCCAGCCTCAGATGCTCTAAAATGTTGAGAACTGCAGCTAGCAGAGCTCTGGTAGTCTTTGGCTATGACACTAGTCAGAGTAAGATGGCTGAGGTATTGCCAAACACAGTGAGCTATTTCCAATTACAGAAGATTGAAGCCCTCATTTTTAGGATGCAAAACTGTGAGTGAGCTCTTATCCTTTACTTCCTATGAGTTTGCAGTCATTGAGTATACATAAGGTGGCCAGAATTAAGACCATAAGCAACAGGAGAAGTTTCAAGAAGACTAGGAAGTGACACTGGAGAAAGAGAGAAAAGGGTACTCCGATTCCTTATTAAACTAAAAACTTTACCCAGATTCTTCTAAAATAATATCAAGAAAAGCTTTTTGTGACAGTAAAGCTCCTCCTCTGCTATGCATTAAGTAGCATCTTGTAAAGAACATGTGGGTACTCACACACCAGCCCTGCTGCATTTGGGGGATTTTTGGAGGATGTATGCCTATTTTGTGATGAGAAATAGGCTCTCTTTTCCAAGCTGGCTGCTGATAAGCATCCACCCACCCACGAGCCATCAGATGGTGGACTGGACCTGTTCTGTGATCTCCAGGTTGTCAAATAATTGGTTTAGAGCAGAAAGCTGTGAGCAGAGCTCAGAAAGCTTGTGTCATTCTAACCTTGTCGTCTCATTTCCTCTTTGTTAACAACGAGGATGTACTCAAGGTCGCCTCCCATAGTGCCAGATGTCATGAAATGGGTGCCATAGTCATTGATGAATTTGGCATACATGCCATAGTTGTATGTATCTGGAAGCTCCTGCAGAGAGACGAGCATGTCTTCATTCAAAACAATGTTGTTCCTTCTCATCTTGAAACGGGCCGTCTGCACCTTGGTCGCGATTCTAATGAATCCAACATTCTGCAAGTAGAGAGGAGCTGACAGTCAGTATTCGTGGTTGGGGGAGAGAAGGTCCCTTCTAGTTCTCCAGTTTGCAGAGTAAAGCCTGGGTATGATGGTCAGTATGTGTTACAGGCTTGAAAGCAGTCCAAGTTTAAACAAAATCAGTGGTAATTTTTCTTTTAATGTCTCTCGTGTGGGTGTGTGAGGTGGAGGGTGGTATAATGGTTTGGATGCCTTAGGGGTTTTATTATGTGCAAGTGTGGTTAGAGTTAGCAGCTCTACAAGATTCTTCTTCATCCTTTATTTCTGCTATTTCTATTTTTGTTATTGCCTTTTGTTTTTTGACAAGCTTGATGAGACTACAGGAGGATACCCTGGCTGGGAGTATTTCCTGATCTAACAACATATCCACAGCTCCTCTTCCAGACCAATCATTGCCTCAGACATGATGCCAGTGCAACAGAAAACAGCCCCTTAACTGATTCCTCCCATAACAGCTCATTGTTCAGCTGCAAGTGAATCTAGACAAGTGCTCAGTAAATGCTCTAGTGGTGCCAATTTCAAGCAGATTAAGGGCTTTTCAACTCAGAACACTTATCAAAATAATTATTCTTTATAGTTTGCTATCAGCAGACAAGAAAGAAGAGGAGACAAGGCATAGTATATGTGGGAAATGCTAGCATTCATGTTATTAGACGGGGGAAGAAAGCGTCACAGCTAGAAGAAAATGAGGGAAAACTTGTGAGAAATAAGCCTTATTATTGGAAGCTCATCATGTTGTGTGAACCTCTCTTCAAGAATAGCCTATTTGCCGATCATAAAGCAAATTAATACAAATTAACAAACAAGCTATATTTTCTAGTGGAGATAATTCCCCAACGTCTTGATGTTTCCTCCTCCCTCATTCTTATCTCTTGTATTTTTTTATATGTGCTTAATGTAGCTGTGAAGCAGGATGGGGTGGGATGACATGTCGTGGTACTTGGTAATTCAATTTTCCCCTCCCTCGCTGTTTTCTAAAATATAATAAGAACAACAAACAGGATGACTAACGATCATATGTTTGCAATTACGTGAACAAATTAAGGTACAATTGCTACGTGTTTCTTAAAAAATAAGCAATTAAGAGAATAAGCAGACAGAAGTTACAACCAGACCATGCAATGTACAGACGAGATGACTGGAGTGTATGCATTGCTGATTTACCTTTGCAGTATATTCTGTGAAATTCTTCAGGGATCCTTTGCCACGTGATAAGGTGAAGCCGAGGTTCAGTTTGAAATCTGACTTTTCAAACCCAATCCCAATGGTAAAGCCTCCTCCTTTGGATTTACTACTTTTGAGGGCATCAATCAGATCTTTTGAATCATCATAGAACTCGGAAATGAATCCAGAATCAGCATGAGCCTAAAGTGGAAAGAGCACACATTAATTTCCTCATGCATTTCCCTTTTCAATCTTTCCCTGTTTATCTAAGTTGCTGATCGTACCTCTTTTGAAACCGGTGATGCTCCTGATGGTGTCAATGCTGCTTTGTCAATGAGTGCAGAATAAAGAATGCAGCAGCATGCCATTTCGTTGGGAAGTATTTGGGAAATGCAGATAAAGCCTCACATCTTGCTTCATCTATCCACATGCAAGGGAATGGCTTGTGTTTAACCACCAAAGGCAATGCCATAACAGGCAGAGCTGGTAATGATGCCTATCGAGCCAGCTTGACACTTCCCATTACAAAAACCCTCCTATATCCTTGAAGCTCTACCAAATTCTGAGTGATTTTGAGTGATTATTTTTTTCCCCTTTCACTCCAGCCTGCTTCAGGAGGAATTTACTTAGGGAAAAAAAAGATTCAGCAGCAGTAATACGGCCACTTGTGGGGGCAAAGTTAGAAAATAAACATTGTTCTGCCTGTGTTTTAGAGAAGTGACCTTTTCCATGACAGCTCTGCTTTGCTGGCATGTGGAACTCAGCAGCCCTGCTGAGCTCACTTACTGTCTCTGTAAGAAGCCAGATAAATTACAAACACTGAAAAAGGGCATCTCCAATGGTTGTGAGTGTCTTCCTAGACCCCAATGGCTCTGAAGACAGTGTCTATGAGGGACTTGCCGATAAGGGGGGGCAGCATTGCCAATATGGTGGTTCTCTCTGTGCTAGTGGCTGTAATGTTGCCTTCAGAATTCAGACTTATGTCCCTTTTAGCCATTCCAAGGACTTAAATGCTTCCAAGGATTGAATTGCTAGCATCGTTCCCACTTTACATATGATCAGCTTCATGCCTGGAGAGGCAAGTGGCTTCTGTAAGTGGCTTCTGCAAGCGATACTGGTCATTAATAGCAAAACTCAGAATTTAGAGAGGAAAAAAGAATTATCTTGGCTTTGACTAGAGTAGAATTGTAAGTTGGGATGCCTGGATGATAGTGCACGTTAGTGCCTTGATGTGCCATAAAACTGCTCTTATATCACCAGTTGTCTATTGTCTTGGAGGCAGCTGGAGGGAGGTAATTTGAAGGACAACATGTAGTGAATTGTCTCCTGATATAATGTGCACAGTAAGTTTGGCTTTTTAGCTGAGGAAACATTGCTGAATTTGACCACCCGAGTACTTACTAGGAATTGGTATATGTGGAAGTTGTAAGGCTTGAGGAAATACTTCTCATCATCTCCATAGTACAGGCGTTCACACGCGGCATCATACCTCAGTGCCCTCCACTCCCCATTGTAGACAGATTCACAGTGGCCTCCCAGAAATTTAGGATCATATATGTACCTTTTCTCCTCTTGTGTTAGGATGTTGTATCTTTTGAAAGAAATACCATTCAGAAAGTTAACTCCTGTTTTCTTTCTCCAGCAGACCCTGTCGCTATTTCTGCCCTCGTGATGCCACATGTATCCATCCTTACATCCAACTTGAACCTTAAGTAACAACCATCATCTGAGTGCTGAGTCTGCACTTCCTATGCTCTCTTCTTTCCAAAGCTAACTGGGGGCAAACAGCCATTTTATTTCCAAGACACTGATTTGGACACAGATGCTAGAGAGAGAAGTCAGTTAAGTTATAAAGTCCATCCCTGTGAGTGCAGTTGTAGAAGTATTGAGATTCTTCCAGTCCTAGTGAATATTTCATGGCCTGGTGCATCTCAAAATATTCCCTGTCTTCACTGTATGGGATGTAACCCATCACTGTAACTGTTACCTATCTTAATTTAATCTCCTGCCTTTAGTAGTGGTCCTATTTTTTTCAATGGAGTTAGCACCCCCCCCCCCAGACTTGGAGTCTCCTATTGCTTTGCTAAATTAATCACTTATTTCCTTACATCTCCCTCTTCCTGCTCCCAAGCCAACACAGTGCTGCCCTCTGAATTACTAAGAATATTAAGGAACAGGTGGGATTTCAGTGGCTCAAAATGAAAGCATTATTCAGACTAGGCAGCGGCGTTGCTCCTCACAACAGGGGAATTATCCATAAGAACAAGATAGTGCTATTGCTTTTGTGTGTTCTGCAGAGGAAACAAATCAGAGCAGTGTTAAATGCAGTGCTCAGTGCAAATTAACATAGGTCATGAAGAACTTTTGATGGATACATCTGTGCTCTGAGCATTTTTCTCACTGGCTCCAGAGTGTCCGATCAAACAGGTTGGAGAATTGCCCAATGGGTGGCTATGCTGTCATACTGTAGCTCATGTTTTCCACATAGTGCTAAGTAGCATCCTGCTTAAAACCCAAGATCTAGGGCAAAAGGGCCACAATAGACAACTTGCCTTAAAATTCATTCTAGATTTCTTTATATTCCATAGCAAAGTAGAGTAAAACTTTTTCATGCGTGGAAGTACTTATTTCAGCTTATCAGCTTAAATAGCCCTTCTTATGAAAACAGCTCTGTTTTGATTGCTAGAGTCGAGTATTGATTAATTACTCACCCTCGTGCTGCTTTTTCAGACCCTGGGATGGGGAACAGATTGTCACAGGGGCTTTCAATATCTTCATCTTCACAGTCATTCTCATCAGACCCATCTCTGCAGTCTATATTGCCGTTGCACACAAGATGCTGTTTAATACAGCGACCTGGAGTGTGCACAGAGAGAATTGGTTTTTCACCTTCAGGAACCTTTTTTGTATTTACTTTGCTATTTGGTACCTATATTTCAGTTCCACAAGAAGCCACGCTGCGTGGTAAACACTGCGCTCTTCCATCAGGAGCTTTATAGCAATGATTATAGCTCAAGAATGAATGTTTGCAGGAACTGCATCTTGAAAGAGCTTTTGTTTTGCGGGGTGATGAGAGCCTTGATGAGGCAGTCATGGAGAGAATTGGTGCTGTGGATGAATCACTGTTGACCTGCTTTAGCTGAGAGCTGGTGTGTATTTGATAGGATGAGAGGAAATTACTTTAAGTTATGCCTGGGGAGGTTCAGGTTGGGTGAAAGGAAGAACTTCTCTGAAAGAATAATCCAGCACTGGCACAGGCTGCCCAGGGAGGTGGTGGAGTCACTGTCCCTGGAGGTGTTCAAGAACTGTGGGGATGTGGCACTGAGGGATATGGTCAGTGGGCAATACTGGTAAAAGGTGAAAACATAACATGGACAGATTTCTGCTCTGCCCACCCAAAATCATTGGCTGGAGTTTGAGCCCAGTTCACTCACCGCTCTCCTTGCACTGGAAGCCATTCCCACAGTTGGGAGCTCTGGCACAGCTCTCCCCAGCACTGCAGCTTTGCTCATCCCAGAGGGGCCCCTTGCAGTGCTGCCCCCCAAACATTGCTGGCTGCAGCAGCTTGCGGTGCCGGTGCTGCACAAGAAAGAAACACCGAACTTGTTTCCCTCAGATGGACACAGATATGAATTACGGCACCAATCCTGAGATGTTTCTAATAGGTTATTAATGAGGATTGCTGCTTTTGAACCTGGGGGGTGTGAAGAGCCCTATCATTTCCAGATTATAAGCATGGGAACAGAACTATGGGGATATGAACTCAATAGAAAGCAAAATTATGTCAGGTATTTGAAAGTGAAGACTTGAATGATGAAGACATGTGAAACGATATCAAAATCTGAGAACAGGAGTTGATGAATGAAGGTTGCTTTTAATTTCTTCTCATTAGCATATTTGCATTAAGGATCAGGGGATCCATAATTAATTCTGAAATTAAAAAGGGAGAAAGTCTTGGCCAGATATTCCGGCCTGATTCTTCCACCTTTTGCTTTGCTTTGGTGTTCTGCAGCTCTGCTGCCTTAAACTTATTGCCAGTTTACACCAAAGCAAGAGCCTCTCTATGAGAGGAGCACCTTCATCATGTGCGGGTGAGTTTACAGGATGCTTCAGGATGATGAATGCATATCATATCTATAATTAATGTGTGTACATCCTCAACACAGATGCATCTGAAGATAAATGAATACATTACAGTGGAGCCTTACTTTTCTCCCTTGGCAAGGGATGCAATCTGTCCATTCCGACCACTGGCTCAGCTGACAGTCAACAGGAGCTGGAGAACTAACATCTCTGCTGCTTCTTCTAAGGAGAGGGAGAGACAGTGGTCTGAGGGCTTTGAAGATGAGCTTTATGAATAAGATCTGTGTGTTCTTCTGATAGGAACTTATTTTGTAGGAAGTGGGAAGCTGTCAGTGATTGCCTTCTCTCCTGAGAGAAGGCAACCGACCCTGTGGCCAGTATTTTGGCAAATAGATTTGACCCGCAGGGTCAATTGCTTTGTGTGTGTTGGTGGGAATGGCATCACCAGTGGCGCTGGGCGGCAAGGCGCAAAGCTGTTTTGAGCATGAGGATTTGTTGGCTGATGATTTCTAAAAGGAAATGCCTGCCTTCTGTATGTAGGAGAGAAATCAAAGGTACAACAACGGGAAATGGCAGAAGTAATGCATCACCATAGTCTCTGGATCAGAGTCTCTGTGCATACACTTAATAGTGCTATATAGCAGCAAGAAAATATTTGTCTTGCAACCCAGCCCAGTCATTGTGATCTCTGTGTTTCTGCCTCCAATCCTACAACCTTTATTTTTATAATGTGTTTCTTTGTCTTGAGAAGCAATCCCTGGAGTAAAGATATGACTCTGCATTTGCCACAGCCTTCAAAGCATTTTGAGGGGTTATTCTGAGTCAAAACATTATTATCATTATGTTAGTGATTAACTAATGAGCAGTCTGTTTCACTTAGGAGACTGCAGTCCAAAGAGAAATACTGATAATTAGTGGAGCTGGGAGCACTTTGGAGATTAATCAGTGAGCCCACTAAATTGGAGCCATGGTTAGGGTTAGGGGTGATGGGTGATGGGGAGGGATCAAACCTGCCATGCCCTCGGGAAAACAGGGAGCCTGCAGACAGACCCTGTGCTGGAGATGGTGCTGCTGTTGTTGCATTCTGGCTCTGTCAGAAGGATTTGTGGGCTGCGTCTTTCAGCACTTCACCAAGTGCTTAATTGGCTCACCTCCGATCGGATTTTACATTTACCTCTTCATTATTCTGCCTTGTTTGATAAGTTCATCAAACATCAAAAATCTCGTCTTTGTTCATTTTCAGGAAGGATTATCGGAATAAGCCTTCATAATTAAGTGTATCACTGCCATGATTTTCCCTTCCTTTCTGCCTTTTCCTCGTCTCCACGTTCCAATTATCACTGATACCTTTTTTGATCCTCCTAAATCATATTTGCCTTTAGAACAAGCCTGAAATTAATAGCTGTAGGAAAAAAAGAAATAGTTCTGCCATCATAATACTGTAGCTTTAGAGAAAGTAACTTGTTTACTCTCTTCCTTCAAAGCTTAAGTGACACTCCTATAGGTTAACAATTGTTCAGAGAAAAAAAATAGAGGGACAGGAATTTGGCTTGGAATCAGGTCAAATAATTACAGTGAGGAAAGTTATGAAGAATATTCCCTTGTAAATTTTCCTGTAAAAAAGGAATTCAGTCCAAGTGACCAAAAATGATACGGCGACTTCAGTATGAACGTTTAAAGAAGGCTTAATTATCAGCTGTGAAAGCAAAACCCTTGTGCAAACCATACGCGTAAGAAGGAATTACGATGCTGAGCTCGTGCTTGGAGAACAGCCAATATGTATATATATTTTTTTCTGCTCCTGGTAGCTGTTTACAGAGAGAGCAGTGTGCACATGCCTCAAGTCAAGATGGAATTGATGGGCTGACTGACTGGGCCCCTAATTCCTGTATGCAAAGCTGGGTGGAATCGAGCTTACCTCTGAGCAGGCACTGCCGCCGGCTCCCCGCATGCTGCAGCCGTGGCCCAATGTGTTGTTATAGACAGCGAGCATATAGTGAGAATCAAGGGAGAAACCTGGCACAGGCTCCACCACATTGTTTTTCCATATGTAAATGTTTGCTTTAAATTAGCTCCAAGCAAATTCTTCAAGCTTCAGGAGTCCATAGGGCTGGTGCTGATGGAAGAAGCCTGGAGCCCATCGAGCTCTGAAACATGTTGGTAAATCATTGACAATGGCACTGACCAAATCACATAGAACTGGGTCATATCCCAGAGGCCTTTCCCCTTTTGGGAATACCCAATTTTATGATAAGGGAATACAGTGAACTGTTTGACTGTTTCCACATAGTCAGTCAAGCCCTACTTGCAGAGGTGTTTGCTCTTCAGGCCATGACCTTCAGTTCACTTGAAGGAAAAAACTCATTTCCAGTTTTGGTCCATCTACTCTGTCCAGGGAGAGGTTTCCCAGTGCAGAGAATTGAAGGTTAATTCAGAATTGTGTTATCAGTAGCATGTGCCATTTGGATGCACAAGTGTCCATTGAGTTTTTGCGTATTGCCATCCCCATAATGTATCATTTCAGGCCCAAAGCTGATGGGGAGTTATCACAGAATCATAGAATGGCCTGGGTTGAAAAGGACCACAGTGATCATCTCATTTCAGCCTCCCTGCTGTGTGCAGGGTCACCAACCAGCAGCCCAGGCTGCCCAGAGCTACATCCAGCCTGACCTTGAATGCCTGCAGGGATGGGGCATCCACAGCCTCCTTGGGCAACCTGTTCTGGTGCACCACCACCTTCTGTGTGGAAAAGCTTCTTCCTAGTATCTAGCCTAAATCTCTCCTGTCTTAGTTTAAAACTATTTCCCCTTGTCCTACCAGTGTCCACCTGGACCAGAACAGCTTTTGGATGGTATTATATAGGCACTAGAGCAAAAAACTTTTTCCAAAGTGATTTGGGGCCAGGGAGATGTCCCCTAAGTCTGAAATTTGTCCTCTACCAATTGCTGTGTGATCCCATCTATCACCTAATGCTTGTGGCTGGTTGGGATCTCAGTGGATTGGTGGATGTGTGCGGGCACAGGTATAAGACAGTAACACCACACAAAGCAGGAACGCTGTGGGTTACTCATTATTAAGAGAAAACTGTCATAAGTTGAGCATGTTTAGCTTTCACGTGTCAGAAGAAATTAAAAACAGCCATTGGAAAGCCGCTTGGTCGTGCTCTAGCCCAAGTTGCCTCATACCTGTTGCCTCAGGTTTGCACATAGCTTTCAAAATTATCCTCTGAGGAATCTGTAACATTAGTGAATGTTTTTCTTAATAAAAAATAAGGTTATCTATGGAGACTCCAGTATTTGAATGAGCACCTCTATCTCCCTGCTTTACTTTTGCCTAAGTAGGCTGTGGTACTTCATGCATAAATGAAGTGTTCCCAGCAGATGATTGCAAGCTTTAACTTCAATAAATTTGAGAGAAAGTGTAATTATTGTAGGAGAATCCGGTCTTGAGCTATCATGGCTATTAAGCAGACAGTGAATTGTCTTCTGCCCACAGAAGACTGGGAGAGAAGTGTCACTCTGTGTATTTCCCAAAGTAATTGCAAAGCACATTTCAATAGCTGGCATTGTAAATCATCAAAATAAAAGGACCTCTTACCGTGTTATTTTAATGTAATTAGAGCTCAGAATGATCCTGGGGCTTGTCTTTGCTAAACAAGAAGAAATGTAGCACATGGGTAAACTCTGTAGTGAACTGAGAACTGCCTTTTTGTGACCTTCAAGAGTATATTAATGTAATCCTTACCTGTTAATGTGCTTCCGATGGGTTCAGAAAGTCTTTGTCCTTTCTCTGCCTACACAAGAATAACTCAACTAAAGTTTTAATCTTTATATTAAACCTAAACTGCTATTTGCTGGGAGAAAGGCAGGGGGTTAAAACTGGCTGAAGTGAGCCCTACTGTTATCTCCTTGTTCTACATCGCACCCTTTTATAATCACCAGGACAAGAGGACAGGGCAAGGTTTTAGCAGTGCTTACAAAGGTCACGTGGGGTTGGACCCCACTGTCTATCCCATGTATCATTATCTATCCAAGCTGGGAGCCTTCCTTGGCGTTGGTCTGATCTGTCTTCATTCCAAATTTCTGCCATCCTTCAATACAAAGGGCTGACTTACACCATCGAACTCCTCCCCAGCACCCAGCAGGGTGCTGCCACACATCCCACACCCAGGATGCAGGAATGCATCTTTTTCCATGCCAAACGCAGCACACGACTTTGATCCACTTCAGTTTATTAACTGCAGCAAGGGGAGCTGATTTCTGCCTGCAAAATGCATTAATCTGCCCAACAGCATCTGAATAGCTCTTCTGGTGCTGTGTCTGTTTGCACGAGTCTGGCTCTAGGATGGTTATATTGCAAGAATTTTGTTGTTCAGTGATTTAGCACTTGTGATTTCTAATATGCAACAGTTTTAGTATATCCATGCAATCACAGAACATTCTCATTTGGAGGGTGCCCACTCAGACCTGCTGAGTGGGATACAGATGTTTAGAAGCATTAACCTTTTCAATGCTGATATTCTATTTTTTGTAAGGCATTATCCGTGTGATACTATAAATTCAAATAGGCTTGGTGACCATATGACAGAATCCTGCTCTATATTGCAGTGAGTGCCCCATCCCTGAAGACACCCAAGGCTGATGGGGCTCTAAACACCTGACGGAGCTGTGGGTGTCCGTGTTCATTGTAGGGATGTTGGACTAGATGGCCTTACAGAGTCCCTTCCAGCTCAGTTCTATGATTCTATCATTCTGTTCTGCACCCCGTGCCCACGGTGCTGTACTCAGTTCCCTGCTGTCATGCTTTAGGAGATGTGGCTGTCACCTGCCATGTGCTGTTTGCTTTCATGGTTCCCTAGAGAACAGCAGCTTTTCTTTCAGAGATAAGGTTGTTGTTTGTTTTAATACAGAGATTGTTGCGAGGTGCAGAGGTTACAGAGATGTTAAAGTAAGGTGAGATCAAGAGATTGTGCCCAGGGATTGGAGCTCTGCCCTTGGAAGCCCCAGCATTTCACACTGACTTTGGACTGGTGGAGAGGCAGTGCTTTGAGAGAGGCCAACAGTGCTGCATGTCACTGTGTGCTGGTGGAACGGGCATTCCAGTTACTGACCCAGTGGCTGTGAGATGTGTAGGAATGGTCTTTTGAAGGACCAGGTGGCTGCTATAGCCCAATTGCCGGCACTCATGGCTCTCAGTGGGTCTGGAGCACAAGAAGGCTTAAACATTAGGGACAAGGCTATGACTTACAGCACTAAAAAAGAAGCATGCACTGAAGTGTTTGTAGGATTGGAGACAACTGTGTAACTTGGGTGGGTAAAAACCCCGGAACAAAAGAAAACATTTAAATTCACTTTCTTGACTGCTACGGATGAGCTTGACACAGAACTTGAGAACAATTCCCATGAGCACCTATACTGGTCACACATGCGCTGCACTTCATCCCATCCCGGAAAAGAAAGTGAGCTTTCTTTGAACACAGAGACTGATAACACCGCGTATTTCTCATTGATGGCCGCGATGGAGGCACCAGCGGTCCTCTCTCCCCCTCTGCTGGAGCCCTGCGATAGCTGCTCCTGATAGCAGGGCTGAGATGCGTTGGGGAAGGCTTCCTGGGCACTGAATAAGGCCAAATCAGAACTGAAATACCAGAAGAAAGAAAAAAAAAGGATTAGGCCAGACCTGTGTAATGCATCTGTAACATACAGTGAGTTCTACCGGTCACAAAGGAGCTGAAAAGAAGAAAAGGGGAAATGCATTTATTTGCTGAACGCTGAGCTCTCATCCCATGGACTGGTGTGTATATATAACTTTCAGTTCCCTGTCCTGGGAAGATGCTCTAATTAGGCAGTGTTGGGGTACAGGCAGAGATGTGGTGGGAAAGAAGGGCTATCCAAGGGATTCGTTGCATTCCCTCTGGTGTCCCAGGAGGACTTAGAGTCTTGTTTTGCTGTCTGTGGGTGTCTCTGCCTGGTTTCTCTAAGCAAGCCCTGTCCTTTTCCCCAAGACACTGGCTCTGCGCTCACAACCTCCTCATTCCCCAATGCTGTTTTAATTTAGGGCCCCCATTGGGCAGCTCATAAATCCTCTGCAGCTCACTGTGCACAAAGCCACCATTCATTCTGTGCACTCCATGACACCAAACTGGACCAGGGGGACTTCCCTGCCAGCACACGGCTCCATGGGATCCCTCTTTCTTCCCTGAGACTACCATGCAGCAGCACGTAGGGTAAGCAAGACTAACTCTTTGAGTCATGTCTCCAGTGGCCAAGTAGTTGTTATTATTATTATTATTATTATTATTATTATTATTATTCCCAGTTCTCAACAAAATAGGCAGTGAGGCACTGGCACAGGTTGTGCATAGAGGTAGTGAATGCCCTGTCACTGGAGAAACCCAAGGTCAGGCTGGATGGGGCTCTGAGCACCTGATGGAGCTGTAGGTGTTCCTGTTTAGTGTAAGGGCATGGGACCAGATGGCCTTTAAGGGTCCTTTCCACTTCAAACCATTCTGTGATTCTGTATCTGGCCAGTTATGGTGAGGTGAAGTCCTGGGGTTCTTGCCAATCTCAGCAGCTTTGTTTTTCCTGCCCTGCAAAAACACAGCATCAGTGCTATGACAGATCCTTTCAGGCTCCTCTCCAGGAATGAAATATCCAGGATTGGGAAAAATAGCATTTGCACTTTAATTCTAGAGCTCAGGGGCTGCATGTGATCCTGCTGGCTGTTCTTTTCCAGCACTGGGAAATGAAGGTGAAACCGAAAGCTGGACAGAGGACTTCAAACTGCCCAACCCACTGTTTGCAGAAGGCAAAGCCTCACTCAGCTGGAGGGCTGATAAGATGAGTGGGAAGGGCTGAGCACCAGCCCGTCCCAGGTGAGGCTCTTCCCACACCAGGGGCAGAGCCGAGGCCCAGGTGTATATGTTCAGGCTCACTGGGCAGCAGAAGGGTGGTGAATGGGTGATGTCAGTGCTGGGTAGTGGAGCCATGGATGTGGTGAGTACAGAGTTGCTCTCTTTGCCCCTTTCACAGCAGTGGGTGAGCCACAAGGAGTGCTTGCTTCTCTGTTTCCCTCCATTAATGTGTAGAGTTCTGGTTGCTGCCTCTGTCAGCAGCAGGTAGAAGGTTAACCCTATCAGGTGGGTGTTCTCAATGCTGCGTCTGCTCTCTGTGGAACTGCACAGGCATGTTTTCCTTCCCCAAAGTAGGGTGCTGAGGGGTTACTGGTGCTGCTTTTAGCTTTCCTGTTGCACTCTGAGATGAGCTGCAGTGTCTCCATCTTAGTGTACTGAAACGTAGAGGGGGGAGGGGTTATGTTTTCAATTGTTTGGAAGGCAGGGAGTTAATGAACAGTCAGTGCATGTGTTGTGGGCATGGCTCCAGGTGTGTGGGCAGAGGGCAGTGCTGGTTATACATTGACTCATAGGAGCTCCCACAGCGATGGGGACATGGGGGAATGGAGGCAGCATGGGGGCATGGAGCCTTCCTCTCTGCTGCCCCACACCTTATAGGGTCCCTGTCCCTGGGTCTGTTGTATTTAGGAAAGCAGAAAAGTCAGAGCTCTTTTGGTCAGTCCCTGTGTCAGCACAGACTTCCAACTGCTGCTCCTTCAGAAAAATGGCTTTATTGAAACCCTAAGCTGGGTTTTATTCTGCTTCCTACAATGATATTAATGTTAGAAGATTGTTTTATTTATAGGGAGAAAATATGGAAAGTTTAGCTGTCCCCTGACTCTGTAATGCTCAGAGCTTTCCGGACAGGAAAAGTTTGTTTCCTTTTTGTTCTCTCCCTCTCTCATCTTGCATGTTCCTTTGCCAAGTGTGTTATTATTCCTGGTGAATTATTTGGCCAGATGTGGCAGTAATGCATACTGTGAGCCCTCTCCATTTCTTAGCAGTACCTTCTCACCTTGCCCACTTCTCTCATCCCAATTGTACGACTCCTCTCACGGCTGGTAAACACCCCGCAGAGACCTGGAGAACTCACTGCACCTCAGCTATGTGCAGAAAATTGGGGACTGTAGAATTGTGAGATGGTTTGAGTTGGAAGAGACCTCAAAGATCATCCAGTTCCAACCCCCCCACCATGGGCTGGTTGTCCCATACCAGATCAGGCTCCACAGGGTCCCATCCAGCCTGGCCTTGGGCATCTGCAGGTATAGGGCACCCATAGGAGTGCTGTAAGGTGCATCAAACAGCAATAGCCCTCCCTTTAACTCACTGCCACTCTGAGGAAAGAGGAATAACAAGTTGACAGGGGAAGGGGATCCTTGTCATAATGAGTGTGCCTGGCCAAAAACCCCATTTTACAAGTCCTCTTGCTCACAGTGCTGGGCACAGGCACACAGGTACTTTTTTCCTTTCTGTTTTCTCTGTCTCTGAGGGCACCGGTGTGGAAATACAGGAACAAAAGAAAATTGGTGAGGGGAGGTAAATGGCGCTGAACTCTTCAACTGTGGCTCCAGCACGTGCAGAAGCTCAGTGCTATTGCATTAGGGCACCACGCCGCTTTATTTCCTGTCTGGCGTTGCTGCAGAGATCTGCTGCACGTGGGGTTTGTTTTAAACCAGCTTCATCCTCCCTGAGCCTCTGAAAGCTCCCATTCCCCGTGGGCTCGCTGCTATGTTATGTCTGAGCAGCTCACGCAGCATCGCGCTGCTGACCGCTAATATGAAATATAATTGGAGCAATTCAGCCCGTTCTCCCCCCCCCAAGGGCTGTCTCTTTACATCATGCACTGCCCTGTGAAAGTAATAAAGTTAGTGAAAGGGGTTATTCAAGAGAAATTGTCAGTGTTTAATAAATCGCGCAATTAAATGCAATAAAACCTCAGTGCGCTATTCATCTGTTCTGCCTTAACACTTAAGGCTGGGGCTTTTTTCAGAATAACGAAGTTCTGTCCTAGATAATTTTTTCCAATTTCCTCATTGGACAGGTCCTCATGAAGCCCTACAGTCCTCCGTGCTGAACTAAGCTGCCAGAGTGCTGCACCTAATGTAATCGTGGCATATAAAAAGTTATAGAGCAGTTCAAGGGCTTAAGTAGCTCATAAATTGTTCTTCATATTTTCTCCTTAGTTCAGTTTGTGGCTGAGTTGAAGCCACAGCAAAAGCCACGGACTCCTTCCTGTAGAATGGGACAGCTGAAAGGAGGTTGTAGGGAGGTGGGGGTCTGCCTCTGTTCCCAGTTAACAGTGATAGGAAGAGTGCTGATGGCCTCAAGTTGCATCCAGAGGATGTTCAGGTTGAATCATAGGAAACATGTATTCTCTAAAAGAGCACAGGCTGCCCAGAGGGGTGGTGGGGTCACTGTCACCGGGGGTGTTCAAGAAACATGGGGATGTGGCACTGAGAGACATGATCAGTGGGCATGGTGGGGTGGGTTGGGCTTGGGGATTTTGGGGGGGTCTTTTCCAACCTAAATGATTCTATGTCTGGGAGGAAGGGTAAGACAAAATGCCCATTAGAGGCTCTTTCAAAATGTAGTGTTGTTGATTAGTTTCCTTCGTTCAAAATCACATATGGCTATGGAATTGACTGTATGGGAGAGGAATTGAGTGCCTTACTGGGTGTTCCTCACTCTGAACAGAATATGTAGCCTCTTTTTCTATGTTACAGTCACGCATGTTGCCTGTTGCTACTCTATAAGCATCTGCTTTGTGCTTTCCTGTCTTTCCCTGCCCAGGAAGGTGTGACTGATTTCAGAGCTCTCCGAGCCAAATTTCAGCATGACTCCAGCATTGCCACCAAGCCAGCGCAGCCCTGCCAGAAGCCTTCCCCCAGGTTGGGCTCCGGAGGCAGCAGCGTGCCCAACAGTAAAGCAGATGTGCTGATACCCAGACCCCACAGAGAACCTCTCTGTCCTTCATCCCAGCCCTCTTCCATTGCCCAGATAGCCAAGATGGGTAATACAGAGCCAATGGAGCACAATGAAGAGCACAAAGGAAATGTCTTGGTGAAAGGGCTGAGTTCTCCCAAAAGCAGTTCTCCAAAGTATCCAGTGTCCTATTGCACCGAGCAGAAAGCATCAATCCAACCAGGCCCTGAGGATGCTCCACTCCTGAACTCTTTCCACCATGCACTACAGATGTGGCAAAATACTTTATCTGGAGGCGAGAAAGCGAGTACTGAGCTGCCAGCCCGGCGGGCAGTGAACCTCTACGTGCAGCCCAGCCCAGAGCAGAGGGTGCTGCATGTTCCTGCCACACCAAATGGCAGCAAGGTGCCTCCAGTTGGCAGCCATTCTGCACCAGCCCGACCCACCCAGGGGCTGGCTTCTACCCAGACTGCCCAGGGAGATGGGAAAGCTGCTGGGAGCTCTGCATCAAGCACATTGCAACCTCAATGCCAGAAAGGTAAAGTTGGCTATAATTTTCACATTATATATGTGTGTGTATATATATGTAGATACAGATATAAGCATGTGCAGGTGGTCAGAAACTGAACAGATAGAACAGAAGGCTAGTAGAAGTTGGAACCCTCAAAGCATGATGCTGAACTAGCCCATGGGAATGCTTCTATTCTTCTCTGAGGTCCCAGAGATAAGGGAGGGTTCCTGGTCTCTCCTGTGTTTTTCAAAACCTTGCTCTAAGAAATTGTTCAGATTGAGAGAGTAGAATAAAGGGTGAGAAAAGAGAGCATCTGTACGATGACAGAGTTGTTAAGGTTGGAGAAGAACTCAAAGGTCATCAGGCCCGACCTGTCCCCACCATTCCCACTGACCATGTCCCTCAGTGCTTGTAATAGGGGTTATCTAGATTTCTCCATTCATCTCCACAGCTCTTGAACGCCTCCACAGATGGTGACTCCACCAATTCTCCAGGGAGAATCTGTAAAAATCTATTAAAATGGCCATTTCTCTTTGCTTTCGCATTGCAGTAGAATGGTAGGAGCCCTGTTGTGTAATGTGAGTGCTGACCTCAGGATGAAGCAGCAATGGTGAGAGGCATTTATGCAACAGCCAACAGCGCTGCATGTGCTGCAAGGAGGGGTAATTGCTGCCTGTGCTTTTTCTCTGGAGCAGGGTCAGAGCCTCTCCACTCTCAGCTGGGAGCAGGGACACAGTTGGACAGCCCAAGCAGCAAACCACCCAAGATAAGACCTCTTCCTTCAGCTGCATCCCTGGGTCCTGCCCCTCGGAAGCCCTCGAGACCCCCGAAGGTCGATCTCAGCTCTTTCCGAAGCATGGTATCTTCAGTTCACAGGCAAAATGAAACAAGTAAGAGATATCATAGAATCATTAAGGTTGGAAATGTCCTCTCAGATCACCAAATCCAAACCCAGCCCACCTCACCATGCCCACTATGTCCCCCAGTGCCACATCCCCACGGTACTTGAACTCTTTCCAGAGTAGGTTACCCTACCACTCCCTAGGCAACCTATGCCCCTGTATCACTGCTCTTTTAGAGAAGATATTATTCCTATTATGCAACCTGAACCTCCTGTGATGCAGCTTGAGGCTATTTCCTCTCATCCTGTTGCTGTTACCTGAAAGCACAGGCTGATCCTCACCTTGCTACAACCTCCTTTCACAGACTTGTAGGGAGCTATAAGGTCTTTTTCTCTTATTTTCAGCTGAGTGAGAGAAAATAAAATATGTGGTTTCTTGGTATCTATTAGGCAAGTGGAAATATGAGGCTGTTATTCGTTTCTCATAGATTCCTCAGACATTAAAGAGAGCCCATCAGTTGCAATGAAACTGTTTTTTGCCCCTAATTCAGGGAAAGGATCTAGTGTTCTGTGCTCTCTCTCTCCCAGCTGCAACTCCAACGTGCTGTGAACACCTTGTAGCTGGCCGTCACAGTGCAGCATGCTGATCTTATCACCCCACCTCAGTGCAAAATGCCCTCACTCTGGAGCACACAGCTGTGGGAAGGCACAATAAAGTCAGTAGAAACCGGTCTGCTAATCCCCTGCTTGTGTTTTAAATACAACTGAGGGCAACGTCATTAAGTGTTCCAACAACAAGTGATGCGAAAGTTCAGTTTCCCATAATAAAACCCTATTGATGGAGGGTAATGGAATATTTTGCTCTGCTTATTAAGCGGCTAAATGCTGTTTCTTTATAGATAGAGGTTTAATCATAGCCAGATCTTCAGGCACAAATTTGTTGAATTCAAAGGGAGCTGTGTTTCTATGATGGGCTCAGCTAAAACCTCGTTGGCTTTCCTGTGTGCTCGCTGCTGTGTGCTGAGCTTAGTAAGAATTAAAGGGAAAGAGAGAGGCTCTCACTGCAACTCTTTTCTAATGTACCTGCCTTTTCTAAACGTGTAAATGGCATGGAGGAAAGTAGTTATTTCAGTGCCATCATCTGCATTCCCTATTGATATTGCTCAGTTATTGATCTCTAGAAGACCTGAAGTTGTTGCCTGGAAACGTGAAGTAATGCCATTAGTGCAGCCGCATCCCTTGGCAATCCTATTTCACACCCATCTCTGTGTGCTGCCTCGAGGAAAAGCCCCTCCATTTCTGCAGGAGAGTGGTGTTGCCTCCAAGCACTAATCCTCTGTGTGTTTGTGTGCAGCTGCTGAGGAAGAGGACTACCTGATCCCAGAAAGGTGAGCGTATGGTGAGCATCCCCATCACATGCGTGAATATATTGTGAAAATGGGAAATGGAGTGGCTGAACCAGAGCAAATAAGTTCCAGATTCTTAAGACACCTTTGCTGATTTCAGGACAAGAGGGGATGATTTTAAGTTGAAGAAGGAAAGATTTAGGTTGGATGTCAGGGTGAAGTTCTTTACCATGAGAGTGGCTGCCCAGAGAGGTTGTGGATGACCTGTCCCTGGAGGTGTTCAAAGCCAGGTTGGATGGGGCCCTGAGCAACCTGGTCTGGTATTAAATGTGGAGGTTGGTGGCTCTGCCAGTGGCAGGGGGTCAGAGCTTCATCATCCTTGAGGTCCCTTCCAACCCAGGCCATTCTGTGATGCTGTGGTTCCCAAGCAATGGGCTCTTTTGGCTAATGGCACGTGAAGTTGTGCTCTTCAGTCATGAGATATCCCTGCCAGCACTGATCTGTGTTATGATTAACTTTCAGCCTTTGCTTGTCAAGGGAGAACTGGTCAAAAAATAACTAGCCCTATAGCTGTCATGCACCACGAGGAAGCTGTCCCAGTAATACATTACATCAAGATTAGTTATCTTGCTCAGGTACTTGTGATACGGTCTTTACAATAGGTCACTTGTTAAATATTAGCCATGTAGTACCAGGTATGTGGTTTAATTGCATAGCAGCAAAATAATAGGAAAAATTCTCCCCCTTAAGCCCAGAAGTGGGAGCCTCACCTGTAATAAAATCCCACTGAGATCCTGGTGCTGCCTTCTGGGCCAGCTGGTCCCAGGCTCCTCTCCCATGTTTGGGGATAAACACTGCTGTTAGCAATGCCAGGCAGGGACCCACCAGCCCAGCTGTATTACGGGTCTGGTGGAGAGCCAGGATACATATAAACATCAGCCTGGTATTCAGCCAAGCTCCTGGGGAACTGTTCTGCCCCAGGGCTCTGGGGTATTTATCTTCGCACCCATTCTAGAGTGGTGCCAGTTTGAATTGCCACAAGAGGGAACTGGGAAAAAGGAAACTGAAGGGGGTGTGGGCTGGGGAGACAACACTGAGTCTATGTGGTGTACGCTGTGCTGGCATGCAGTCTGTCGCTTCATTGGCTTAGGACAAGGATCTTTGTATTACTTTCTGGTATCTATTCCTGCCTAAGCAAGAAACTTCCTGCTAACACCCAAACCCACAGACCCTATTCTCTCTTTTATCTTGTCCTCTCAGCACTCAATGTGAAGAACAGCGTAATTATGAAAAAACCCTGATGTACCTGAATCAGTCTGAGGACACCACAGCCTTGCGTGTCATTGAAGGTACTCTGCAATACAAGACTTTTAAAGGGATTGCACGCTGTCTGCGCCCACAGTCTTAAAAAGGGGAATGAATGATACAGCTGCTTCAGCTTGGTGGAATGGTTGTGCACATTGGTTGGGGAGAGCAAAAATGACTGCCTGTATCGACCCTTGGCTTCTGGGTAGAGGGACAGACGCTGGGGTTACTGACCAAAAATAACTGGATTTTGGTTATGAGATGACTCTCGTATGGTAAAATGGCCATGAGGAGAATTAATAAGATATTACCTGTGGGGATGAGAAAGTAGAGCAGGTAGTGAAGCAGATCTTCGTTTTTGTCTTGGGAATGGGGAATTTTAACATAAAGATCACTTCCATCCCCACCATTACTTTCTCCCAGTATAATAATCTCTATCAGGATTGTTCTATTTTCACTGTTTAAAAAGTTTGCTACTTTTGGAGGATGTTAGTTTTTGCCTTGTACGTTGTTTTCATCTTCCATCGGAATGGGAGGAAAGCAACCTCCTTGGGGAGACTCACCATAGCTCTTTTGGGTTTGCCTCGAGGGCTACGAACACTCTGGCCAGCCAGACTTGTCACTTGCAATCCTCTGAACATAAGCCACTTAAATAGCAAACTCAGGGATCCTGGCTAGTGGGACATGGTCAGTGTGTGCCTGGATGCTGAGCATGGAATAAATCTGGGGTTTGCAACTTGAAGTACAGCGATGTACAGTCAATTAAAAACTAATACCTGTTCGCAATTATCTTTTTTAGTACCTAAGGTAGAACCTAAGGAACACAAGGTGAGTCTCTTCACAGCCTGGTTTGGCATTCTAAGCTTGACAATACTGTATGTACTGTGCCTTCATTTCTTAAAACTTCTGCTATTTGTATTTCCTCTCTGCTGAGTGTTTCTGTGTGCGTGTTGTCTGTGAAGAGTCTCAAAGAATAAATAAGAAATTGCAGGGGGGACATGAAGATTAATGAGGTTTCCAAACACAGCTGGGGAGAGAGTCAGTCCCCTTGACTTCCTCTGCAAACATGTAAGGAAGTGGTAAAGTCATCTGGACTTTGGTGGCAGACCAAGTAATTGTCAAGCACGGGTATCAGGATCATAAATTTTGAAGGCAAAATCCACCAAATTTGCTCTGGAAGCTCTTGCTAAAGGCGAGCTGGTGCTGGTAATCCCTCTGTGAAGGCTTAAAAGCAATGCTGAGCTTCCTGATCATGGAAGTGTACTTTGAGCTTTGGCATGTAAGTGAGAGCAACGTCTGTGGGGACAACCATATGGATTCTGGTCCTCTGCTGCATGGATGGCTCACTGCAAACTGCAGCTGGACAATTCTCATGTTGCCCTACCTACAAAACCAGTGGCAGTGGAGGTGTCCTGCAGGATGATGCATTGCACAGGGTGAGAATTGTCTCTAGGGAAGCCCTGCATGGCTGCACAGCTCACAGTGGGTAGCTGGGCTGAGGGAGCATCACTTCATGGAGAGATATTATTGGGTGTTGGTTCTGGCTCTTCTGAAAGGGGAAAACTGCTCTTTGGAAAATGTCAAACTCCACTTTCAAATGCTGGCATGCTAAGCAATCAAATTGCCTGGGAAGCAGTGCAGGCTTCCAAATTCACTTATCTGTGCATGATTTGCAGAGAGGTTCTGTGGCTCATCAGTAACCCTTGTTTTATGGAAGGTTGGAAAATCTTTATTTTCAAGTATTAAAAAAGCTTTCCCTCCTCTACTGTGAGCTCTCCAACCTGTAATTGCTTTCATGCTGACGAGTAGCTTCATTGGCCCCAACCCTTGCAGCATTACACTGTTTCCATGCAGTTTGTCAATATGTGTATCCTCTGTCCCATTGAGCGGAGGAAACATCCTTGCCTGATGGCTATTCCAAATGTAGAAGGTTTATGAGCTTTCTGAAGAAATATTTCTTTAAATAGTAAATGACAGTTTAGGTACCGTGTAGAAGCTTGACTTGCTGCAGAAATCACAGGGGCTGAAGACTTTCCTCTTCTTTATTCTAGAAACAGAAGACTTTTCTCTTTGGTGAATCCAGGTAATTTCCTTTCCTTTCTCCTAAACTGCTTCTAAACCCGCTGGCTGAAATCTGTATTGCTGGTGGGACTTGAAGAAGCATGGGGTAAAAGGGGGGGTTTCCCATTTCAGTGGGAAACATTATGATGCTGGGGAGAGAAAGATATCACATTCTGCTTCTGTTAATATATCTCTTCTAAATCACAACATAGCATGGCAGGAGGCAAGTCTTGTGAGCCAGGTATCACTGTTGGCACATGGATCTAGCTTGTCCATTGGCACTATCAGAAAATAGCCATTCCTTCTTGTCTCCACTGCAAGAGTGATTGCTGTTACCCTCAGTAACCAAACTTATGGGCACCTACATCATTCAAAAGGAAAATGAGCTGCCTGTTGTTCTGAGATCTCTCCCATTTCTGAAATTTGCAGTCCCGGAAGATCTATAATAGAGGATGAAAAAGAAGGAAGAAAAAATCTTGAAAGAGAGAAACTGGAAGTAAAGAAGGTATTCAAGATAATGTACCCTTTTAGAACGTCCTTGATGTCCTTGCATCTTCTCCTTTTATTCTCTTCGGTTGATGAAGCAATTGAAATATTTGATCCTTTAATTACTTGTTTGTTTGTTTTTTAATATCTTTTCCTTTGCTTGCCTGTTACTTGACCAGCACTGCCTAAAAGGCACGTAGTGCTGCCAGGAAGCGCATATGTCTATTGGAAATCCCTGATGAAAATGAGTGTGAAACACTTCTAAGTCCACAGAAGAATATCTTATTTTCTTATGTACGTGTTGTATTAACATATATCAGAAAACTGTATCTAAAGACTGGATCAACTGAATCAGATATCTGATCTCAGCCAGGTGGAAATGAATACATCATCCTCAGAGGCCAAGCCAAGGAAGATGACAGAGGTGGGATGAAGGTGTCACGTATGAGTCAGGATGTGACCAGTACCCCCCAAAGGCTGGCAAAAGACAGAGCAGAACCCTGTGAGTATCTGGTTTGGCTGTCAAGTGTTTCCTCAATGCTCAGTCCCATCTGTTGCCCAAATGTCTCTTCCATATGGGAAAAGATGTTAAAATTGAACGCAACTCTTGAACCAATTTAGTTAAACCAGGGCAAAAGGTTGCATGTGCATTTGTATTCTGGTCTGAATCATTTATTTTGGTTTTGCAAATAGCTTCCTAAGTTGGTTAACCATCTGCACAACTCAAATCGAGGTGTTTGTTTTCCTAACAGATTGCCCTTATCCAAGGGAGCTGAAATCCACCTCCTCTGCTTCTCATAATTTATTGAGTCTCAGAAGAGTGCTTGGCTGGGGTTTGTGGTGGAAGCACATGTGAGTGAGCAGGAGGAGAGCCTGGCATCCCTCCCTGTAGAATGGACTATGGTTCCAGTGAGCCTTCTTTTACATTTATGGCATCTGACCTCAGTCCTCCCCTGTCAAGATGCTCTAAGGTTGACGCGCATCACCAGTTCTAGATGCTGAGCTGCACAGTCCAGCCCAGTTGTGACTGTAAATGCTGTTCTGTAGCTTCAGGTATAATCACATGGGCTGTATTCTGCTAAGACTTGACTCTGCCCCGCAAGGTGTTAGTGTGAGGGAAAGAAAAGTAACTCTGCTGGGCAATGTGGACAGAGCAGAGGTGTGATGGAGAAGGTGCAAATTGACTGTGGTTGTTTTTGGTGTGGTTCTGGGGATTTATTTCAATTTTATTTGCATGTCTACATGGTATATTCTCACTGGATTGGCCCATTATCTGTCTCAGCATTGCTACCAACCGCTATAAGCTCTCCTACAATCACTTCTGCAAACATCCATTAATTTTCTCCTGGGATGTTTTCAGCTGATCAGGAATCTTCTCAAAGCTGCCATAACTGAGAATACCGATGGATATTTTGTATTTCTTTAATATACTGCAAAACTTTTATCTTCAAGTTTTAAAACATTATATTTTTCTGAAGTTTTTTAAAGTTCTTCTGAAAGTAGTCAAGAGTAGTGGCTTTGCTGGGCTCCCAGAATGGGAGGTAGACCTGAAAGCTCTTATCTGCTGCTGCATCAGCTGTCAACCTGAACAGTTGTCCTTAACCTGAGAGAAGTTGCATAGAAAAGCTCCTAAAGCAGAGGTCTGTTCTCGTTTGCAGCATACTATGGTGCTCCCAAACCAACTGAAGACAGACCAACCTTCAGCCCAAGCCATCATTCACTCCTGCTGACCCCAGAGGATGTGTATGATGATGTTGAGGGACTTCAAGACAGACTGTGAGTATGGAAGGAGCTCTTCACTAAGGCTGAGATGAAAAGTCTTTTGTAAAGTGCGCTGCCATAAATACCCATGTAATACTTCTTTCTTGCCTTCAAGCAGCCGTGCATCAGATGCCTCAAGTCCATCTGCTTCAGACAGCAGTAAGTGCAGCACATGGGGCTGTTTTTAATTTGGATGGTGCCTGGGAGATGACATGAATACCTCCATCTGACTTTCAACATCCATGATGCCTCCTCCTGGCCTGATAGCTCTGAATTCCCATTTAAACCAATGGGGAGCAATGTTTGTATCTAGTAGGGAATTCGTGTGAGCATCTTTGAAGCCTCTGTATGGGTAATATGTAAAGGCCTGGATGCATTTCACTCAGCAAAACTCACCTCGTTGCTACCAAGTGTGGTTTGTGATAATGGTGTGCCTTGGTTTTAAATCTCAGGAAGTTACTACGAAGAAACATATGAAGATGTTGAGACTGGGAGTGATAATCCAGCAAAAGAGGAGTAAGTTGCAGTTTACTAGCCTGAATTTCAAACTTGATCTTGCGTGCCAGGTACTGGCTGGAAGTCTTATTTTCCTAATGCAACTGCAAAGAGTTGCTGTATGGGTGGATTTATTTCTCTTCTCCTTCTTTTCCCTTTGGCTGACATTTAGGAAGCAAAATAACAGTTACCAGTCCCTAAGCAGTGAGGCCTTCCTACTGGAGCCTGCAACACTCTCAATCCAATGAAACGATTCCTCTTGTAGAGCCCTGCTTGCATGAAATACATAGTGCAGTCTGACCCTCCTCTTGCACAAAAAGGTTGTTCAGCTGTAGCTGAAAAATGGCACCTCCTCACATGCCAAAATGCTCAAGGGACAAACAGTGGCACTCTATTAGTAAAAAGGACAACAAATATTTTGGATCACAGACAATTGGGAAGCTGAAAGGAGCCCAGGCTGTGAGCTAATGCCTGTTGCTGATATGCTCTGTATTACTTGCAACCTGTTCCTTTTTACAGGGCTTTTCATGATACTTGCTTCCAGAAGGTGTGTTATAAAAGCAATGAGTTTAGCAGCCTCAGGTTTATATGTTGCCTGGGTTTCCTTGGTGGATTAAGAGGTGAAACTTGAAGTTAGTTGTGTTTTCGCTTATTAGCTCTGTGAGGTTGCAGATTTCCTGCATCCCTTTGTACGAAATAGAGACAGCCTCTGGGAATGGCACATGGGCTGCGGATGCTGCACACAATTACTGTGAGTGCATCTGGTGGCTGTGTTCTAAGGAGCAGCGTGGGAGGAATAATAAGGTGTTTCTGTACATCTGCTTTTCCCCTATGAATGCGGGACTCATACTGGTGTGCATCTGGATTCGAGTCTACTGTGTGCCAGAGGGGGGAGTGGGGGTAACTATAGGAAACTTGAAACCCTGGAGGTGATGGGGCAGTTATTAAAAGGTGACTGCACCACTTCCCCACAGATGCTAATTCTTGGGGAAATGGAAGAGCAGTGCATCTTGCTGGAGCTTGCAAAGGAATTTTGCAAGAGAGCTGGATGTCCATCTTAAATGTGAGTTGTGGTTGGTCAGGAAGTTTTTTGTCCTTTTCACTGTGATTTTTTTTTTTTAACTCCAAATACGTCTGGGTCAGAGAAGGACAGGAAGGGACTTCACCTCTTCTGTGTTTCAGCTCCAGTTACCATAGAAAAATTCAAAGCTAAACAAAAGATTTGATCTTGGACATTATAATCAATCACCTTTTCCTCCATCTTTACCCATCCCATTGGAGCCATTGTTCATCCTCATGATGCTGTTAGGCTTAAGGTGTATTGCTGGAGGAGGCCTGAGCTTTGCTGGCTCTCTTATCTGCTTCAGGTTCTCAAGGGGTATGAGTGTTGCAGCTCACATACTTCAGTGCTCAGTGCCTCTCTAATTAAAAACCTTTTCTATTTTGGACAGAGCAGAAAAACAGAAGAGATTTGGAAAGCTGTTTAAGATAGAAAAATTGAAACTGAAAAATACCAGGTTCAAGGAAAACTTAAGGTAAACAGACTTTGCTATCCCAGCCCTTTCCCCCTCTAAATCTGAGCCATTGTATCTGTAGTAATTTAAGAGCAGAAGGTAAGGAGCACAGCTTTACCTGGGAAATGACACTCAAAATTTACCTGGGAAATGGCTATGGCAGATGCGGCCAATGGGCCAGCTATACAGCTTCTTTATATCAGAAACCTGCAGAAGCTGGTCTGACAGCAGCATCCCCTGGCATAACTTAAGATCCTTACCTCTCTCTTTTGGCAAATGCTGTTGGTATCCAGGACCCCATGTACCCACATCTGCTCTGCGTTGCTTTAGCAGTACAAGCGTGGTGTGCTACCAGTGTGTTGATGCTCATGGCTTTATGAGCGATGCTGATGGGAAAGCTGATTCCTAACAGTCTATTCCTCTATCTTCAGGTTGTTTTCCATGTCGGTGCCAAATTTAGGTAAGCATCATACATGTCTGGCACTTGTATGTGTATGTGTGGGAAATGGTGAGCTGCACGGTGGAGAAGACTTTATCTGTTGTGCCTCTCTGAAAATAATGTGTCAGTGTTCATCTGAAGGTTTAATATGGGATTGCACAGCAATTAAGGGTGGGGTTTTTGTTGCTGTTTTCTGGGGTTTTGTGGTGTTTTTTCTTTTCTTGTTCTATTCTGGAAGATCCTTCAGAATAGGATAAGATTCTTCAGATTTTAATATGTCCTGTGAGGCAACACGGAAAGCAGCCTCTTCTGAGCAACAGCAACTGCAGTCCAGCAGCTTTCTGTAAAGCTTTAGTGCTTCCCAGGCAGTAACTGCCCATTGGAGGGACTAAGTTATGCCTTCCGTAAATGGGGTGGGCATATCAACTGTCCTATGAGCAAACCTGGGGAAGGTGATGGTGTGAATGTCCCACATCCCTGGGGTGGGAAGTCTGTCTGGGAGAGTGCAGCTGGGGCTTGGAAAACCCAAGCACCTTGCCTTACACTGGAGTCGTGGCCGGTCTTTGGAGCTGTGGGATCTTCCTTTTGCATTGCCTTTAGCCCCTTGAGTTGAGTGACTTGCAGCACCCTCAGTTCTCTTCTATAATAAATCACTTTGAGTGCTGGGAATGACCTTTTCCAGTAACATCCTCTGCTGCCTTTGGGTGCCAGCAGGTGTCTTCCAGGAGGACGTGGTGTATGACGATGCTGAGACAGAGCAAAAAGACTCCAGGTGAGGAGGGGTTCTACCAGCACTGGCCAAGGAGATGAGTCTACTGGGGACCCTACAGTGCTGTGAGGTTCAGGAGCGGGTCAGGACCCCCTCCTCTGGAGGCAGTGCATATGCACTCTGCTTGTGTGTTTAATTTGGCAAGAAACATCCCCCCCCAGAATGCTTCTTTGTCATTACACAGTGCCAGAGATGTGAAAAGGAGCGAGCTGCACGCTGCCGCACAGCAAAGTTGGGATCGTTTTCCTAAGGAAGGAAAATCCCAGCTCCCAGTGCTGATAAACAGCGCGGTCCTGGCAAGCTCCTTGTCAGAAAAATTGCTGTTAATGGAAACAGCATGTCTTGTGCCTGGCTGCCAGATGATGGCGGCGGCAGCGTGTGCCTCTACAAAGCGAGCACATGTTTGTGTCTGGGTGGGAGCTGGGGGGAGGCAGGGAAAAATCATGGCTTTGTACAGCCTGGGTTTGGGGAGGGGATGCGTCATGCTGCAAAACCTGAGTTAGTGCAGTGCTTTTCCCTCCCTCCTCTCAGAGAGAAGGATGACAAGTACAAAACGTGGATGACAAAATTCCTGATGGCAAAAGAAGCGAAGGACCGACGGAGGAGCAGTGACAGTGTGGAAAGGTCTTTATTGGTGTTGTACCTTTCTCCCATGTTGAATGTGTTTAATGCTGTACGGGACGAATTGTGCTGCATTTCTCTGAAACCATTTAGAAGAGCAGGATGCCTTTGTTAAAGCAAACATTTAGTATTTGGCTACTGCTCCAAGGCCCTCTTAAGAAACTTGATAAAGTATCCTGAATGCAGAATGAACTCTTGGATCTGAGCTGTATACGAGTAGGGGATGCCTTGTGGGTGTCATCCTGGAGCTGTACCTGTTGCCTCAGCTAAGCAAGAAGAACAAGATGTAATTGCTCTGTGTTAGTCTGATTTTTGATGTGCTCAGTTCCATTCCCCTTCCAGTTTTCCCTTGATCAAATATTCATTCTTCAATCATGAATCAACAGTTGCCATTTTGGCAAGACCCTTGGTTTTAGAAGACCCCCACACAATCTGTGTGTCCCTTTGCCCTTAATTTAAAGTATTGGATTATTTTTAATTCTATTTTTCCCAGCCAGAATTACCGCATTGCCTCTTGTTGTACCATTTATGCTTGAAAGCAAGCGTATCCAAGACTTTTTGTTAGTGGTGCTGCAAAGACTCTTGTAGGAAGCAGGCGATTTCATTTCCCTTTTAGATCAGATAAACATGCACTGCAATGAGCTTTTTTTGTGACCCCGTCCCTGGGACTTCAAACACATAGAAATCAGTGATATATTTTCCGGGTTCTTACCGCAGAGTTCCTGTGTGGGGCTGCTGAAACACTGCTTGTTGTGTAGCACGGGGCCATGTGTATGATTGCACAGAGCACCAGGAAGCTGATGTGATTTCATCAGCTCCTTAGAGAGCGCAGGTCCTCCAGCCTGAGGCTGCCGATGGCAAATCTCTTAACAGCTTAGAAATCCTTGATTTCAACTCTTGCTTCCTCTTAAAATTTAGAGCATGAAAGTTAGCCTGTGACTTATTCAGTGCAAGTTGCTTTCTTTCCCCCTCCAGTCTTAGTTTTAAAATGATTGCCACAGCTGTAACTCTGTGTATAGACTAGTAAGAGTGTCCTCTCCATGGCCTTTGCTTCCCTTGTCCAAGTTGCAAGAGCTTGTTTTCATTTTATAGTGCTATATAAAATTCTGCTTTGGTGATATCCTGCTCTGTGAGTTAAAAAAAAAAACAACAAAAATAGGTGGGATTTTTGAACCCCTCTTTATAAACAGCTCTCAGTGAAGGTTACCTGGGGACCCTTTGTGTCTGAGTATAAATAATAACAGAACAGGATGAGTCGTTGGGGGAAAACTCAATTGTCTATGAAAACTCGACTGGTTTGAAATCCTTGATAAAGTGTTTATTTGTTCTTATGCCATTTACAGGGGGAACACTTGTTCCAAAAGGAGATACCAAATGACTCAAGTTATGCTCACCAACACATTTGAGTCACTTACTCATCCCTTTATGAAAAACAGTGATATGAGTGGTGTGCTTTGCTTTTGTAAGGGTTTTTTGCAGCCAAGCCTGGAGCAAGGCTCTGGGTTGCATTTCCTACTGTTTCCCAATGCCAGGGATTACTTAAACAATGCTCAGGAATGTGTGTTTCTCTCTCTTGATGCAGAAGTATCTTTAAAGTCAAGAAGAGCAATGCAGAAAAAAATAAGATGGAAAAAGAAGAGAAGATATTTAGAGAAATGTTTCTGGTACGTGTCCCTTTTTGAGCACTTGCTGTGCTAGAGGAAGAAGGATGATCCTTGTCATGTTTAAGAGAGGCATGGTGAAAATTTGTCTTCATCTACACTGGCAGAGATGTCCAACTAGCCTGCTGCATCATCTCCTCATCTAGGATCTCCATCAGGGATATTGTGAGGCTTTTCATAGAACCACAGAATAGTTTGAGATGGAAGGGACCCTTAGAGGACACCTAGTCCAACTCCCCTACAATGAACAGGGGCACCCTCAGCTCCATCAGGTGCTCAGAGCCCATCCAGCCTGACCTTGAGTGTCCTCAGTGATGGGGCAGCCACCACCTCTGCAATGTGTTTCAGTGCATCGCTACCCTTACTGTAAAAAACCTCTTCCTTATACCCAGCCTAAATCTCCCCTCTTTTAGCTTGAAGCCACTTTCCCCTTGCTCTATTGCAACAGACCCCTCTTTTGTCCCAAGGAAGGCCTCACAACCTATTCCCTCCAGTCTTCCTCGTTGCCATTAGAGACACTGCATGTCAGTGTGGAGTAACATCTGTCCTTGTTCTCTATAAACAGTATGACAAGGAGATCACAGTCATCAACACAGCAACCGCTGCATGCTCCAACCCCAGCAAGAGGAGAGCCGACCTCCCGCTCACAGCTGGAGAACAGCTGGATGTGATCGATGTCACCGAGGGCAGCGCAGTGATATGCCGCAATTCAGAGGGCAGATGTAAGTCTGTGGAAACTCTCTGGCACAGGTGGTCAGCATTCAACCCGGTTTTAAGGAGCAAATTGACTTGGCAAATTATATCATGTGCTTTGTGCTGAGCCATTGCTGCTATACTTGCTCAGGAATTTACTAGTATGCTTTTTTCTCCCCCTTTTCTCAGATGGGTATGTCCTAGTGGAGCACTTGAACTTCAGGTAAACTTGGATTTTATTTATTGCCATGCATTTTTTTTAAGGGCTCTTCCAACCTAAGCCATCCTATGATTCTGATATTTTCTTCTATAAACGGATATTTGAGATAGAGAGGAATGTGCTTTAAACTTCTGAAGCCAGGGGAGTGCTGATGTAGACAGCCAGTATTAAATGTTAAATAAGTATTTCATGGTTTAGTCTGTTATTACAGTTACATGGATTTGCAGTCGTGACCTATATAATTTAGAGATCTTTTGCGGCCTTCAGATATGCCATATTAATTCATATCTGCTGTGAATGCAATCCACTCTGTGTGCATTTCCTTGCCAAAACACACCCCTAAGCTCCCTGCTTCAACAGCATTTCTTTGCATGCCCATGGGTGATTGCTACAAACAAACCTCTTATTGCCAAGGTGCCTGTTGCTATGAAACTTCCTTTTCTGACAGGCAGTACTGACCACCCCGGAGCATCCCCTAAATGCTGTTCTGAGTCTGGAAGAGCCTGTGTTTGTCAACATGGGGAGCTGATGCCTATGTAAATAAAGCTTTATTTTTTACACTTGCTCTGGTAAGCATGCAAGAGACACTTTCTCTTTTTTTGGCCTATTTTGAACATCTTCACATATTTCTCAACATTAGTTACTTCCAGGGTTACTCTCTTTCCACCTCCCTGTTCACCTATGGAATGGCTATGAAATTTGTGTGAGGAGTCTTATGCACTTTAGTTGCTCCATATCCATCTCTTACTGTCCATTTTAATCACTGGAATTACATGGTTTCCAATCACGTAACATTGAGTTTCCTCTCGTCTTGAAAGTATTGGGACAACAGGTATTTATTACATTCTTGCTGGATGAAGTATACAAAATAGTGGAAAGGTTGGCTAGTTCCTTTCCAAAATAAAGAATAAAGAAAGTAAATTAAGCCTTCAGTAGAAACATACTTTATTTTTGCAAGCTAATATAGGCATCCAAGCCGTGTGAAGGCTGCCTTCTGGCTTCCCCACTGCACAGCAGCAGGTATGTACCCAACAGTTGTCCCTGTGTTCGGAATGCTGAGTGCTTATTTTAAGCAAAAATGCTCCTAAAAGTAAGAGGAGAAATAGAAACTGCCCAGGGCTTCTCCTTGGTGTATCCAGTGAATACCTTTACAAAAGAAGAAAGAAAGAAAAGTGAACTCTGAGTTTGTTTTTCAGTAAGGTTTTTACACGGCTTTGGCAGAAAGGGGTATGAATGTAGCTGTGCTATGCAGCCTCTCCCCAGCCCCCTATTGGTGCGCTCATAAATAACCCTATAAATGTAGGTGGCTTAATTAGAAATTATTAAATGTTCCAGGCTTAAGAAAACACGGTGAAATAAAAACGCTGTTTGCCACATGGCCGTTTCAAAGCTGGCATCGAAGGCATCAGAAAAAACAGAGCAAATATTTAACATCTACTTTCAAGTCTATACAGGCATTCTTATTTATTTTACCATGTGGTTACTATTAAGTGTATTGGCCTCCATCCATCCTTGAGAGAGGGGAAAAGAAAAAAAAAGAAGAAATAAAACAACCCCCTTCAAATGTGCACAGCTTTGCACACTTGCCAGCCTAAATATTTATATTTCTCCAGGGGAGATGGAGAGCTGGGGGGCTGAGGGGCGTGCTTGGCCATGGAGCTGCTGGGGATGTGTGTCCTTCTCCCCTGACCTCCCAGGGCCCTGTCCTGATGGCAACTGAGGAGATGTTAGCTCACTGGGAGGCTCTTCTCCATGGCCACGTTTAGGGCTGATCCCATTGGGAAAACTCCTGATTGCCTTTTTGCCCTCCTCCCTGTCCAATGCTACCTCTGTTAATGATGCCATGTGTGCTGCAAGTCTCTTCCATCGTGGTGAAGCACAAATATTTGCAATGCTGTTGGCTGCAGCAAGCAGTTTGCTTGATGCAAGAAAGCCTTGCAATGCATTTGTTCTGTATTTTTCATGGGTGGATTCCAGCACGTGTACGGAGGGAAAGCAGTTGATATGAGTTGGCTTAAGACAATATGAAATGCTTTGCATCCAGCAATTTGGATTAGATTTCCTTGATTAAACCACAGATTGGATATACTTAGGTCAAGATGCTATTTAGGAAATTGAAGTCTTCCTTTTTTTTTCTCTCATTTTTTTAATAGCCTTTCTACTTTATCCTGAACAAATCAAAACTTAAAGCAATTTGCATGTGCATTGTAAACCCTGTTCCTCCACATCTCTTCTCGAAATGAAAATCACTCTGCATTTCCAATTTGTTCAATCCAAGGGAGAACTGGAATTTCATCAAGCTGGTTGTATCACAAGAATTGTGATTAGAGGAGAGTGCAGATAGGGATGATGCTGGAGTGCTCACTGCAGCTTTGGTCTTTAATGGGATTTGTATCACAGGCGTACATAAACTAGCCCTAAATTATCCTCCAAGTTCTTTCTTTCTGCAATGAAGGATTGTTTTTGCAAATCATCTTTAAAATATTCTCTTGGTGCTATGTCAATCAGGTCCCTCAGCTCCATTGGATGCATGCTAAAACTGATGGCTCAGGATGTGTATTCTGGCTCAGGGAAGCTGCTTTTGTTACGCTTGTATGTATTTTAACCCTCTTTCCTGTCCTTTTGTCAAGCTCCATTAGTTGAAAGAATTGAATACTTTTGTCTCTTTTTATCTCTGAGTTTATTAAAGTGCAAATGTCAACCACAGAGACAGCTATCGCATGCAGTGTAGTACACTGAGAACCACTTTCCACACCATCAACAGAAGGTAAAAGGCTTCTTTGTGATTATCTAATGCACAGTTACTTGCACAAAGGACAAAACTGAACCCAGGCTCTGTGCCCTTCCACCACGGCTATAGCTGGACATTAATGTCAATTTCAGTGACTTGGTCAACAACACTTTCCCTAACAGCTTAGAAAGGCGGAGGAGTCATAGACCTCAGTATTGTTCTGAGCTTCGTATCAGTGGCATGTCTGAAGAGATGTTGCTGCTCAGAGCTTTTACAGTTCAGTACCTTAACAGAAGAAAAATCATCAATACTCTTTGCAGTACAAACAAACCAAAACATTACAATGGGCCATTCTGGCTCCTGTCCTGTGGAGGTGAGGATTGTCTGCCCCTGGCTGCTGGGACGTGGCACTACAGTCATCCTGGGTTTCAGTTTTGCGTTGAGCTTGAAAAAAACAAACCACAAATGCACTGAGGTACAAAATGCATGAATATAACATGATACAAAATACATGAACATGCTTTCAGCAACGAGAATATATATTACCATGTCTACAGTGCCTACTTCACAGCTTAGTGAGAGATGAGGATAAATATGGCAAATTCAAAAACAAAAGTGTAGAGATGAGTCTTACAAATTAAGTTTGATTTTGTCTTTAAATTAAGGCAGCTTCAGCAGGAATTCCAAGGCTTTTTGTTGGAAAGAGACTACTTTAGTGACTTTATTTGTTTATTTGTGGAGGTGTTTAGGAAAATTCTAGATGTTGTATTAAGGGATGTGGTTTAGTGGGAATATTGGTGGTAGGTGAACGATTGTATGGTCTTGTTGTTTTGGTTGTGGTTGGACTCAGTGCTCTTTAAGTTCTTTTTCAACCTGAGTCATTCTATGATTCTATGATCTTGGAGGTCTTTTCCAGCCTCAGTGATTCTATGAACTGCTAAACCCATGTCTGAGAGACGGACTGAAAATTCAGATGTGCAGGAGGTTGTTTCCATTTTGTAAATAAAAGAGAAATTCACACAAGAAGGGCTCAGAAAGCCAAAGGAGTGGAGAGCCCATGCCAAAGTAGGACCCGAAGAGAGGTGACCATAACAGCTACACAAAAGATGGATCCTAAAACATTCCAGTGAAAACAATACAGAAGCTGGAGCAGGGATTTGTATGGCTCGTTGGAAGTGGGTTGATGGGAGATTCTTTTTCTCCCCTTCCCCTGAACCAGTAACAGGGTGAAGCTAAAAACTGCACAGCAAATGGTACTTCAAGTATTTAGGCACACGGCCTGCAGGTCTCACCAGTATGACTCTGCATGAGCTGTGGGGTTCGTGCACCATGGGAACCTGCAGCTTCCAGGAGCCCTAACATGTGGGGAAGGCACGAGTTCATGTCCTGCGCTGGAGACTCTTCCTTCTACATGGATGCACAAAAGATGACTGATGATAAGGAGCAGTAACATGAAAGGGAGTAGACAGAACAGTTATTTTCTTCGAACTTCATCTATTCTGCTGTGAATTGGCATTATAATCACACACACACACACAAAAAATGTACATACCACAGTTACAAACCAGTTGCTTCATTTTTTGTACAACCCTGCCTGCATCCCTTTGCTTGGATGCATGATCAGGACACACATGCTGACTGTGCATTTCAGACCTATGAAAGAAGAAAACTCCCCCCGCCTCTGCCTGCACAGCTCCTGGAAGCCAAATGGCCCTGCATTTGTAGTGCATAAATTTGTTTGCCAACAGTACAGTACGAGCTGTTTCTGAATCAACCCATCCAGAAGCTGGAGGTTAATGCTGAACTCTGTCCTTTGCATTTTGTCACTCTCCTAGTTGGGCTGAAGCGATGTTAGGGTGAATCTGTGGCTTGCAAAGCACAGCTGTCAGTGGTTTGTGAGGAATTGCACTTGGAAGAATTCAAGTTTGTTTAGTTCCAATATATATCATACATCCTGCTTTTCCTGGCGGTTGTGCATGTACCAGTAACTCAAAAAACGGACCACAGTGTAACAGTGTACAAATGAAACTTTTACTCCAAAAAGTATAATTGGAGGTTGATAGCTTTGTAGCAGCTGGGAACCAGAAAACAGCCTGTTCCAAAGTTAAAAAGAAAAAGAGTGAAACTTCTCCAAACACCTCAAAACTTGGAGTGGACACGGGTAAGGCTGTTTAATGGACAGCTTAATCTGAGCTGTTCACCAAGGAGGTCCTGGGCAGGAGAACATAGAGACCACCTGGCATGGCTTGACCCCTTGCTGCAGTGCCTCTGGTGGCATTTGTCTGGAGTACTGACGCACTCTTATTGCCTTGGCAGGATGGGTTTTGCAAATCCATAGATTAGTTAGTGTTTGTATGGGTCTGAGAAGACCCATTTCTGGTGTTCAAAAAACATACAGACGTTGTACAACAGGACTTGGTTTAGAGAGGAAATATAGGCAGTAAATGGATCATCGGACTAGATGATCTTGCAGGTCTTTTTCAACCTTGGCGATTCTATGATTCTAAATCTCAAAGTGCCCCGGGGTCTCATCCCCCACTCAAAAATCCCACCTGCCTCCAGGAAGCAAATATTCCTTCCTGGGGGATGTGCTGCTGTTGAACACCACTAGTCCTGCTGGGGAGGACAAGGGCAGTTTTAAGGCAAGACATCCATCCTTACATGCTCTGCACAAACACGTTATCAGCCAGGCCACACTTGTTTCCAAGACAAGCACCTTGACAAGATGCTGAAGTATGAGTGATGATTGAATGGTCTTTTATATTCAAACATGTTTCACAGCAGGGGTACTCCTAAATTTCTGACTGTTCTCCTGGCCACTTGGCCACCCTCTCCTTCTCCTTTCCAAAGGATCCCATGCTGCTTGCCTGGCTGGGCTGGCATCTCAGTGCTGATCTGAAAGCTGCTATGGAGCTGGACACTGCTCAGATTTGATTGTAAGTGGTTCTTTTGTATGCAAGAGTCTGGATTCTCCATTCTTGCCCCTACTGGAGCACAGGAGATGCACATTGCATGACGCCCACCAGGTACACTACCAAAGCTGTCCTCTACCCAGTGGTATTTATCTCATAACAATAATATAAGAAAAACCCGTTACAAAACCTAGGATTAATACAAAGATTTCCAGTGTTTCCTTTAAAAACAAGATTGTTCTGCTGTTTGTAATCCAAACACTGCTGTGTTGGATTCCGCATGCAAGAACTCAACAGCAAAACTGATGCTTTTTTGGCAGGTTTCTACTTTGTGCGGCTTCTGATAAAACGAGCTGGAAATACAAACTAGTGAGAATCGAAATGTCATCTGTAACAAAAGTAAGGCAATTTTGTGTTCTTAAAAAAAGGGGACTTCACACTGAAAAATGTCCACTTATCTGCCAGTAGATGGCAAAAATACCCCGTATTTGTCTTCAGTACCTAAAACAATTAGTACAAAAGGTTGGATGTGTCATTCTCCTCCTTGCTGCTTATAGAAACTTTCAGAAGTATAAATTAAAGTGCAACTGTACAAAAAAAAAAAAACAAACAAACAAACACAATTCTTAGCAAAAAAAAACTTCTAGGGACATAAGAACTATCAAAATGATGAGTTTGGGGTTGTTTTTAAAGTTGAATGACTGCATACCTGGGACCAGCAACATTGCTAATGTTCTCCTATCTTTTGTTTCTTAAAACAAAACCAGAAAAGGAAGAAAACAACCCTCGCAGAACTTTTTGGCAAAGTTTTCATAAAGCATTTGTTCCTTGACTGATCAGACTATTAAGTTCCTTTGCAATCAAGTAAATGGAACTAAATATCGTAGCAAAGCCAAGCAGATGCCAACGCTGTCCATTAGATTGAGCCTATGCAATGAGAAGTAATAATTCTTTTAAACAAAGAAATTGCCACACATGCACTAGAGCTTACCCTCAAATAGCAAGAATTTTAACCTGAAAAATCCTCATAGTTTGTCTCGAAATATAAAACCCTATCCTTTGGACAGCCAGTAGCAAAGGAACAGTGAAATGTTTGTGATATCCCTGCCTTCTCCATGTCACAGCAAGGTCCCAACCAGTTCTGCATCAGGACAGCAGAGCTCTTCATTCTCGGATCCTTGGCAGGTGAAGGCAGTCAGCTTTGGCAGAGATTTTGGGGTGGTGGCAATGGGAAAATCTTCCTATGGGAAAGATGAGAGGTAAGCGCACCGAAGCCGTGACGCAGAGAGCCAGATCTGGGGGACTCAGCAGCATCCTGCCCCATGTCTGCAACAGGAGCTTTGCACGTGCCACTCCTCACCCTTCTTTAGTAGGGGAAAAAGAACAGAGGGTGGGATGGTACATGCAGCAGCTGCTTGATTTTGGGTGAATTTTCCTCCCCCTGCTTTGGACTGTATGGGAGGTACAACCTGAACCAACATGTGTTGTGAAAAGAAATGCTTGCCCATGGCTCTGTAAATTCAGGATCAACCAGGAGGGAGTTCTCTACCAAAAGTCAATGATGTGTTTGCTACTTTACAGCCCTGCCCACGTATTCCATTGGGTTCAGGATAGAAAAGCTCACATGTATTTCACTCCGGTCTAATGAGTGAAACAAAATAATTCCTGATTTCCTCAATGCCTTGTTTGAGAGGCTGTATCCTTTGAGTGCACTTGGGATCTTTCAACAGAGGAACTGGTTCTGCGCCGCAGGCTGTGGAGTGGTGAGGAGAAGGAAGGAAGCAGAAGAACAACAGAACGGCCATGTTGGAGCTGGTCCTCACAGTGCAATGCCATGTGCTGGGAGTCCGGTGCCTGGCTCAGCGAGCCAGAGCCATGATCAGGCTGGCACACATCTCGAAGAAGTCCATGGTGTGGCTGCCCAGGCGTGGGGGCACTGAGGAGATGCTGCCCACAAAGGAACCACTCAGGGACCCCATCAGTGACTGGCACTCAGTGGCTGCTGCAGCATCAATGCTCAGTCTTGGCCGGTGCAAGCCAGCAGCTGAGCACGACCGCTGTGGGGTGGATGAGCCAGACCTCTGCTCCATCACCTCGTCTGCAAGGCAATAGAAAAAGCAAGAAATAATTGTAACAGCATTAGTTTGGTATCCCTTTACTAAGGAACTGGTAACAGTAGTGGAGACAAATGGATCAGAAGGGATTTAGGAATCAGACTCAGTGTGGGTTTCTTCCAACTTGGGATATTCTATGATTATGAGTCTAAGTGACTTGAAACAGCATCACATGCTACAAAAGCATTCAGGAACTGAAAGAAATATTATTTTTCCTCAAAACATCCAAGCTTGCTGTTTTATGTGTTCTACATCTCACGGTGCATCCATTACTGCTTACCATCGATGCTTTTGAAGTCCAGGAGGTAGCTGCGGTTGTCCACCTGGTACAGCTGCAGACTCATTTTCACATAATTGCCCGTCACCGGGTTCTTCCGACGCACTCTGAGGTGGTAGGAGTTCACCACCTGCAATGGGTAACCAGCTTTATGGAATACCATTCAATGCAAGAAGAACAACATTGCTTTCCTTTTATTTTAAAGACTAGCAAGACACCTTTTGACAGAGAAAGAAAAAACCCCATTTTTAGAAAGAACAAATCTTTAAAAATTAAGCAAATTGCTTCCTCTCCTATTTCCTCTTACAGTTGTGTTTGGAGAACAATTCTTGGGGCTCTGATTCACCAGCCCTGCTGGCAGATGAAGCTGTTGCAGCCTCTCCTTAAGGCACCAAACCAACATTGTTGTTCCCTCAATGGCAGCAATGGCCAAACAAGCCAGAATTGACTCCCAGGCCCATATACCAGGGCCATGCTTGGGAAAGCCAGGCAGGATGGATGGTGGAGAATCATAGCCTCTCCCATCAGCACAACTAAACACAGTGTTCGTCAATCAGTCTTGAGCTGTGCTACACATTTTCTCCCACCACTTCCCACCCCACAATCTGCTGCATCTCATTCGCAATGAGATCTATTCGCAGTGCTATATTTATGAAGCGGTGGCACTGATGCCAAAGCGAAGAGTCACGCCTGAAGTTATTCTTAGGATGTGAAAGATTGCTGTGAAACCTCCTCGTATAAAATAAGCTCCTACATAAAGGCACTTGGTTGAATCAGTCTGTGGAGTCATACCAGAAATACGTTAGGTTTGTTAGCTCCCTGTAAAACCATTCAGCCTACAAATGTCTGGCTCTTGTAGGCATGTGCATCTGGAGACCGTCCATCTCCTCGATGGTGCCATGAAATCAGGTTCTGGGTGCTACTTATCTTTAAATACATAACAAGGAGGACATACAAGGTTTTAAAGATGTACAGGCACAAAATTTGGGCATTAACCAAGAGCTGAAGACATCCACACAGCAAAAACCCTCTGGACATGGAGTAAGGAGGATATTGACTCCGGTGATGAATATCTGAGCAGAAATTCTCCTTTTCTTGATCCTGATGCTTGCACAAGGCTACTGTGAAAGGCCAGGAGAGCTCGTACCTATGACTGCACTGAGTTTTAGAGAAGAGCTGAGACAGCTTTACCTGTGACAGTAATTGGTGAGTGATCTCCCTGTCCTCATCTCAGTCCAAGAGCTTTTCTCACTGAATTTTCTCTCTAGTTCTTTTGAAGATGGAGATTGAGAGAGCAGCAAGGTAGAGCTTAGCTGCCCACCAGTGTGAATCCACCACATAAGTAGAAACAAGGAGACATGTATTGTGCCATTTCAGGACATGCAACTACTATGACCCAAGCAGAAATAACGGGAGATGCTTTTCTTGGGAGCACTCGAGATGACCTCGCAGGGAATTAGCCACTAAAATTAGAAATGTGACCAGCTCCTCTTATCCCTGCAGCTAAACAAGACAGAATTATCTTTCCAGACAGAGGCTTAGGGCATTCCGGGAAAAAAAAACAAAACACACTCTTATTCACGCCACAAATAAATGGCACAGATACAGAACATCTTGTGGGCATTTGTTTGGAAACAGCTGAGGCTGAGACCATATATAGACTGACCTCGCCAATCAACTCAAGTTATAATAATAATAAAAAACAAAAAACATTTTAAACTTCCCCAAAGCACATTTCCTACCTTCCACTCAAAATCCAACTGCTTCATAGCTCGGTACACCTCGGCCATAATGTCATAGGGCTTGCTCTGGCTGCGGATCCCCAGGTGCCACTTGGCCTTTTTGACAGTCAGAGGTTTGGGCTTGGTGGTGTTGAGTGCATCCAAAGGGCAGCGTGCCTTGGGGCTGTCTGCTATCAAGGGTGGCATCCGCTCGGGGTGTGGCTTTACACCGGGAGGGATGTGCATGGAGTCGTCCATAAAGGAGCCAGTTGGGGGGCTGGAGGCTAGGTAGAATTCACTGGCTTGGTTCATGATCCTCCGGTTGTCGATGACAAGGTGGTAGGCAACCGCTAGTTGGTCCTGGGGGTCGCCGCTGTACAGACTGTTCATCACTTCTGACTCAGTGCACTCAAACTTCTCGCAGACCTCCCGAACTGCGTCGTCATCAATGACGGTGGCATCGTAGGAAGGGTCCTCTGGGAAGAGGTAGCTGGGCAGCTCCTCCTTAAACCACTCGTGTTCCCTTGGGAAAGGCAAAGAGGGGCCAACATCAGCCACACCACTTCATAGAGGAGTCGTGGAATATCCTTTGTGGAGCTGTAGCCACCACAAAGCCTTCCCTCAGCCTTCTCTGCTCTGGGCTGAACAAACTACAGGACCTCAGCCACTCCTCATATACCTTGCCCTCCAGACATGTCACCATCTTTGCGGCCTTCCTTTGGATGCTCTCTAATATCCTTATGTACTTCTTATATTTCAAAGCTAACTAGGCCCACTACTCCCACCAGTTTACAATGAAGTCAATGGTAATTAAGTGGGTAAATGCCAGTGCAAGCCTCAGCTATAGGTGCCGCCTATCAATGGTAATCTTGGCATGCATGCTGCTGCTCTAACATACAATTAAATCTCCTGCTCTTCTGGACTCGCGAAGTTTAAATGGCATTTATAGTTCAGATCCTATTCGAATGGTTAAATTCAGGCCATCAATTGCAAAAGTATTAACAATCCATGATGTCCTGTAAGTACTTGTGATGTTTATGTATATGCTTAGCACTCCAGCTACATGTAATCACAGAACTATAGGAGTTGGAAGGGAGCTCTGGAGATGATCCAGCCCAACCCCCTGCTAAAGCATGTTATAGTAATGGCTACTATAAATTCCACAGAATACATAAGGGACTCCACTTTCACAAGATAAACATGTAAAAAATTACTCAGTTTGTGAAACATTCAAAGCCCTGTTACCATTCACGAACGTGTCATGATATCTGAAGGCATAAATATCTGCTTAAGTGCCATTGTTCCTTTTCATGGGTAGTACAGTCACTGACTACAGAAGAAATGCCTCATTTAAAGACATATGCTGACATTTTAAACTGTGTCTGACGTTTTAGCTAGTAATTCTTGTGTTCCTCTTCCTTTATTATTGGATAGACAGCAAGTGTAATGACAACACTTTTATTCTAAACAGCTATCCAAAGGGAGATGTGCTTGAAATAAAGTACTGAAAAACAGCTGGCCAATATAGAGTTCTTAGGAATATTGTGTGAGAGCTGGTTTTGTTAAGCACTACTAAGAGATTTTTGAGGCTATTTTATAATGTAGTAAGATAGAATTATCTGCATATAAGTTGCAGGAAGCTACCTATTGCCAATTTTCACTTGAATTAGTGAAGCCACTGAGAAATGAAGTTGCCAATCCCATGTTCATCATAACCCACCACCAACTGGCAGCACTCGCCTCACCATTGGCACAGAAGGGTTCAGGCGGGCTCCTTAAATCCCTTAGGACCAAACTCAGCTGGATTAACTGACAACTCCTACAAACCATACGGTGGGCTGACCTGATGTCCTTGATGGTTGCACGCTTGAGAGGGTCAACCTGCAGCATGTGCATGAGCAGAGTGGCAACGGAGCGATTGAGGTACTCGGGGATGTAAAACACACCTCCCCGGATCTTCTTGAAGAGGGTGGGCACGTGCTCATCATCGAAGGGCAAAGTGCCACAGAGGAGGGCATAGAGGATGACACCACAGCTCCAGATGTCCACCTCTGGGCCAGCATACAGCCTGTGTGAAGCAGAGGAGAAGAAATGGGTCACAACCCTTCCCATTCCTCTCTGCATCCTTGGGCTGCCTAAGCCAAAAACCTACCCGAGGGTGATGGGGAATGACGCAGAGCTGCTTTTAGTTGATCACGCTCCTTCGTGATGCATGAAACAGGAATATGAGCACCTCCACCAGACCCAACAAAAAGCCCAAATCTACATTTCCAGGAGCTCTGCCAGGCTGCTTGCTTCCTTGCCCCCGAGGCTGGGGGACTCAGCCAGCAGTTTCTATTCACTCAGAGGCAGATTAAACAGCAGCAGATACTATATCTCTTGAGTGTTTATTTTCAGTTGAAGTTTGTGTGCTGGTATGCAAGAGCTCCAGCTTCCGACAAGCTGTTAATGTGCTTCCTGGCATCACCAAGTCAGGATACCCCAAATATATGGGTTTTGCTGCTGCTTGCCTGCTTGATTTGTTTGTTCATTGCTTTTTGCTGAAAGTGCTGATTTCTCAGAGATTCTGGGAGTTGGTGACTACTCTTGGATACCCAAATGGGGTGCACTTTCATGATGCTGAAACACAAGGTCTCACATACTGCACCTTCCCTGGGAGGAGCTCAGCTATATCCACCTCCAGCAGCACATTTACCCCTGGTGGAGATGGCAGGTTGTTCCTCTCTGTCTCCTATATGAACTGAAAAAAATATATATGTGGTTTTGGCCTTTATTACAAAACATATATGGGAATAATATTTTCTTGAATCACTGTAGAGTTTCTGGCTTTGTGCCCCTCCTTGTCAATGAGGATTTACTTGCTTTCATATGTAGAACTGTAGTCACAACAGGCTTTTTGGATGCTGGTCTAGTTCCTAGGATACTCTGCCAACACATGCGCCTGTGTAAACAGGCATAAAACAGTCATCATCACAACATTAAACGAAAGGTTGGGTTTGAAAGCTATAGGCAGACATACCAGGTTATGAAAACTAGCTCTCATGCAAAGGATGGTTCAAAAGGATGGAGTGGATGCTAAGGCTATGGGCAGTCCAAAGGAACATGCAGAGGACTGTAAATTCAAAGATCTGTATTTGTAAACTGCATTATGCTTTTACAGAGAGAGTTAGGGAAATCAATGCAATTCAGGTTCTCAACAGTAAAACATGGGAGGTGGCATGACCATATCAATGGGGCCAAGACTGAATTCAGCCCTAAAGCCTATGTTCAAAATGCCCTGTTCCAAACAGCTGCTGCAGCTGGACAGGACACAGCTGAGAGATGCCACTGCTCTGCAGTTCTGTCAGTTCAATTCATCAGTTCAAGACAAAGCTACCACCACTGAACCTGCTGGCATGAACATAAGCCTGAGAGTTAAGGGACCCGAAGACAAGGATTTTCAATGCAAGGGTCTAGCAGAGTAGGGAAGTGATTAAGCTGATTGCTCGCTTAATGAGTGGTTTTCCTCATTAACACTGTGTTTTACATAGGTGGGCAGGAGAGAGAGGGGTGGCCTGGAAAAGCCTATCTTTCTGAAGCCTCAGTGACTGCATCCAAAGAGTAATTTTCATTCCCTTTAATTAGCAATGTACACAGTAAACATCTGCTGTTAATAATTCCTCCAAAGTAAACATCTTTAGCAAAACATGTTTTGCTAGTACAGACATTGAGAAATACAGCAAGCAAGAAGACCTTCAGATATTTCCAGTAGACTCACCCAGGGACAAAACACCGGCTGGAACCACTCAGCTGCTTTAGTACAAGCTGGTTCCAATCCCAAGAGCAAATTTAAAGACCGCATACTCACATGATTGGAAGTGGCATGTCCTACCTTCCAGAGATGACTTCAGGGGCTGCATAATTCGGGGAACCGCAGCTGGTGCGTAGAAATTCACCATCAGACATCATGTTGGACAATCCTAAAAACAAGGTGTTGGCTACGTATTGACATCCAGACAGGGAGAAGAGATACGGCAAGCAGAGGGGGAAATCTGATGTAATCTAAGTAGACACCTATGAACCACTTTGCAATTACAGCTCTCACTCTTTCCAAACGAGTAATACTGACTCTGAGCTAACTTTGCTTCTCTGAGTTGCAAACCTCAGAACCTTCTTTCTTTACCATAGAAGAAAAGAGAGAGTTCTCTTCAGAGAGCATAATGGCTGTGAAATGTGTAAATCTTCAAAAGGATTTATCACTGATAGAAAGGACTGAACAGAACAGGGCTGGAAACTCAGCTTTTACGTCGGGTTTCAATCTGTAATGCCACTTACAGACTCTTGTTACTGCTCATTTCTAAAATGAAGTGTGGCCAAAGGCACACAGCCATACTAAGGAGAACACACATGAAAATAAACACATGCAGCCAACTCACTGTGAAATTAACTGCGCCGAGACTGTCTTAAACATAAATTAGCTAAAGCCTTGTATTGGGTGATTATACTGAAACATAGTGAAGATTTGCAAATGACCTTGCTTCTCCATTATTAATGCGAGCACAGAAGCAGCCTACAATAAGTAATCCCTGCTTTTGCTAAGAGGCCAGTGTTTATAACTGTGGGCTTTTCAGGTAGAGAAACTGAGAGTGGTTATGAAAACAGACTCTGGGTTTTGTAAGGCGTGCTACGCAGACACGCTCCAGCAAGCGGCTTGGAGCTGGCTGCATTTCTGGAATGCTGTTGGGGTCACATACCAAAATCGGCTATCTTCGCATTCATGTGTGCGTCCAGCAGCACGTTCTCTGGTTTCAGGTCCCTGTGGACAACCATGTGTCGGTGACAATAATCCACTGCAGAGAGAATCTGCTGGAAAAGGCGTCGAGCCTCCGCCTCTTCAACCTACAGATGCAAAGGGAAACAGTTCTGAAGGCATGTGGGGCCGGGCAGGGGAGGTTTGCCTTAGCAAAGAGCCAAAAGTGTTCCACGGTGTGGAGATAAAATTAGAGCATGCTTGAGACCATGCTGGAACCAGGAGCAGCAAATAAAGTAGATTTCCCCCTGGCAAATAGATTTCCCCCTTGTGAGTGAGTGTTTTCAAATGATATAGCCCAGAGTTGACGGTAACGAGGTGAAATTAGAAAATAAATGTGGCTGAGCTGTCAAGGAGAGCCTACTAGTGCCACCTATCAGGCACTGGTTTCCCAGTGGGACCATTTCTATTGCACAGCGTATGCAGAATCACAGAATTATTATGGTTGGGAAAGACCTCAAAGATGATCTAGCCCAACCATCACCACCATGCCCATTAACCATGTCAAAACACCACAGAGGTTAGCATGGAGAACAGTTCTTCATGGACAAATGGAGAAGGTTGCTTTGGTGGGAAAAAGAAAAGCCAAAAGTGGAATATAGCGATGATACTACAGATAGAAAAACTACATATAAAATGACCAGGAAACTGATAGTTTTGTTTTTGCCTGTGTGAAAACTAGTTTCTGAACACGGGAGTTCAGATGGGATGCATATTGGTCACTGAAAAGATCCAAAATGAGCAAGATAAGCTAGAAATAGGAACTCTATGTAGAAAAGTAAATGGAGTTAGCTCCATCTACCAGTGCACTAACCTAGGACAACGTATTGACTTTTCATAGTATAGAGAAGATATATACACTGGGCTGATCCTTCACCTAAAGCATGGTTTTGGATGTCAGTTTGAGCCCCCTGATTGCTTTCTACCCACAAGAATGTCCACCAGTCATTTTCTCTATAACCATAATATCATGTTTCATGCACTCAGCCTACTCCTCAGATGGTTTATACCCAGTAGGAATACTAACATTTGAAAATGCTGCTCAGATAAGCCACATACTTTAAAAGCCTTCAAAAAGTGTGATGAGGAGCCAAAGGGGAGTCCGGAGGAGGAGAATGACTGGGATGGAGACCACACTGAGTGCTCCCCTGATCCAATGCCCTGCATGCACATAAATCTGCTGCTGAACAAGGGGGTTGGATAGGCAACCTATAACTAAAAACTAAAAAGATATGGTGGTTTTCCAAATGTCTTCACTAAGCAAGACATTACCTTGAATATTTTGGTTTGCATATCGAAATACATCATGGAACACTGAACAAAAAACGGCACACAACTTATGTGCAAGTCAAGGATGAGACTCTCCAGATGGGATTGCTGTGAAGCAACTTATATTCTGGGCCTTAACCTTAGGTGTCTTCCCTTTAGCAGCCATTTTACTTCAGAACATAATCCTCTTCCCACACAAGAGTTTGGGGCTGACATGGTACTGGCACTTACACGTCCATGCTTACAGATGTAATCAAATAATTCACCACCAGATACATATTCCATGACCATGAAGAAGTCTGTTGGCGTGCTGATGACCTGGTACCTTCAAAATCACAAAGAAAAAATATATTAATAAGAAAGGGAAAGGCTTTGAAACAGATTATTAGCTTCTAGTCAACCCTTAACATAAGCACATGCTTGGATCTTGTGTTTATAATCATTTTCCATTTCTGAAAAGCCATCTCTTATTTCAAGGGGCACATCAGGATAATCTTTCACTTGTCTATGAAAGGATCTCTTTCACAGATCCATCCTTTTGCTTCAAGCTTTTAAATAATCCTCTGAAATCTCTGCCAGACAACTCTATTGCATTTAGGACTGTCCTGACATTCAAGTTTCCATTTTGGCTGAGATGCACAACAACGTCTTCAGAAGTCAAAACTTCATTAAAATGGGATTGGGAACCGAGTACGTTTGGTTTCCTTCATACTGAACATATAATAAAGGAGATCTAAATACTACATGGAGCTACCCTTGAACCGGCATAGAAAAAAAGATGAGCACCCCAAGAGATTAGCACCATTCTTCAAACATTAAGCTCTTCTATATTCTAGAATGATAAATGTGAAGGAAAGTAAAAGAGTTGCCTCCTTAATGTGCAAATTTACCCTCCACCTCCGTTAAATGATCCCTGAGTGCTACAAATGCACTTCAGTTACCCATCCGGTGTAACCCGATGGCAATGAGCTGAGGTCAAAGCAGCTGTAGCAATGCATAGCAGCACCAGCTGAGGCTCCCTGTGATTTATTTCAGACACGTTGTTTGCTTTTGCTATTTTATTTGTTTATTTTTCACAGCTGATAAATAGGCTTCATTTTCAGAGGTGATCAAGTGAACAGGTGACGGTCCCAGTAAAGATCAATAGGATCAGCTTAACTTTTCTGAAGTGTTTTGCTCTTGGACATCTAAGTTAATAGCACTACCATTTCTTGTATATACAGGTAAAGTGATGGGACATCACAAAGGTTTAAACAAGAACCTCATGTGCCATAGACTCCCCTTCACCTCTTCATCAGTGTATTTCAAGGCTGCAGTATTTATAGGAGACTGATCAACTGAATTTAATTTCCAGGCTTTCATGGTTTGTTTGATGAATGTTTGTGCAGACTGGAAGGATGCTGGATGAGCAGCCGGGACTTTTGCTGCCTTTTTTTGTGAAATAATACCAATCTGTTCTCCAATAAATCCATGGAACTCTGAAGTTACTCTAAAGTCAACAGTTGCTGCATGGTTAGTTATTTAACTTAGGGAGAATTTGTTTTCCCTTGCCTCTAAGTCCCAGGTATTTGCTATATCTCATGCCAGTTTTAAGGCTGACCTAAATGTCAACTTATCCTTGCAGTTACCATTCAACAGCTTTCTTTTATAGAAATGCCAAAGATATTATCGAGTGCCTCATTAATGTGGACTGGCTGCACAAACCAGGGATTGAGATGGAATCCCAGAGGCAGGAGTGCAGGTGCTGATTTACAACTTAAATTCAGGTTCATCAGAGTAGCAATGTTGAAAACTTAAGTCTAAATAATAAATAAAAAAATATATGTTCCTTTAAGCAATGGATAATCAGGCCATGGAAACGTAAATCCTATTGACTTCAGGCCAAGGCTTGACTCTAAGAGCCAGCCCATGCTGTTATTCCTCAGGCACAATTCTCCATCACTTCAAGTCATGAGATACTGACCCAACAAAGGGGAATCATGGAGACTCCTCATAAAATTCCATCACAGGAAAGCACATATCCTCTCTATGCACCTTTATAATGACTTCTGAATGGAAAAGTGGATGTTTGGGCAGGTTTAGCAGAGCAATACTTGGCGAGTCTCATGGTTGGTATAATGGCCCAAACCCCTCAGCAGGAAAAACACCTTCCAGAGTTCCTCAATGTGTGGATTGTGCCTCCATGCAAGTTAACAGGAAGGCATTAAAAAAGCAGCATTTTGGCTTCAACATGCAAAAACCTGACCACCCATCTACTGCTCTGTACAACCATAAGACATCTCTTGAAAACAAGTTAACGTGTGAAGTCTCTGCAGATAGAGGAGTAAGCTGAACGCATGGCAGAACATGTACTTACAGCTTGATAATATGAGGGTGCCGGAAGAGTTTCAGGTTTTGAATTTCTCGTTTGATCTTCCCAACCACATCCAGGCTGCGTATTTTCTGTCTGTTTAGGATTTTTACTGCTACTTTGTGCCCTGTCAGCTGGTGTTCGCCAACTAATAGAAAGAGGGCATTGCAAAGTCATTACACAGAGCAGCAAGATTCATATTGGAGATTAAAGTTACTGAGACGGACGATTTATAAGCTTAAAAAAGGAAATAAACAGTAGAAATTGGGGTGTTTTAAGTATAGTCTGGATATCAGGACTTTATTTTCCTCACCTTTCCTACAGGTTCTCTTTCTATATTTCGTGAGTCCTATTCTATGCAGTGAAAGTGGATTCAAACACCCAATAAGCAGCAGGTTTCCAGGAAGCAAAATGATGCATCATTTCATACAATGCCTCAACCAAAAGTGCAGGAATGAGCGCACAGTGTATAAATGACCTCAAAACTAGATTGGAGACGTCAATACAAGCGAAATCCAAGTCCTCAATGTGTCAATTTGGGAAAAAGAATAATTAAATCATAGAATCATAGAACGGTTTGGGTTGGAAGGGACCTTTAAGATCATCCAGTTCCAACACTTTGTTTCTCTTTGCTTTATTATTTTCCCATTGCAGAGTAGGAAAAAAAAGAATAGAGGGGACTTATTGAACAAAAAAAAATAATGCTTAAGTAGATATGACAGTGAGTAAGTGGAGGTGGCCATAACCAAAAGTAATTTGCAAGGATTTAAAGCACAAAAAGGTTATGTTGATCAGAGACAAATATATTTAAATGGTGGGGGAGAACCTCCACCGTAATGCATGGGTTGAGTGAATCCCCAACAAAGCCTGCCTTAAAATGAGACCATCACACTTCTTTAAAAAAAAAATAAAAAAAAGATATAGGGATTTTCCCTGCCCAGAATAGGACTGCGGGATTTGCATTACTAAAATGAATTTCTATTTATACTTTCTCAAGCATGCTTCTCGTTTTGATGACAAGCTGCAGGAACACCACGCTGGAGTTTAACAGCCCCGGCAAATTCTGCTTTAAGAAAAGACACAAAGCTCAACGTGTGTTTTTATGCCATGCACTTGGTGCGCTCAGGTGCTACAGGGACAAACGGTGACCACAAGCTAGGAGCAGCACCGCTGTCACTGGTGGAACTGCACTAGTTTAATGGTAATGCAAAATGAATTCAGATTCCGATCCATTTGCTATCAACAGTCTGTATAAGAAAACGCTCTGAAGCAAATTTATAGTAAAGTTAACAGCAGAAACTGCTGGTAAGCAGATGATAGTTTACATCTGAACAGGTGCTTGCATCTAAAAGTGTGCTCTGGCCTCAAGCTGCCCCATCTCACGATCCCCAAATGGGATTTTAAAGAAGGTAACATAGGGATGGCTTTCTAAGACTGCAGAGTAAACCTGCTCGCAGCATGCATTTAGGCTCTCTAATTATGAATGCTACCCTGTCACTAATAACACAGAGCAGGAGCTGTTAACAATTATGAGCAAACTCTGTTATTAGATTATTAGACTCAGTAATTTCAGAGCCTCTAAGGAGCTGATCAGAAGCAATGCATGTAAAGCAGGAGGCCAGGGAAGGCAGGAGGCAGCGCCAGCACCGCTCAGGGCACGCGAGGTCACTATTATTAGCCGCGAGATAAGACCTGCCAGAGATTCTTTCCTCAGTAAGAGCATCCTAAAAATAAAACACTTTTTACTGCTCTTGAAAATAAAAGCACCACTTTGCATGCCCATTTCATCCCTCCGTAATACTCAAACTACCAGATGAAATGAGAATAAACTAAGCTGTGCCGTTCGGATGCAATTTAGGGATTAGCGGAGGGTTGAAGTAGGCAGATAATTCCTCCTGGGTGGTGGAAGGAGAGCACTGAAAATAGTCCGAGGAGGCATTTTCCCTGGTGATCCTTGGGGAGGGGAGAGCAGGGCAGCATGGGGAGGCTGTGCTGGAGTAACAGCCTGTTATAGCAGCATGGGTGCCAGGAGTGCAGCAACCTGCTCGAGTTTTATAAGGGTCCAAAGCATATGGCCATGCAAGGAATTCTCCCCATCTTATTGTGCTTTGGCCATCAGCAGCCTTGCAAAGATCTCTCTTTGCTGAGATGGTCATGGCTATGCAAAGGCAGAACAGGGGGTGTTGGGCAACTTCAGCCATCATCTCCTAGACTTTGGATTTGGCTGATCTCCATGGCTGGGAGTGCAATAAGCTGCATTTTGCCAACTGCCCAAAATTCATTCACTCCTGTTCAAGAACTGGAACGCACTAGGGCAATGGGGAAACTGAGGAACAGCAAAGCGGCTTATGGCAGTACTAGGAAGAAGACCGTGATCCTTGCCATCCTTCATTCCGGTCAACTCTTCCTGCCCTTATCACAGCACAAGATCTGAAAAAATTGGTATTAAACTCTTAGAAGAAAAAAAACAAAGGTCATGTCTGGAGTGAATAATTATTGTTTTTAATCCCACTGCCCAACAGTTCATCTTCTTTCCATTCATGACAAACAATGTGCAACTCCGTGAAGGTTTTTCTAGCTCAAACACACCAATAATTAAAACCAAACAGACTATTTTGTAATCCATCTTTTGCTTACAGTAAGCATTAGATACGGAGATATTCTTGTTCCAGTCCCCAGTGGCTTGTTAAGCCTACTTGAGTGTCTTGAGAGGGGGATGAAAAGACAACATAATTTGCTATGTGGTGGGAGTCCTTTAAGCCCTTTGGGTCTTTGGGGACAACGTTTCCCTCTGCTCACAGTCTCCAACCCAGCACACATTGATGGGACAAGAAGCACTGGGAGGTCTCATGGGCTTAGCCAGGGCAAACCCAACTCTGCCACATGGAGCAGGGAAAGGATGCATATGCTCCTCTGTGCCAATGGCTCTGTCCTCTCCTGGTACCCAGGTTGGGCAGTGGTGATGTCAGGTGGAGGTGAGGAATCCTGCTCCTTCCTTCCCACTCACTGCCTGGATTAAAGCCTGAGGGGAGGAGGGAGAGCTGAGTGGCAGTATTAGAAAAGGGATTTGAGCATGTGTCTTGTCTTCTAGTGACAAGTACTCCAGTCAGCTTCCCCACAGCTTAGAATCAGCAAACTCAGCTCCATTGGGGCAGGCAGAGGGGATGGATTTGACACTGAGTTGAAAGCACTGTGCACTGAGCAGAGACTGTAAACTCCAAAAACTGGCACCAAAGCAGATCTGGTGTGAGCATCCTTAGCTGTGACTGCATCTGTTTGTGCATGGGACTGCCTGCATTACTCCAGAACTGGAGGCTGCTGGAGAAAGAAGGGAAGAGATATAATAGGATGAGTTTCTAACAGAAGACCCTCTGTGTTTTGTTATTTTTAGAAGAGAGGAGAAAAATAACTAGATTTATCCTACAGTAAGCTGAGATAGCCATTGAAGTCCTCTGGCAGACGGCTCAAAACCAACTATCAGCCCATCCCCACAATACCTACTGACCATGTCAGTGCCACATCTACCCTGTGTGTTTGGTAGCATGAGCAGCTCAGCTTCTCGCAAATGCTTTGCAAGGATTAGAAGAAGTTTAGGAAAGGGAAAGCAAAATCCTTCCCTATCAACTATGCTGGTCCTTAGCTGAGCCTGAAGTTACAAATGAAATCAATCCAAAGCATATATTTAGCAATGACATATTTGTTCTGTCCCGGTGCCACTTGCTCAGATGCTGTATCACCCTTCCTTTCCCCTTTCTTTCATCTGTTCAGCCTCTTTCAGTTGATCATCCCCCAGTGCAATGTTTGTCTTTCAGCAACAATTGTATAATGGGAACTGATCCCTACTTGAGGCTGAGTAATGGAGGTAAACATAACCCAAGAACTGCTCACTGTGCAGTGATTGGGATAGAACTCTTTGTGAGGTGGGATATGCTTGGTGCACTCGCAGCAGTGATGTGTCCCACTTGCTCCTTCCCATTGCCAGAGGGAGAGAGAACATCCTTTCCCTCATTGCTTCACAGAACCATAGAATGGCTTAGATTGGAAGGGACCTTAAAGATCATCCACTTCCACCTGCCCCTGCCATAGGCTGGTTGCCATCTATTAGATCAGTCTGCCCAGGGCCCCCATCCAACCTGGCCTTGGCCACCTCCAGGGATGGGGCATCTGCAATAAGAAACGTGCTGCTTATGGCACCAGCCTGCTTAATGCAAAACTATCATATACAACAAACATACAGCTTGGAGCAATCAGGAAGAGAAGTCTCCTCTCCTCTCCCATGTTTCCTGCCAAACGTGATGAGCGCACCTGAAAGCTCATTAGGTTAAAACAGTGCTATTCTGCATTTCTCCAGTCAAATTCTATCTGGCATTACAGGGGGGAAATATATATGTAGAAAGGCTGCTAAGCCACAATGGATGGAGTTTGGAATGCTTTTTATGTTATTTTATACGTCCTTTGGAAGTCAGTTCTTAACCAATTTTGTGATATATGGTGTTGGGGGGGAGGGGGAAGATGTTCATGCTACTCCTGAAGGGTCCTTAAGGAAATCAGGCTGTTGTTAGCAGGCTTCATTTGGTCTGCAAGAAAAAAGAAATCACCTTTGGGGCACTTCTTGAGGTCTGTTGGTACACAGGAGTGATTTGAATGGTCCTTTCTTTTAGAAGTGTTTATCCTGATAATTCTTTGGTTGGTAAATTCGCGGTTTGGGATTAAACATAGCAATATATTTTTAGGGGCCTGATTAATGGCCACAGGTGGATTTAGCTGCAGTGGTTAAGGTGTTTTCTCTGCCCTGCTGTCAGTCTGGGGTTATTTAGATACGTGGGCAGGGGACAGCTGAGCAGGATGGAGTTCCGCTCTGCCCCCAACACCCAGACCTGCTGTCTGCTGGGAATCACAGCTCCTCACTCTGCTCGGATCACACGTTTGTGTAGAGGTGTTTTGTTCTTTTGTTTTTGTGGGGCTTGTTAATATCATGACTCGGGAGGAAAATGTGCACATAACGGTAGAACTGAAAGGAATAGAAACCTTTGCATCAGGAAAAGCAAAGCCAGTGCTTGGCTTGAGTGCGAGAGCAGTGAACCAGAGACATCCATCCCCGCGTGGCCCCCATCGCTGACCCCCCACCCCAAAATGGGTGGGGGCAGCAACGGAACCTCCTCACCCCCCACCTCCCAGGACCGTTCTTCAAACAGCAACGGAAAGCCACGGCCCCGGCACCCACCCCCCGGCATCACCTTCCTGCCGCCGCGGGAGGAAAGTTTCGGTGGGTGCTGCCCTGGGGGTCACCCTCAGGAGCTGCCCAGGACCCCCTCACCCCTTCCCCCTCTCCCTGGGAAGGGGTCACCTCCTCCCTCCCTCCCCACCGCCGCGCCCCGCGGATGATGCTCGGCACGGAAGGGTTCCCCCCGCCCTCCTCTCCCCTCCCCTCAGCCCTCGGTACTCAGCCCTTGACTTTGCCGAAGGTGCCGACCCCCAGCGTATCCCCCAGCACGTAGTGGCCGATCTTCACCCTCCCGTCGTGCTTCTGCTGCTTCTCGGCCATCTTCGCCCCCCGGCGGAGGACCACAATGCGCAGGGCCGGCACGGTACAGCACGACACAGCTCGGGTCGGCACGGCACGGCTCGGATCGGGCGTGCGCAGCGGGGAGCGGCGGGCCGGGCCGTACAGGGTGCACGGGGGCGGGGAAGGGCGCGCCCCGGGGCTGGGGGCAGCTTGCGGGGATGGGGATGGGGATGGGGATGGGGGCACCTCCCCGGGAAGCACCCGCTGTAGGGTGACGGTGGCCCCAGTGTTTGGCACCTGCTTGGGAGTGACACTGCGCGCTTTCGGGGTGGAGCCTCCGAGGAGGGACGCTGCCCCTAGGGTGCACCCTCCATTGGGGTGTGGATGTTGCCCTTGGGGTGCCCCCGCCTTCTGGGGTGTGGGGTCTGTATGGGGGTGAAGAAGGTGGCAGCCTCCTGGGGGTGCCATTTGGCCATGGGGTGCACCCCCCTGATGGTACCCCAAGCTTGGGATGCACCTGTTCAGAGGATGTCACACCTGCCTGGGAGTGCACTCATTTGGGGATGCCACACCTGCACGGGGATGCATCCATCTGCCTTGTGGGGGTGTCCTCCTGTTGGCACACCTTCCATGGGCTGATTCTCCCTCATGGCATAGCTTTGGGTTATACTCAGCTTATGGTGACACTTTGCATCCAGTTCATAAGATACAGGGATGCTGCTTGGGCTAGGAGATGGGCAGGTGGAAGGGAGGTGGCACTGTGGGTGCCTCCTTGCTGCCCTTAGCCCTGAGCTGCAGGCAGGGAGAGATGGATACACTGTGCATGTGGGTAAGCAGATGTGTGTGGTTGTTTTGGGGTGATGGTGGTGCCCTCTGTTTGCAGCTGTAGAGATGTGATGGTGGCTGAGTGTTTGCACTTGGCAAAGCAGCAAGAGAAGCCCCATGGGTCTGTAGCTGTGGTAGTACAAGGGAGCAAAACAGATTCACAGGGAAGAAAACATGAACACATCAGTAGTGCAGCCAGCTGAAACCATCTCCACACCCTGGCAGTGCTGTCAGCTGCTGCTTCTCATGGGCTAACAGCTCATCCTAATGATGGAATTATCCATTCCTTTGCATTCCAGCCATGGGACAGCCCACAGTCTGCTGCTGTAATGTTGTAAATTAGATAATAACACAGCTTTGTTAAGTGGGCTGATTCTTCTTGCTGTAGTTTCTGTCTCATTAGAAATGAAGAAAAAAAGAAAGAAAAGAAAACCTGTCCTGAAGGAAACACCCCTTCAGCAGTCCCAGCTCTCTTCTGTAATGAATATTTCCCATTTTACTTGTTAAGGCAGCTGTAACCCCAAAAGAAAGGCAATCCACACTCTAAAATAATAGGGCTGTTTGATAAACCGGATTGGGAATATGTGTTTAAACAATAGCTGTGTGATAAAATAATGACCAGCCTGTGCAACTGTACTGCCATAAATAATAAAAAAGACAATTTAATTCAACAAATCCATTAATAAAACAGCGATCTCGGGGTAGAAACAAGAAAGTTGCTGTGATATAAAACCATGCGTAGTGCAGTGAAAGAGTATCAGCTCCATCAGAGCAAGAGATGTGCATCAAGGCATAAGAGGAGTTACAAATAACAATATGACTGCCTTATCTAAAGTGCACTATCTCCTGGAAAGCTAATGAAAACCCGGCAGGGTCTGCGGGCAGCTGTGGGCATGTACATCCATGCAAGCCTTTACTGAGCAAAATCTCAGCAGCTCATTCTGCTCTTTGCACACAGGAGCTTGTGGGGTTTGTTTGATCTCTGCTTCCAGTCTTGGCAAGTCCTGACTGCCTGAACGAGGCACCGCAACTAATAGGTGAGAGCACGGATGGTGTTGTTGTGGTGGTTGAGCTCTCATGTTGAATGGGAGCTGCTGGATGATGTTGAGCTGCTTTGCCTTCTTGTTTGTTTCCTAAACGTTGGTGACTAAATCTCGGAGCAGATTGATGCACTGTGAGCATTTAGCCTGTTGGACACATTGACACTGGTAATATTGAGTTAATACTAATAAAGCTTGTGCTCTACAGGATATGTCTTATGGACTTAACCTTTCCAGGATCCCATTGCTCAGTGCAGACATGGCACCAGGAGGGTGAGCCAAGAGCCCAGCATACAGCAGGAACGGAGCCCTGTGCCACAGGTTGGGGCATCTCCTTCATTTTCCTCTGACGTTAAATGCATTTTTGTGAGCACATATGTTTTGTGCACATATATCTGTGCTCCTGCCCATCTCATCCGGGCACCTGGAGCTGTGCTCGCCAGCAGGAGCGATGCTGGGGAGGGGCAATGTTGCTAGGAGATGGAGGCTCCGGTGCCTGGTGAAGTGCTATCTTTATTTTTGGTGTCGATCACATGAAATAGCATTTGGCTGTGGAGCAGGACAGGAATCTCTTCCCAATGCAGAAAGGAAATGTGGACTGGGCAGCTCAGCTGGGAATGGGTCAGGATGCTGCCCTTTCTGGTTCAGGATGCATTTTCCATCTCAACATGACCAAAAGAAGACAAGGAACACCATGCGTCTATTTATACAGGAGCTCAGGTTTGGGGCCATGCCATCTAACCCTTGTAAATGCCCTAAATCTGTGGATTTTCAGCAGGATTTGATTTTCCAGGCTGTTTGGAGGAGATAGTTAATGAGATAATGCAGCAGTGGGTGAACTGTGACACGCAAAATGCTTTATTTTGAATGTTTCAGGAACGACGTGCATCAGAGGCTTTAGATTTGTAACCAAGAGATTTCCATTTGTGTTATGTAACTGACGTTATTTATCGAGCCCCATGCCCTGGCCAAGAGCAGATGTTGGACTGCAACATTGGAAATGAACTTTCTGGAGGTTAGTTACTCAAAAACAATCCTGTGATTGGTTTGTTGTGATGTAAGCGTGTTCCAAAAATGTAGTGCACGTGGGCCCAAAGGCTGTGATGGCCTTTTCTTTTTCGGTATTAAGAGAAATCTGGATGGTATGGCAATAGATGATGCTCCATTGGGGATGCATGATGTAAACCCACTCTGAGTCAGGGTGCAGTGAGTTTGATATTTCTGTCATTCCCGACAAATCACTTCCATTGAATGCCGTGGGTTGGAAGGGACCTCAAGGATCATGAAGCTCCAACTCTGGTGCTGTGTGCAGGGCCACCAACCTCCACATTTAATACCAGACCAGGTTGCTCAGGGCCCCATCCAACCTGGCCTTGAACACCTCTGGAGAGAGAGCATCCACAACCACTCTGGGCAGCTATTCCAGCACCTCACCACTCTCATAGTAAAGAACTTTCACCTGATATCTGACTGAAATCTTCCCTCCTTCAGCTTAAAACCATTTCCCCTTGTCCTGCTATTATCTACCCTTTCCAAGAGTTGACTCCCCTCCTGTTTATAGATTCCCTTTAGCTAGTTAACTCTTTTAGAGAGGAAACTGCTGAAAAGAGGCTGCTTGTGCCCTTAAAAGTCTAACTTAAAGGTCAAATATGTTATGAGATACCAGATCCCAATAGAAGTCAACAGCAATCTGTTGCTGTTATTTTTCTCTATGTGCTCTGATGGTCTATTTGGGTGCTTGGGGTGATTTTTAAGGCAGATTCGTGCATGAGTCCTCCTGAAGTCATGGAGTTGAGCTTTTAGGCTGCATCTACAACTGCAAAACACAGTATGGCTTTGGGTTGACCTTTACCGAGCGGAAATCACAGTCTCTCCCTCCCTTCCTTTACAAGTAGAAGGCAGAACTGTTCCAAATCCTGGAAGCATAGAGGGAAAGCAATGACCGTGTGAGCTGCTCATAGCATGTCTCAGCTCCTTGCCAACTATGTCTTCTTTTAGGGCATAATCTGCAAGAGCTGGCAGACCTTCTCTTGGCTTTCCCTAATTAAATCAGCTGGGAAAGGGCGTGCTGGTGAGGAGGAGCTCTCAGTGTGTTCTCACCATTACTTTGCACCCTTCAGCTTGCACCGATGAGGATATTCTCCCTGGACTGATTCAGGGAGATCTCAGGATTTGGCTACATATTTGATTTACCCTTTTTTGACCTCACTATAAAATGCTGTTGTGGGTCCATTCCAACTTGGGATGTTCCATGGTTCTATGATTCACAGCCTCACAGAATCAGTCTGCTATCTCCTTGCCTTTTTGTGTTATTGCTCTGTATCAGTCAGGGTAGAACAGTATGTTCCCCACGTCCACAATGGTCGGGACAAGAATAGGGCTAAAATTAAACCATACGCAGATTGTATTAAGTGAAGAAATGCTTGAAATGAGGCTTGGTGAAGCATCAGAATCTGTTATTTGGATGGGCCTGTGGAGTGCAGATGTTCCTGCCTGGGGCAGAGGGATGCTTCGAGGTCATCGAGCGGCTGCTTCACATCCCAACCAGGGCCACATTTGGGCTCAGCCCCTCTGGGATGCCGGGCAAGCTGTTAAGGGCTACATGCAATCACAGGCAGAGATGGAGGTGAGCTGAAAAAACCCTGATTCAAGATTCTCACTCAGCTGCTGCCAAGTCCTAATGTTTAGGTGGCTTTTGCTTTATTTTTGTTACTTTTAAGCTCCTCAGCTGGGAATCTGCCAGAAGTGGAACTCTGGTTTTAACCCAAACAGCTCCATTTTTACCAGCCCCAAGCTGTGGGATGACACAGCCCAGAGCAGCTCAAGCTTTAGGGACATGGTTTCATGGGCAATCTTGGTGATAGATGGAATATTGAATTATATGATCTTGGTGGTCTTTTCCAACCTTGATGCTTCTAAGTGTGGGTCATCCCCTGTGCCTCAGTGCTGGCAACATCTTTGGCATGTCCTGGTACCTGCAGATTGGGATGGAACTTTGTTGGGGGAATTGAGTTCTGATTCCCTTTTATTTCCAGTCATGGACAGGCATCCTCTTCAATTTTAAAATGAATCTAAATCATTTCTTTTTTCATGGAGCCATAAATCTTCGCACTTCAGTTCCCCATCCTCATAACTCCTTCCTCCTACCAACCAATGTCTGTGTGGGTATTTCAGCCTGGAAACTCTTCAACCTGCTCCGAAACGTAGGTATTTCTTGAAGGCCATGACACACAGTGGCAGGCTGCTGGCATGGTGGGTTGGCTGTGGGTTGGAGACGGTTGTCCCCACAGTTGTCTGCACACCGCAGCACATAGCACTGTTTGTGTGTCTGTTTAATGCAAGTATTGTTTCCCATAAATGCCCCTTTCTGGGACCGGAGAATCGCTCTCACCCTCTCTCACCTCAGTGGCCAACTGAGAAAGGTCTCCTTCACTCAGCTGGGGGAGAGAGGGGGAGGATTTATGAATTGGAGAGACGCATTCCTGATGTGAAATGGGCACATTCTGCCTTCCCAAACCCCCCTCCCCTGCTCTGTAAAAGCACCATTTGTGTGGCAAAGAGCCAAGGGTTTTATGAATGTGGCTCTTGCTTTCTCCAGCTGCTAGAAACCTTTCTCGAATATGAATTAAAATAAAAGCCTCGCTAGACACTTTTAGCACTCATAATTCTGCTATTTCTGGTCTGCGGCGTGGAGTTCTTGCATCAGAAGTCATGGTTGGAGAGGCTTGAGTGGCTTCTTTCAAATATTATTAAAGGGAAGAAAACCCTAAAGATGGATGACTTCAATCTACAAGGACCTGGATGCGATTGTGTACCCAGATTTGACATTTCCCTAGTTATTATGGTAGTGAAATCTCATATCTGCAATCTTTATATAGACTTACCCTTCAGGTACCATTGGGGGTGTGTTCTTGAGGAACTGGTACGCCCTGGATTTGGTGCTCTAATAAATCAACAAGCAGGGAGAAGACAAGATCAGGACCGCAATCCATGCATAGGAATATCTTAAGAGGTTTTAGGAAAGCATTTTTCATTGCATCGCAGGAGTAAGAGAAAGAGGAAACCATGGTAACGGCCGTGGGCTGGTGGAGCCGGGAGTTTGCAGTTTGCAGAGGGGAGAGGGATGCTCGGTGGCAATTTGTCACCAGGCAAGCATGGGACAGGGGGATGCTCCTGGTGGGTGTGCTCACTGCACTGTGGAGGAAAGCAGTGTTCTTTTTTGGGGGGGGAAGGATTTGGACTGCTTGTAGTTGGTGATTCTGTGCAAGGATCTGCCCTGTGTGCAGGGATTTGGGGTACTTCCCCGCTGAGCAGATTTTTGACTTGCAGGCAGCCAGTGGTGAGAGGAAAAAATCTGGGGAAATGCAAAATCTCACCCACTGGGACTGTGAAGGTGAATCATGAAAATGGGGGTGGGAATCTAGTTATATGTAGGTTGTGGGGTCATTAAGGCAGAGTGGATGCAGGTTACAACCTCTCACGTCTTCCTAGACTTCTGCACAACAAGGACAGGTGAAACAGCAACTCTGCCTTATACATGTGCATGATGTGACAACAGGATGGCTCGATTTCTTTGCAGAAGCAGTAGAGATTATTCTGAATCCCAACCAGATCAGAAATAAATAACATCACCACCCAGAGACCACAAAATATCTGAAGGGTATTTGACACCTTTGCATGCCAACCATGCTTTCCTGGTGGGGTCATCTTCTGAGATGAAAAGCTCAGTGTCTGCAGTGGTTGTTCTGAGGCTCCCTCAGACAGATACTCAGAGGTAATTAAGTGGCACTCAGGCACCTTTTTTGTCTGTGAGATGGAGGCATGTCGGAGGCTTGGGCAGCATTGTTCATGTAGGTCACCAAGCTTAACAAGGCAGCAATGAACTGCTGCACTCATTTGGGGAAAGGATGTAATTATCTAGAGGTTTTGATGGGAAATAATTGCTAAAGGCTTTGGTGAACAAGTTGCCATTGTGAAAGAAGTTCTCAGCTATCACTGCTCCCCAGGAGCTCTGAGAGCCCAGGCTTACTCTGGTGCAGATGGACAGCGAGCTCCCTTGGGTTATCTTGCTTTCATAAACATGCAAGACCTTTTACAGGGGCAGTAACTGTAGATCTGCCAAAGTGGGGTAACGTTTTTACAGTACAGCAACACAACTATGTGCCAAAGCCCTACCAAGCAGGTTGAGGGCATGTAAGTTCTCCAAATGACAGCACCCATAACTCTTACTCCTCTTCAACCTGCATGTCTTGCTGCTGTGTATAAAAGTCTTAATGAATTTAAAGCCTCACCAAAGGGGCATTACTCATATTTTACTGATCAGAAGATAAAGCCCAAATTACACATAATAAAGGTGTTTTCCCTGATTCCCAGGCTTCTGAGCTAAACTCCAGCCAATGCTTTCTTTAATAACTCAGCAGCATATTGGGAAAATAAACCTGAATCTGGCCATCCATGTTAAAAACAAACAAACCTAAAACCTCTTTCATGAGAAATAACAACCTTTTGGCTATATTTTGTGTGTCTAAGTAACCACCACCTCATAACACACTAATGATCTCTAGGCATAAGCAGCAACATTACTGTATAGCAAAGATATTACTGTATTGCTTAGGGTACATTGCATGCTAGTGCATCAGTATAATTGTACAGTCTGCTTGGCAAGACTGCTTTTGTAAGTAGGAATATAATTGTACTAATGTCTTATTGCAAGTTTGTGAGTTAGTGTAGTTTTCCGGCTTGTTCCAATACATACTGAAAGCAGTAGGTTCTTTTTTTTACATGAATTTCAGTGTATGCTGTGTCAAGAACTTATGGATCAGCTTGAAAGGGGGGATATTAGAATCATCCTGAAAATATTTTCTGACCAACTCAGATGACATAAGAAGTGATGGAGTGGCAGTGGGTCAGCGGTTAGACTGGATGATCTTAGTTGGCCTTCCAGCCTTAGTGTAGCATTTTTGTCCCATTCTGGTGCATTGTCTAATGAGCATCACCTTCACAGTTGGCCTCCCCCTCAGTTTTTCCCTCTGGCGCCTGGAGATTAGAACTCCTAATCTGTTTTTATCATTTCTGAGGATCATCTGCACTGTTTCAGCCCCCTGTGCTCCATTGGGAAGCACTTCCAGTCTGAGTGTGCCCTCCCAAATGTGAGTCTTGGGGCTGGATGGCCATGGGAGCCATACTTGCATCCTTCCAGAAATATTTGCAGACCTGTTCCAAGATGATAACATTAATTTTTCACAAGCAACTTGTGTAGAAATCAAAACATCTTGGCTAAGTTTGCTGGGCCAAGAGGAAAAATCTGGCATACGCAGATGGAGGTGGAATCTCATGAATTTCCCAGTTACCCCACCATGTATCACTGCTACCCAGCAACTGCTATGGCAAAGCTGCACCAGCAACAAAATGGGGTCTTGTTATGACTCTGATGGTCGTAGCTGTTCTGGGATGCAGCATCTGAGAAGTGGGAAGCAGCAGCTGAGTTTGACTCTTGTGATTCGGCACGTGGAAACGGAGCCCCACTACACTGTGAGACCATCTGAGCCACACATGTTCAGCGAAGGCACTTCCATTTGGCTGCTATCTCAGAATGGGGGAAATGTGGAAGATAAATCTGAAGGTTTTTCCAGACAAAGGGAACTTATCGAGTAATATTGAAACGGCCGGCTCAGAGCCAAGCTAGGATTTGGCCCTTATTTTGAGCTGAGTAGATAGAAACTGTGGCCAAGGATCAGCTGGAAAACCACTTAACCTTTTCTTGAGATTGAACAGCAGCTTTTACTGAGAAAGTCTGGTTTGAAATACAAGCATGAGAGAAACAGAGAGCAGTGATTTGTACGATGATGGACAGCACGTCTTGTAGGACAACCTACAAACACACCTCCTGGAGGTTGTGCCATGTACAAGCATGTACTCTGATGAGGTACGGCTAGAAAATAAAAGAGGTTATAGAGGAAAAAAATGCAGTTTCTGATCCTTTTCACCTCTTTTACTGTACTTTTCCATTACCGTGCATGGCTCAAATCCTGCTTTAGGCCCAATGTTTGCTAGGGATGGTGAAGGCAGAAGGATTATTTTAATAGAATTCATGCATTCTAATACTAAGGTCCTTTATTTATTGAGTTATTTAGCACCAAACAGTGGGATTTTGAGCCATGACTCGGGATCCCTTAGCACTGCGCACAGCAGTTGGTTAATAAGGGCACAAACATTGTTTCTGACATGTAATGCTACTATTACTTCAAATATTTTGCTAATATTCTTTAATCTCTCCTTGTGATCGTCTCCTTCTGCGTTTTCAATTATCAGCATTTCTAAATGAAGGAATGTTGAAGTATGGAAGATTAGATAAGGAAACATTCAACATCAAGAAGCTCTTTGCTCAGGGGGAGGGCTTTGAACGGGACTGTTGTATTGATTTGTTACACCAGAGCCTGTGTTTTATCAGCAACACATAAATCAAACGGTGCTGTGCATAACAACATACATACAGTTTCTAATAGAGAAAGGGAACCCGTTCTCTGCAGTGCTTCTGCTTGCTGGTTGACATGAGAGAATGAAGAGTGAGTCCTTTTTGGGTTTTTTTGCTGTTGTTTTTTTTGTAAATGGAGAATGATGGAGTAGGTCTATGAGAAAAAAGACCGAGCTCATTTCAAATCCAAGGGAAGCTGCTCTGCTCCTGTCTCCCAGTGATTCATGAGCTGTCATGCATTACAGATGGATCCAGCCCGCTCTGACAAAACCCGTGACCTGAGCACTTCTAAAAACCATGGCACCCCGGGCAGGGTCGTGCATGCAGGACCAGGAGAGAAAGCAGGAATGCTGCTCATGCAAGGGATAGCCCATTAAGCTGCTGTGTAGCAATGGCAGCAAAGTGCCTCAGAAGGAAACAAAAGGACTGTGAGCTGCAAAGCTCCTTCCTGTTTGAGATTTCATTTCATTCTAAAACAACACCTCATCAATTTAAGCCAAGCTTTACTATGACAGTTGAAAGCCAACATAAAATCATAGTACCTTTTTGTATAGGTTTACCTTATGTTAAACTCTGTCAGTTGCCCCAGGTGAAGGATGCCTAGTTGCTTATGTGCTGGATGACACTGGGTAATGTCTGCCAGCATCTCCAGCTGTGCAGAAGTTCTGTTTTCCCCCTACCTTATATCCAGACATGCATTTTGGGGCCCCCATATCTCTTCTCTCTCCTTCAGAACAGTGGTGTTGAAGCAGAGAAGGCAAGAGTGTAAATGGGACTAACATAGTGTATAAGAAACCAAGCAGAGTGTAAATGAGATACCTACTGAAGCTTCAAGCTTGGCATTGCTAAGGGAGCCCAACACAAACCTTCTTCCTCCATGGGAAGGATGTGCAGCCTCCTGCCCTGCATCCTGATGGCTTGGTTTGCCCTCCAGCCCCCCCTCCAACCTCCAGTCTGGGGTCATTGCAGTTATTTCACAAGCAGCACCATCCAGCAGGGCTTAAATGCACATGAAGGATGAGCTTGGCCTGCTAAGATAATCTATTTCCTCATTAAAGTAAATTAAATTGGGATGGGTAGGTAGAAGAGCAAAATTTAGCCTAGTTTGTCTTTTCTGTGAAGAAGTAAATATGGCACAGCGCCCAGGCAAATTCAGCTTGCTCCGTGCTGTAATGCTGTTCTGCAGCTACCAAACCAGACCTGACTTGCACCCTGCCTGAGCCTGGTGAGCAGACATGCCCTAAGGATATGTCTATGCTGTAGGACAGAGTTGAGACCTGGACTTGGTGAAGCAAACCTGAGCTCTTGGCCAGCAGGGGTGTGATGTGGGGTGGGTGTCCTTGGCTCTGGAATGGAGTGAGGAGGAGGAACAGGGAGGTGTCCAACCTCAGAAAGTCCTGTGATATATTTGAGGACTGAGGTTGGGTGGTGGAAGGGCGTTATGGGCTGGCACATGCTGTGCTCACTGATGGGATGCTCGTCCTATGGAGATCGTGCAGGAAGTCATGGCCAGGTTTGTTTGTGTGAGGGCATGTAACTAGAAAGCTATAAAAATAGTAGGAACAGGTAGAACTTGCTTCTAGTGAGAAGAATGAAAGAAACTGCAGGTGATGGCTGGACATGATGATCTCGATGGTCTTTTCCAACCTAAATTATCCCATGATTTCCACTCTGCCATCCTACAGAGGTTTTTTTCTCTGAGCTGAGCAGTGGACCATGAGGCAGGGAATGATGGCAAGGAGGTGGAGAGTGAAGGAAGGCACTGTGCCCAAGTCCAGGTGTGAGGAAGCCCCAGTGTTTGCTCACAGCCTGTTTTTCCACTGAATGCTGCCAGCCTCCAGGCTGCTTGAACACCACATGCTGCTTGCATTGCTGTCTTTTCATCTGCCCCCCCCCCCTTGGTGTCCCCTGGGCTGTGCAGGCTGGAGATAGCTGCAGGTAACTGGAAATGCTGCTGGAAAACAACCCCTCATGAGGGAATTAACTCTTGCTTTCATTTATTTTCCTGGTATGAATACAGCTCTGAGGATGCAAGAGAGCTTTGCTGATGTTCCTTCAGAGTTTGAAATCATTTTCTGCCCTAAAGGTTTGTACCTAGAAGAAATAGCTGCTCCCAAGCACCAGGTAACACTGAATTACTACAGACTGCTGTTTGTGTGCCTGTGCCTTTTACCTACAATTATGGCGAAATTGCCATCGTGTAAGCAGCGGGCTGTATGAATAACTTCATTATTTATTATTGTTAGACCTAGATGTGTGTTTTCTTTAGATCATATCAACGCAAGAAGGCACAGTAATAATAGTCTTTTGGCTGCCGGGGAACTTGCCAGGTTTAATTTCTAAAGACCACGAAGCTTCTGAAGCACGGTGCTGTTTATTGCTTTCTTTGTCCAATCAGTCACGGTGGAGAGAAGGCTCGGCCTTTTCCAGCTGAGTTCTTGTAAGGGTGGGCAGTCGCGTTGTGTTTGCGCTCCCTGGCTGGCATCAGCAAAAAGGTCTCTTGTTACAACCCAGTGCCAGGCTATTTTAAGGAGCAGGATTCCCCTTTTATGGAATTATTTTACATGTGAGTTTAACTCCGGTGCTCATCGCCACTCTTTTCTGTTTCCTTCACATGGGACATGAAAGCCAGTTTGGGATAGCCGTGTGATAGCTGTCTGAGTGTTGGAAACGTGAGCAGAAATGGATCAAGAAGAAAGAAGAGATCATGCCTTCTTTCCAAGGTCCTCTATCAGGAGCTGAGCAGATCGGCTGCTTTCAATGCTGGATCTCAGTATTTCGAAACAATCCCAGGGTTTTGAAAGAGAAGGGTTTTGACATTTACTGTTTGGTGTTGGCAGGGCTGGATAAAGGAGATAAAGTGGCCTGTGACAGAGCACACAAGATATCTGCGATCTGTTGTGCAACGAGAGCCAGCGAATCTGTGTCTTTGTGTGTTTAAAGTGTATTTCCTGACATTTACTAGCAATTTTAAAGGGATTTACTCTTTGCTGTTTCATAATCTCTGGTTCAGAGTAAATTTGCAGATTTTGAAGATCAGAAGAGACTGTTAATGCCATGGTCTGGGTTTCTGGATAGCTCATCCACCTAACTTCATCCCCTTCTATCCTGAGCCCAATGCTGTGTGTTTAGCTATCTTTCAGAAAGGCATTCAAGGCATGATATGAAAGCAGGAAGATCAACCACTAACCCAACAGTTTGATCCAACGTGCGATCATTATCACTATTTAAAATAAAATGGGTAATTTACTCCTCATTTTACTTTGTGTGCCTTTGGCTAGGAGACTTATGCCCAAACATCCATATGAAAGCAAGTATTTCCTTAGCTCTTCCAAAATAAAGTGGAAGATAGGGTAGATATATATTGCAGTGAATCTGCATGGTTTCACAGAGAAAACAGAGCAGCATCCTTTAGTGGTTTGATGCTGCGGTCTGCAGGCAGCCTGCACACCTTTGTACAGTTATTTGGGCTTCATTGAAGTCAATGGCTTGACCATTGGCTGCTTAGTGGCTATACTGCAGGATTATCTGGGAAAATGAACCAAGTGGTTCACCTTGAATGAGGAATGTGAGTGCTGTCATTTTGTAATGTGATGCAAACCCAAAGTGTGGATGCCACCACTCCCAGTTTTTGGGCCAAGCTCTTATCGTAGTATCAAACAACCTCAGTGAAAGTATGCAGAAAACAAACAGGGGAGAAAATCCTTTTCAGAGGTATAAAACAATCTTCTATTGTAAGGAGCTTGATCATTACTGGTGAGGCTTTCAAAGAAAACAGCACTGAGATCCTCGTGATGAATAGGAACATTAATATATTAGGTATGTATTAGGTAAATCCATACTTCAGTGGAGTGTTAGATAAGATAAATGGAAGCAAAGAGCAGGCTTTGAAGGTTGCTTATGCATTGTATCCAAATATCTGGCCTGGCTCTTGCAAGTCATGTGGGGCAGCAATGAGAGGGACTTGCAGTGGAAGCTCTGCCCAACACGTCTCCGTCTTCATGATACACAGCCCTACAATATAGGACTGCTGTGGGAACTGATGAAAACCACCATTGCTCTATGCAAGCATTCTGCTTCATGTGGATGGGAGCTCAACAGTTCAGGCTGCCCAGAGAGGCTGTGGATGCTCCAACCCTGGAGGTGTTCAAAGCCAGGCTGGATGGGGCTCTGGGCAAAGTGGTCTGGTACCAGATCTGGAGGTTGGTGACCCTGCCTGTGGCAATGGGGTTGGAACTTGATGATCTTTGGAGTCCCTTTCAACCCAAGCTATTCTGTGATTCTATGATTCAGAACCTTCTGTTGAAAGCTATTGTAGCGACCAAAAACTGGTTTGGTTTAGACATGGGGAAAAAAAATAAATACATCTCTTTTTCTTCTCTTTTCAGATGGATGCTGAGTGCTTTCAAGGGGGTTATTTAGAGAGTTTGTGACCAGAAATCAAACCAAGCTGAAAAAATGTAGATCTACCTGTTTACATCATAGACCACAAACGCGTTCACATCCTGCAACAAACAGCTGGGCAGCATCCAGAGGAGACATTCCCAATGTGTTAACTACTGCCAGGTAACTGGTAGACAGTTTGGGCTGCAATCTGGAGTGGAGACCTTTCCTCTGAGACTGCTGCTTATAACGGGGCTTTCATTGAGATCCTGACCCCGAAGCGTCATTAAAACATGGCACATTCTTGACTTTCAAACAAACTGCTGGGAGGCGGCCAGCATGGAGCACAGAGCCGGGTTTTAGAGGGGCTGGAGCTGCACAGCAATGTGCCACCCCTTTCATTAGCTGCTGCTGACTGTGAAAATGCCTTCCCGGATAGGAACTGCACATAAAGGTGAATTATACAGGCGGCTCTTGAAGGCTCTGCTAATAAACACATGAAAGGATTGGAGGGAAATATGTGAAAATGCTGTTACACTGAATTCACTTTTAATGCCACCAGCTGAGGGGAGCTAGTATTATTCAGGACTGGGTTCTTCTCGTAATTAGCGCGTGTATTCCGTAATTAAACGCTGCTTCGATTTCACAGGATGGCTCGGGTTGGTCCCCTGAACACGGCGGTGCCATGGGATGGCCGTGCTGCTGTCTATAGGGCAGATGCCGGCGGAGGGCAGTAGATGGTGCTGTTCGTCTCCTTTTAGAGGACGAGGAACCCGCAGCCTCTGAGAGACGCCGGTCCAGGGGATCTGCATCCTAAATTGGGCTTCTGTGGTCTTTGCCACACCTTCGAGTGAAACGATGCGGCGTCCTTTCCTCCACTCTGTGCATTTTGGATGTGTTCTTGAAGCTTTTTTCCCCCCCCTCTTCTAATCATGTCTTTTATATTTCTTTCTTTGAACAGAGCTGGAATCCTGTAACCACAGCACATCAAGATGATGGGAACTCCATTAAATTAAGGAGAAACACCAAGATTGTGAAACTTGGCAGTAGGGCAAGAGCTGCTTGCAACACAGGCCGGACTTTAGCTTTGTTGGCAAACCGAACACATCTGACACTGGTGATTGGGATGCCAGGAACAGTTCCCTGACTGCTGATCTTCCCTGTGGGTCAATGGGGGCACGTTCTTGAGGGCTGACCCTCCTGGCCTGCACAAATCTGCACATCCAATTTCCCGAATGGCAGAAAATTCTACATTAAGATGACATTTGTCAGCTAATTCTTTCTAAGAAATTAACTGGGTATTCACGAGGCTTAGACTTACAGTATTGTAGAATCATTAAGGTTAGAAAAGAGCACCAAGACCAGCAAGTCCAACTGTCAACCCATCCCCACAGAGCCCACCAACTACACCCCTCTGTGCCACCCCTCAGTGGCACCAGGGAGGGGAGAATTGGGCTCCTTTTGGATCCCACTTGTATCTACCTCCCTCACTGCAGGGACAGACACAAGCCCAACCTTGGCAAACATTTCCTACCAGGGCAGCCACCACTGTGCAGGTTGGATGATGAGGCACCAGTGGGTGCAAGGAAACCCTAAAACCCACAGGGGTCAGGCTGGCAATGCCCCACATCCCTCTGTGCTTCTCAGCCCTTCTGCTGATGTTCTGCAGGAGAGCAGCAGCTGATGGTGCTAAAAATACCCTTAGGCAGGGTAGCAGTGGTTCAGCTCTGGGTTTCCCAGAAGAGTGCTGATATTTCAACCTTGTGACTCCAGTTCAGGCCACCTTATGAGCAGCATGCAACTTTGCTCTGATTTCCCCATTTGGTAGGGAACAATCTCAGTAACGGATGGATAAGTCAGCAAACAGCATAGTTTGCTTTCTTATTTTAGGTCTTCCATAGAAGTAGACATGAATGACTCTGAAATACAGGCAGCACCTGGTCCTTCCCTGCTGTCACATTGTCCCCTTGATGGAAAAGCAAAGGAGATTCCTACACAAAACCCCTCTGTAGGTCAGAGGAGGCAGTAGTAAATGTGTGACCATTCGCATGCCAAGCATCCAACCACTCTGCAACCTCACTTTGCCCGTTGCACCTGGGGCAAAATAGAGGGAGTCCCCCAATCTGCAAAGCACACCCCCCCCAAAATACCCCAGGCACCAGCTGAGAGCACCAGCTGTCACTCAAGTGCTCTGTTCCCAACCCAGACCCTACTGACACATCCCTCTGACACGTTCTATAGAAGAAAAAAGTAAAACCAGGAACTTTTTGACTTCTTTTTTTTTTTTGCAGAACTCTGACCTTTTGACCTGAATCACGATGAGTGGTTATGAGGAAGGGCTGCTCTCACTACTACAGCCACGCAATGAGCAGATTTCCATGGGGTGGCTGAAGTCGTGACCTGAGATACAAGGGATGCTAAGCTGAGCCCTAAAAGGGAGGCTAGTGCGTGGTGTATTCAATAATTGCATTTATGTATAAACAATTAAGTATTACCAATGAATCTCTTGCATTTTATTGACCCAGGCACAGAGGCTGCTTTTTGGCACTGATGACTTGCTCAGTTCTCGCTTGACAATGGGGAATTGTAGTGGCTGTTCCCTTAAGAAATCATCCAAGATTGGGATTTATTTGTGCACCATTGCTTGCATCAATTAACAGCACAATCTTTTTGTTATGAAAATGCAAACACTAGTAGCCTAAGGAGCCCTGTAAATGCAAATATAAAACTTCAATTTCAGTAACCCCCACTTTCCCTTCAAGTACAATAAAGGATCTTTTTTTCCTTCTTCATTTACTGTTACAGTGACAGGTCTTTATTATTATTATAATTATTATTATTTTTCCTTCTTTCTCTTCACTTTAAAAGTGAGTTTAACCCAGGGGATTTCAATAAGGATCATTTTCCATCAGCAGATCTGGGGTGGCTGCAGCCAGTGATGGGAGCTGCGGGTTCCTTGGGGCAGGTCAATGCCAAGCGTGGGGAGGGGAGCAGGGCTGGGCATTAGGTCCAGCCCTGGGCAGGGCATCATTCCCATGTGAGGATTTTTTCCACTCGCTCCAGGCAGCTGGAGAGCCTAAATTTGGCATCCATGTTTCTGCTGCAGGAATGAGGAGAGAGAGAGACCTTGTGAAGTGCCCTTGGCCATGGCCCCGCTTAGGTGACCATTGCTGCAGGGAATGATCTGGGGTCAAAACATGGTTTTACTATGAGGTGGTATGAAAGAGAGAGATGCCTTCCTGAAAGCAAGGTGGGAGATGGCACTTGAGCCCACGATGAAAGAATTGGACTAAAACCCAAGGTCTGCTTTCCCCTTTCTTTTTGACACCACACATATACAAGTAAAATAATAGAACAGCCGTTTTGCTTTCTTCCTCCCATGTTGGCCCAAATGTGCCCAGGAATGTGTCTAAACAGATTCTTGGAAAACCTGCCCTCAGCAAGGTGCTGTCTGCAGCTCCTCAGGTTCCCCAACACGCAGAGGGGAGCTAAGTGGCAAAAGAAGAAGAGAAGAGGTCAGATGCTGACCTGAACGTATCCCTGGGCACCCATGGGTTCTACCCACTATCCCTACCTCCCTGCTCAGAGCAGGCAAAATGGCCATCCCACCTCCAGCTAAGGTTCATGGGAAACACATCGTTAGCATCCTTGGCAATTCCTAATTAGACCAAAAGTGCAATTAGCCAAGGTACCATCCCTCCCCTAACTCCTAGCATTCTCATTACCCTCATTTTACAAAGGTGGTGCTGCTGCTGCAGGGGGACGAGGCTGCTATGACTCAGTGGTGGTACTCAGCCTTCACCAAACCATCCACTGACTTTTGCATTAGGCATCCTTAGAGGCCTTTTTCCAACCTTAATGATTCCACAATCCTTCAGCCCCAGGTGCCTCATGATGAGTGTTGGGGTCCCCGTGTACCCCATGTGCTGCATCCCCTACAAAAGGACCTCAGCACATGGAGCAGAGCTGAAGGGCAGGAGGGGAAAGCAAGAAAATGAAGGATAAAACAAGCTATTTGCCACCACTTTGCGTCATAATCACCAATTTAGGAGCCCTCCCTTGGTCGGTTCTCCTTCCCCCTCTCCCTATTATTGCGCTTTTCCGCCTTACGAACGCTAGAGGCTCCCTCCTTCCTTCGGCTGGGCGTAAAAACTTTTAGTTCCCGACTCTCTCTCTTTTATTTTTTCTAAAACTTCCCTCAGGAAAAAAAAATGTGGCCTTAATTATCTATGTAAAATGTCAGATGTAGGGAAGCAGGAAAGGGGCCGTGCTTACTTGGATATCCCATCCGAAGCGCAGTGACTGGCTTTTGGTGGGTTGGTTCTTTTTTTTTTTTGTTGTTGCTTTCCCATTTTTTTTCCCCCCCTCTTTTATTTTTTTTAACGAAGGGGTGGAAAGGACTTCGCGAAATAAAAGTGCAGCACTAAAGCCGGTGGTTCCCAGAGCGGCCGGGGCGGGCGCGTCGGGAGCCCCCAACGCAGCGCAGCGCGGAACCCACCTGCCCCCAACAGCGCGCAGCGCTCCGCACCTTTTTTCCCCTCCGCGCTCCTCTTTATTTTTATCCCTCCCCTCGACTTTTCCTTCAGGACTTTTTTTCACCGCCTTGGGACACCCGCAAACTCTCCCCCTTCCCTCCCGCTCCTGGTTGTTGTTGTTTTGTTGTGTATTTTTTTTTTTTTTTTTGGTGGTTTCTGGTGTTTCTTCTTATTAAATTCTTGGTGTTTTTGTACTTATTTTCACTTTGTTTTGCTGTATTTTTTTTTTTTTCTCCTCCAAGCTCTTTTTTTTTCTCGCGGTGGTGGTTTTGGGAAGACCCCGCCCGCGTTTCTCCTCCCGTGCCCCAGCGGAGAGGCCGGGAGCGCCGGCAGCACCTCCCCGGCGCACCGCGTGCGGGCTCGGCTCGGCGCGGCCCGGCACAGCACGGCACGGCTCGGGCGTTCGCCCCCGATAATGCAGAGCTACAAGTACGACAAGGCGATCGCGCCGGAGAGCAAGAATGGGGGCAGCCCGGCGCTGAACAACAACCCGGCCAAGGGCAGCAGCAAGAAAGTCCTGCTCATCTGCCTCGACTTCCTCTGCCTCGTCATGGGTGAGCTGCCGCGGAGCTGCTCCGTGCCCCTTCTCCCTTCTTTCCTCTCCTCTCTCCGGGTTTCTCGCTCTGGGTCCCGCTGGGGAGAGCCGCGCCGCTCCGCAAACAAAAGGGGCACGGAGAAGAGCCGGGGAGCCCTCCCCGCTGGAAGCAGCCCCCCGCCTCACTGCTTAACACAAACAACCCACCGCACAACGCTACTTTTCCCCTCCTCTTTGTGTTTTCTTTTTCTCCCCCTGTTTCTCTTTGTATCGTTATTTTAGTTACTTTTAGTTACTTATCTCTTCACCTCCCCCCGCCGGTGCCGCTTTCTCCCCGCGCCAGGCAAAGTAAAGGACGGCTTTGTAGGGGGGTGGGAGGCACAGCCGTACGGGTTCGGGGTGCCCCAGGAGCGGCCCCCGGCCCGCGGCTCCGCTCTGCAGCTCCAGGTGGAGGCAGTGCGCTGCGCTCCGCGTCGGCCAAAGAGGGGAACGTTTCCCCTCTCAGCTCTTTCTTGCTGCTCGGTTGTAGCAGCGGGTCCGCGTGGCGTCGGTTTAAAGGCTGCTTTGAAGCGCTCGCGAGCATCCCCTGGTCACACCGGTGGAGCTTTGCTTGCCAGCCCGCTTGGCTTTTGGAAGTGGCACGGCGTGCACGGAAACTGTCAGCAGGCCGCCTTCAAGAGGTTTTGCACGCCAAAACATCCACCGTTGGACGCTGGCTGCAATGCTGAATGTTTAATTGACAGATGCAGGCAGGGGAAATCAACCGGCTTCCAACAAAGAGATTAATAGCACGGCAGCACGTGAGTTTAATGCTCCAGACGCCACAGTCTTTAAAACAATTGTTTCTGCTTAGAGGCCGTTTTTTAAGGACTGTCAGTTTGATTTAATCTTTATGGAGTTTATTGATCATCTGGTGTGTATTACGAGGCACTAATATATGAAGAAGAGAGGCATGGTTTTCTCTTTGTATTCCCACAAGGATAGAGGCCAGCACAGTAAAGCTTCATCACTGTGTATCTGGAAGAAATGAAAATATTGGATATCCTGCATATTTTTAGGGGGATGTTTTTCGCTCATAGGGTGGTGACGCACTGGAACAGGTTGCCCAAGGAGGTTGTGGATGCCCCATCCCTGCGGGCATTCAGGGCCAGGCTGGATGTGGCTCTGGGCAGCCTGGGCTGCTGGTTGGTGACCCTGCACACAGCAGGGGGTTGAAACTCAATGATCATTGTGGCCCTATTCAACCCAGGCCATTCCGTGTCTCTATAATACACAAATGAACCTACTATAAGGAGAACCACGGGCTTGACTTGCCTCACTTATTGAAACAGAAGGCTGCATTCCTAGTAAAGCAACTGCTAGGAGTCAGAACTTTAAAACTTTTATTTACCCAAGTTTTGTTTTTTGTTTTTTATTTTTTTTTTTACTTTAGGCATTCCTGGCACACATAAATGCTATTTAAATGGGTAAAGGTGTTTTTTTGTGTGTTGTGTTTTTTTTCCTTCTCCAGACTAAGAGCCTGAAATGAAAAAGTAATTAATTGCCATGTGTTATTCTACTTGGGATAGTTTTAGTAAACAGAACTTATCAAGCATTACTGGAAGGTATTGTTAGGGAGTAATGTGATACAGCAAAAGCTGGGATTGTTGCTTTGTTTCAACGTTACTGCAGGTGGAAATGAGAGAGTAAACACAAGGGTTGTGTTCTAGGGTGAGGAGCATTTGAAAGAGCAGGAATTCAACAGCTGAAGCCAAGAGTTCAAATCTGGCTAATGACACACAGGTGAGGAGCCCTGGTGGGCTGTGCTAAGGGTGGTGGTTGTGTGATGGAGGGCCTATAGTGTGTGTTTGTGGATGGGCTGTTGAAATATACCCGCAGCAGCAGACCTGTCAGTGGGTGTCTTTGCATGGGTTGCTGTGACATCCAGCTGCAGCTGGCTTGGCTTGCTCTTTGCTCTGCATTTCTCTCAGGAAAACGAAGAGTTTGCAGTTTTCCAAGTGCTTGGTTCCCACTTTTCTTCCTTCCTGAGCTTGTCACAAGGAAAACATTTTGGAGGTGAGGGCAGAAAGATAAGAGCTCCAGCTGAAGCCCATAAGAGAAAGGTGGAAGGATACCAGTTGGTGGGTATTTACATCCTCAGTAAAGAAATGGAGTTCTAGGTGAGGTGACGAGAAGCAGAATTGGGTGAAATGACCTTTAAGAAGGTGGTTGTACTTGGCACAGGTCTTTTGCTGGTGTGTGTAGTCATGGCCAATGGCCTCCTGTGCAGTTGAGTTATGCCTCTTGAGTGGCTGCCCAAAGACATTCAGAATAACAGGGAAACAGAAGGCTTTTCTCGCTTGAGGGCCACTTTAGGAAATATTAAAACCAGTCATTTAATTTGCAGAGGGCTGTGACGCTGCATTGGCTTCTGCTGTAGTTTTTCTGCTGTAATTCTGCCCCCAGATCACTGTTCTGTAGGGAAAAATGAGAAGAATAAGCCATGGCAGAGATGCATTTGAGAAATGACACGGGCTTTTTTTGTGAGGCTGTAGATGCCTACAAACTCTTCTTTGTTTACATACAAATTTAAACAAATTACCCAGGAGACAATTATCATAAACATCTAAGAAAGTCAGAATAAGTAAAGCAGTGCTATCAGGAGCTTCCTTCAGCTGTAATTTGGTGAGAGTGTTAGAAATGATCCACTTTGTCTCTGCTCGTTAACTACAATGGTTATCTTGATAGCAAATTCATGAGGGGAAGATCTGTATCTTTGTTCCTTGGGGATCGCTGGAGCAGCTATGGAGCCATGGGCTTGTTGCTTTGGTAGCTGACAGTGGAGTGGGTTGGCTGAAGATCCTGCTGATGGAGACCCCAGGTTTCCCCTGCATTTCCAGCTTGGGTTGGGCTGGCAGAGAGTTAAGTGTTTCCAAATGCCCCGCTCCTAACGAGTGCACTTAGCATGCAAATGTGCCAAGCATCCATATTGGCAAATCCCTGCTTCCTTGTGTCATGAACCAGAGATTTCATCACAGATCTGATGAACCTCCCTGAAAATTTGTGTCAGAGTTCACCTGGGCAAAAGAGGCATAAAAGAACTGAGTGTGCAGGGAGGGGAAAATAACTTTCTCCATCTGCTTCCTCCTCTTGGGAGGGCTCTGTTTAGAGAATTAGAGGATGCTTCCTGAGATTGTTAGGGCTGCAGTAGGGTCTGGTTGCATGGAAGAGTCATCTTGTCCCATCCAGGGCTCACTGCTCACTTCAGCACATCTGAAAATGGGGCCAAACCAGCCCTCTGTAAGCCTGAGGAGCAATGGGAGAGTTCTGAAGTATGAGCTGTGGAGGGAAGCCTTCGCTTCAACTTCAGTTGCTCATTCTCTGTATGGAGAGGTCAACCAGCCATTCCCTTTCTGCACAAAACAAGGGCCAGGTAAGGATATCCTCCTCCCCTGACCCTTTAGATGTGGGTTGTTTGGAAGCCGTTCCCACGGAAGTTGCATCTGGGGTTAAATGTGTTCCTCTTGGACCTGCTGTTTTTGCAGGGGGCCAGCAGTGAGCAGCCACCTGTGCTCTGCTGGTGGCCTGCAAGTGAAGGGTTTCATCCCAGCAGAGGGGAGGGCTGCGTTAGCGAGGCCATAGGGCACACCGGGGTCTCCAGTAGCTCGTGTTTTTGCAGCTTGCACAGGTATGACAACTCCCCAAACAGCCCGCTTGTGCAATAAAGTAGTGGGATTTCATCTGGCATGCCCTTTTCCTGTGGAAATCAGGATTATGAGAGCATGTGTTTAAGGTTGCGGAGATGTAACCTGCAGGTAACTTACTGTGCGTCTCATTTTCTGTCCCTAATCGAGTTTTCTCTTAGCTGTCAATCCCAGTTACTCTGTGCAACAAAAGTTGTGCTGCCTTCAGGAGGTTTAGAAGCAGCATATTGATGGGCCTCTTACACCCTCAGTATCTCTTCAGCGTTCACACTCATTTGGCATCTCTTGTGTAGTGAGCTTAATGCTGCAATGAACTTTGCATGTAAATATTTATGCTAGCGGGACCTTGAAATGTTTATGTAAGTGGGGATATAATCTTGTAATTTGGGATAACAGTTTAGGCTACCCTTAACTCTCCTCTCCTGTGTAGAAAATTGTGTTGTCCAGCTTGCAGGAGCAAGAAAAAAAAGAAAGGATTGGAGCTCCACCTGAGCCCTTGCTATGCCATCACAAAAATCAGTGCAAACAGGCCCGGCTTTGTCATTTAATTGTAAGGAGTGGGAGGAATTAAAGATGAGGGATGAGGTTAGAGTTATTTGGGTGCTGTAAAGCTGAATTCGATGAGCTAAGCAACTTTCCCTTGTTTGGGTTGCTTTTTGTTGTTTTGTTGTTAAGAGTACCCTGCCGTGCAGGGCTCACTGATGTGTAGGTAACATCTCTGTAGACATGCCTGAAGAAACTGCTGAAGCAGCAGTTTCTTATTTTCAGCCAGGGACGTGGAGCTCTGAGAGCACTAAACCAGCCAGGCAGTCCCAACGCCTCGGTGTTGCCTTCCATGGGCTGGGGAAGACTGGCCCCATACCGCACGCAAGGAGCTGTGTGGGTGGAGAGCCGTCATTGTGCTTGGAGCATCCCTAGATCAGGTTTGGTTGTTCATGTTTACGTATCACTTATGTTAATCCTGCTGGGATCTCTTTGTGGCGACGTGCTCCCTGTGAAGCAGCAAGGTTGGCAGCTGCTCTGGAAGTGCTCTGGCAAAGGAAGGTTTGCAGAGATGGCATCCCACTGTGCCTTGGTTGAGATGCTCTTCTGAGCATTTGGAAAGATCTTATTTGACCAGCAATCAATACGGAAGCATGTTGGCAAACATCAGTTTTTTGCCCCACTCTTGAGAAACCAAACTAAAAGCCTATGATGGCTGGAAGGAAAGATGAGAGAAACGTTTCAACCATCTCCAAAACACTTTGTGTAGGCTTTATAAAACCTGAAGGATAAAAAAAAAACAACAAAACGCAACTATCAAGAGGAGGTTATTAGTGACAATTATAGCTGAGGTGTTAATTGCAGAACAAGGAAGTGCTATACCTATGGCAGACTGAGTCCTTGGGGGTATAAATCTACTTACTTTACCGAGTTGGTGGAATTTGGCCAGGCTGAAGACGTGTCTCCAGGAAAGCAGTATTATGTGCAAGTGCTTCATGGCCAGGAGTGCTTTGGATCTTGAGTACTTGCTGCTGAGACAGGAGGAGATGGGATCACGATTACAGTAGATGACATTTTTAATCATATCTGTTTGTAGTGAGCACAGAAAAATATAAACATCGCTCCCAGATCAAACAGATTATTTTTATACCCTTTAAATCTCGACTTAATATGCATGCCTTTCTGAGGCTGTTCTGGTCTGACTTTGTTTGTCTAGATACAGGTTGATGGTGCATCCTCCAGTTGTGTGTGCCTCCATGTGCAGCCCAGAGATGGTTTGCATACCACAGCTGGGGAACCTGTGCTGCATGGGCACTGTCTTGCAAACCAGGGTTGCTCTTCAGTGTGCTCATCTGAGATGAGAGAGCTGTTTGCATGCCTGAAATGAGTTAAAAGAGAGGAGGGGGGGATGGGGGAAAGCCTAGCCCTGCTCTGTAGCTTGCTGTGGAGGAACAGACCCCATCCTCTCCATTTCATTCATACAATGCTCCCGCTTCATCCATGGCAATCCAGGAGGGACCGTTGTGGTTGCCTGGTCTGCCTCTACCACGAACAAGGCCATGTCTGTTGCAGGCAGCGTGGGGAGAGGCAACAGCCTCCGAGTCCTCCCACCCAGCCTCAACACAGCCAGCACTGAGAGCTGCAGCTTCCCCAGCCCCACGCATCCCTGGGGGCTGTGTCCTGGGGGGTTCATGGCAACCCCTCCCTGTGTGCTTTCCCTCTGGATGCCAGTTAGGCTTTGAGGGCCAGCACTGTTTGTTTTGTTCAGATTTCTTCTTTTATTTTTGTCCTGTCTTGGGGTTTGCCTCCAGAAAGCAGTAAATAAAATAATCCCGTGTTTATGCTTTAATAGTGTCTGAAGTCAGGTTTTCTGAATTCATTGCTATGTTTTCTGGATGGCAGAACTGTGAGATCCCTCATGCAGCAGAACCAACAGCCCTCAGCTTTGCTCTCTTGTGATACTTGCCTTGCAGAAGTGCCATCTCCATAATTTTAGCAGGTAGAAAAGTTCTGTTGACCATAGGCAGGGCTACTGGAGCAGCTGATGGAAGGTTGTGCTCACAAATCCCTTCTTACTTTGCAGCTGTGGTGTAGTGACCAGCAGGAGCTGCTTCTCAAGTTAGACCTGAGTGTAAAGAAATGCTTGCCAAAGAGGAGGAATGTGATGTGTCTTCATGGTGCTTGATGACACAAACCACTGCGGAACTTGTCTTAAACATAAGTTTGCTGCCAAGGTGATGCATGAAAAGGTTTGAAGATTAGATAGGCCTGGTGGCTCTCTAGTTGTCAAAAATCATATAATCATAGAATTGCCTGGGTTAGAAAGGACCATAATGATCATCTAGTTTCAACTCCCCCCCAGAAATACCTTTAAACCCTGTACTTTCTAGTTGGTCACGTAAGTGGGTTTGTTTTTCACATGCGTTGAATGTTTTGAAGACAGAAGGTTGAAAACTGACTCTCTGCATCGAGTAACTTAACTCCAAGGCTTCTGATGTTCTGAAAATGCCCATACTCTTTGTGCCATGTGTTCTTGTACCAGCACTGCCTATAGTTTATGCCTATATTTGAGGTTGACTTGTCAGAGCATATGGTGTCCTCAGTCAGGAGCTGCTGGGCTGCCAGCCAGAGCCCAAAGGAAGCTGCAGTTGGTCTGACAGTGTTGATGACACTACATCAGTGGAGAGTATGTTTAATCCTATAGTACTTTCCCATTGCTCTTTATCCCTTGCCCAAAAAAGTCCTGAAAGCTGCACTGACTGCATCATAGAGTGGCTTTGGAGTTGCCTCAAGTCTTCCTGCTAACACACGCAGGTGGGTTTAGCCTGCAGTCCCTGAGAGGTCGGGATAACACTGTACTATCTCAGGTAAAGCTGAGCAAACTTAGCCTTTGCCATGAACACTGCAGGTAGCTGTGGCATGGAGGTATCCTTTGGGAGCGTTTGGGGTTGCAGGCTGCTCTTCCAGGGACTGCTTCAGCTTTGCTGGTTGGAGGAGCTGAGCACAGCACGGTGCTTCCTTCCATGAGGTTAAACAGAAAGAGTAAAAGTCCCTGGTTTGTGGTTTTGGGCAGATGTCCCTCTTGACACAAACGATGATCCCTCTGAGGGCTTTGCTTCTCCCCGCAGTGACAGGGTTGTAGCTGGCTGCCGTGCAGAGGAAGCAACAAGCTGCACTCCCTGTAATTAGCTTTCAACTGGCTTTACTGTAAATTAGTCAGAACGACAGTCATTTTTGAAAGCTTTCACAGCAGTGCCTTCATATGATGGTGCATGTGTTGGAGGCAGGCATTAATTCTACTGCCATTAATTCAAGCATGTGCTTCTTTCAAGCTGAGACATCTTTGCACGCCTCAAAATGAACCCACTGAATTTGAAAGCTGGTGGTGACAAATGGGGGCCTGAGCTTCCTATCTTACTGACAGTTATTTACCACCTCTGTTCTGGCCTGGTTTGATGCTCTGCTGTGTTAGGCCCAGTCCTGCTCCCCTTTCCCACCGGCGCTGACTGCCAGGTCTTTGCTGCAGCCCCTGCAGTGGCCGTGGCAACCAATCCTGCACCCCAAGCATTTTGGCACAGGGGATTCTGAAGGGTTCCCTTTTGTTGAGCCCACCACTCTTTCAAGTGATGCTTTCCAAAGGGTTAGCCAAAAATCTCTCTCTCTGGTTTGCAGGTCTGTTTAGTGAACACCGGATGAGTTTCTGTTCTGAGTGGTACTCCTGGGCTATTTTGGATACTGGTATAGCTCTGAAGTTGATAGCTGTGAATCAGTACACCACTATCAGGTTTCTCAAGCGGCTCTTTGATCACTGATCGGATGGCCCTGGGTTTTAGCAGAACATTCTGCTCCTTTCCTTCTCTGGGTTTCACCATGGGGCGTCAAAGGCCAAAAGGAATCATCCTGTGCAGAGATGGGAACCTGTTGTCATGGCTGAGGAGGCTTGTGCCTCCTGATCTATTCGGGTGAGGAGACGGCCACAGTGAGGGCACCCCCAGCTGCTCATGGGGTTTGCTGAGCTACCAGTATACATCTCAGTGATTTCAGGCATTTCCTGATAACTTCAGCTTCAGGGTCTTGGTACTGAAGCTCTGACCCTCAGTGATGCACCACTGGGGGGTAAGGAGGGCTGTGGGTCCCAAGGCTGGACCGAACCTTGGCCCTAGTACATGTGTGTGCACCCATCCCCAAAACTTCCACCTCCTTTCCTGTGGGAGCATAGCTTGGGTGGCCCCATTGCATGCTTCCCCCCTGCTCCTGCAGAAAGGGAAATGGCCTTGGAGGGCTGCTGCAGCCCTTCCTGGAACCAAAGCTTTCTATGTTAGGGCTGCCTTTTATGTTGTTTTTTCTTTTCCTTTTTCCCTAGGAAAATTTGCAGCATCGATGGCAACCTCTTAAAATAATTCTTCCCAACCCCCTCATAATCCAGAATGGGTATTTTTCTCCTTACACTCCCCGTTTCTTGGCCCTCCCTGCAGCTTTAGCATGCAGCAGTCATTCCGCTGCAGTTCCCACAAAGCAGCAGAAAACCAAGGTAACAGCAACATTCTGAGCGAAGGGGATGAAATGTGGAATAGGTTCAGCGTATTTCTTTGTCATTGTTGGAGTCCTATTCAGTCTGGAGCTGAATGGGAGGCTGATTAGCATGTGGAAGCATTTCTAAAGCACTGGTCTGGGAGGCTTGTTGTATTTTGTTGGGTTTTTTTTCTCCTTAAAGGAGAAGTTTTGCAGCGCTTGTTTTTCTTACTGAGCTGGCAGTGGATCTTTGTGAAATGCAAAACCACTGAAATAGCATTTTAGAGAGAGCCTGTTTTGATAAATCTCTGCATGCACATGGGTACAAAACAAGTTTTCCAGTGCCTAAAGCTGCTGCAGGGTGCCAAAGTGGTCGGAGAGAGTGGGGTAGAATTTGACCATGGGGACGTATCTGGATTGTGGATGTAACATAAAGAGACTTTGCTTTTGCTCTCACTGAAGTCATCTGCAAAACTGGACTGGCTTTATGAATGCAGGAATGGGTCCACAGCCTGAAAATCCACCTGCTTGAATGCTCAGCGTTTTGCTTTCATGGGGGAAAGATATAATGCTGAGATGGATATCTTTTTTTTTTTAAAAAGCTTGCTGTAAGTGAGAAACAACTTTTTCCCAGCGTTATCGCTCCAGGCCATGCATGTGAGGTTTCAGAGACAGAGGTTTGTTTTCCTTTTGGTGTTGGTGGAGTTTCTTGCGTGGAGGGGAATTCTGCTGCACCATGCCTTGCTTTTTGGCTGAATGCTGGCACAGTCACCATAACAAGGTTCTGGCACGCTGGGAGAGTGACGGCCTCTTGCCTCCCGGCCTCTTGCCGCAAGGCCTGGTATGCTTGGCTCCAAGTAACAGGAATTATTGCCTCATTACTAGTCATGCTGCAGGGCTTCAGCTCTCAACAGGGGTCCTGTGGGTGCACAGTGTCCCATCATCCTTGGGGCATTGCAGGATGTTTCAGGTGCTTGCAAACCTCAAGGAGGATGGGACTGAGGTGCATGCTGGGCCTGTATGAGTTCAACGTGTATGAGTTCTCCCCCAAAGCTTGCAGGCAGAGTGGGCTTAATGAAGGAAAATGCTATTAACTTCCCATTGAGAATCTGCAGCAGCTCGCTGTTGCGTCTTAACGTAGCCTAATGAAGGCAGATTAAAGGTGTTGTTTAATTAAGGAGAACTTAGCTCCTCTGGTCACAATTCACGATTAAAGGACCTTTTGAAGTAATTCTGCTATATATATATATATATATATATATATATATATATATATATTTCCCCTCCTCTCTCCTGTAACATGAAGGAAGTTTCTACTGCTATACATGCCCCAGCGCCGAGGTTTTGAATGCTATTACAGGGCCACAAACCTGCTGGCAAATCTGGCTGCTGCCAAGGCATCTGAACATTCAAAAGCCCTGCAGAGGGGTGGGAGGGAGTTCAATCTCAGGATATGCTGATTTGGAAAGGGAATCCAAACAAAGAGGCTTTTCAGCAGAGGCTGAGGCTTGGCTTCTCTCAAGGGCAGTTTGGGCTTGGGGAAGCATCCGGGAGGCAGTGAGCAGTGTGGGGAGTGCATGAGCTGGATGCAGCATGGTGTAAGGTTTCCCAGCACAGCACAGTTTTGTGTTACAGGCTGGGGAGCTGCCTGTAAGTGCTCCTTTCCCCCCCAACACCCCTTTTATTTCTGTTGGAAACAAAGGGGAGATTTAGAAATTTTGATTTTAAAATAATAATAATAATAAAGGTTCTTTGTCCTTGCCCTACTTTCCCTGCAGGTTTGGTGATGCCTCTTGCTGGAGAGGGACCCATTGACCTATCGGTGTTTCTGACCTGGAAAAGCCATTTGGGGGGCCAGGCTCCTCATTAGGAACCATCTATCTCATATAAGGAGAAATGAAGTGAGTTGGGTGCCAAAGTGGGGTTTGCATCCACTGGGCTGCCCACTGCCACTGTGCTTAGGGCAGGGTAGACAGTGGCCTATGTAATCCCTGTCACTTCTGAGTGCCACCATGCTCTCGAGAAATGGGAGGAAAAACAGAGCGAGGAGGAGGTGCTACCAACCATCTCAACCGACCAGTTGGGTGTTGTGTTGTTTCTTTTTTTTATAGGAACCAGATGGTTTTAGTAGAGGAGAGCTGAACTTCTTATGACCCTTCCCCACAGACTCTGATTGTTGTTTTGGAACTGTGGCCAGGGCAAAACCATGTCCCAGAACCTGCAGTGAGGGTGAGAGCTTGGTGCTGCCTTCTCCCACCCCATCATGCATCCCCCTGTGTTGTCCATTGCTTCCCTGCCTCCAAATTATCCAGGGGAAGCTGTTGGCCATCAAAGACTCAGGGCTTTCCACCAATTCCCCACTAAAAGAAGTTAGCAAGAATACAAGCTGGAGAAAAGCAAAGCATCTAAAAGCAGTGCGTAAGGAAGCAATAAAATGTCAGGTCGTGTTTTCCCTTCTAGTTGATTAAAAATTCTCCTGATAAGGAAGAAAGCTTTCATGGCAGGGTGAGAGCTGTATCATGTCAAATGCAATGAGAGCTTTATTAGGAGGATAAAGGAGTGCAAGCATAGGGTTATAAGTGCTGGCAGCCCATCCTGCCCCAAGTTATCCTGCAGGACTAGAGGCACTTTGCAATGATATGGTAGAAGTGTGGTGGGGGAAATGGCTTATCCAATGAAAAGAGGGAAATGTAAGAGGAATATGGCAATAGGGGTGACTGGAGGGGTGGTGGCAGGCATGAGTATCTGTACTTGAAAACTGTGAGGAAAAATTAGTATAGAAGCTGTCAGCTAAATGTTGAAGAACAAAATTTATCGAATTGATGCTAATGAGGGACTCTGAGTATTATATGTATATCCATAATGCATCCAAACCAGTCTGGATGGGAGATGGGCTTTCAAGTCTCATGAGTGCTTCATGGGCAGTAAGTGACAGGTAAATCTGCTCTTGTGCCTTCTTGTGGCAGGGGCTTTGCTACCCCTCATTTCGTGGTGCTTCTGGGGATGGGAGCCTCTGAGATGCTGTATGCCAGGTGCAGGGGAGACTCAGTGGACTTGCCTTGGCTTTTGCAAAGTGGAACATCAAACAGGAAAAGGAAACTAGGGCTAGATTGTTTTTGCTCTCCATTGGGAAAACCAGTGGTGGTGGTGGTGGCAAATTGGCATGCATGGGGATACACTCTCTGAAGGGAAGGCTTCTGCTGGCAGGGACCTGCTCCAGCTCAGTGCTGAGATGCTCTACTGGCCCTATAGCTACCCCTTTGCTTGAGAATTTGGTGCCCACAGTTGGTGCTTGAAGATTAAATACAGGACAAGAATTAAAAAGCAGGAAAATAAAAGGTTAGCTTCCGTGCTGTTGTGTTTGACTTCCCAGGGTTTTAATTGCCAAGAGCTGCTCCGGGAGCCAGCTGGCTGCAAAGTGATTCAGATCTCAAGTAAGAGAAGGGCTTTTTTTGGTCCCACGATCCTTTAACTGCTCTATTTTCCTCTACAGGAGGAATGTATGTTGTGTGTATTTTTCCTCAAAGTGAATAGTCATCTTCAGGTACCTGATTCCTCAGCTTCTCTGGTTGCTGTTGAAATCCCCACCGTCACTAATCCATTACCTACAGTCAGAGAATGAAGGCAAGTACAGAGAGCAACCTGCAACTTTGTTTGCCCATGCACCAAGGGGATGTGCACATCCCCACAATAACAGGATCAGGCCCATTGCTGTGTGGCTTCTGACTGAGCTGGACTATCCCAGCTTTGCTGCCAGAACTTCATTTGTAGGCTGATCCAAAAAGAGAGGGGAAGAAAAAGAGCAGCTTAAAGAAAAACTAAGGAAATGCATTGCATTATCTGTCCTGCAAGTTGTATAAATCTCGACATCAGCTACCTGTGAACCATCCAGCAGCACATTAATGGGTACCCCTCAGTAGATTAGGATTTGGCATCAGGTCTGCATGTAATTACAAGCCACACACAGAAGGACACAGGCAGCTAATGAACTCCTGCCAAACTCCAGCTCCGCTTCTGTGGCTTTTGAAGTTCCATGGTCTTTCAGCGTTTTGTATAGCAAGCACTGAAAGGCATCAAATCACTCCTTTGACAGCATTTAGAAAGGGCTGGTTTGTTGAATAAGCGAGTCCCTCCAAACGCTGATCTGAGAACTGGGGCATCTATAGGCGCTGTTCTCACCAGAGCAGTAAATAGGCTGGAGATTGAGGACACCCCCTACAAGCTGCTGAGCTCCAGCCTCTGTGGACGGAGCCAGCAGGCTCTGGTTGCCATGATGGGCTGCAAGAAAAGAAACTATTTCCATTTAAAAACCTCCTTCAAAATAAGCCCGCCAGTGGTATGGGGAGAAATAGGCTTTTTCCCAAGCATCAAAATGCTTAGAAAAGAAGCTGTGCAAAGGGGGTTGTGGCATTTTTGCGTGGATCTGAGGTTGTGTTGGAGGTGGGAAAAGGGATTTTGGAGGGTGTCTGCGGGTTTTTGTGATGCTGGGCAGTGGGTGCTTGGTTTGGGTGGTTGTGGGTACATTTCCATAGTGTTTTGTGGCCAGACCTGTGCCCTTCTGCTCCTCTTTCTATCATGCCTGATGTGACAAGGGGAGTTGTTGCTGAAGGAAAAAACAATTTCCATGAAAACCTGTGATTTTTCAGGCATACATACCAGGCGGGTTTCATGGCAGTACCATGGTGAAGAGGAATAATGCAGCTTGGCACAAAGCTCTTCAAGGAGGGGGAAGAAAAAAGGAAGATAGAGAAACAGTGGAGTCTTTGTCAAAATTAACTGCAATAAGGAAAAAGGGGCTGCTGTTCCCTTGGGCTCCTTTAACCTTTTTTCCCCCAATTTATTCGCACGTTCATTGACAGTGGGGGCCGGGCATTGTTATGAGGGGGTTGGAAAGCAAAATGGGGAGTTATCCATTTTGGGGTTTTAAAGAACACTGTATGCATTGTGTCCTCAGTATCCACGTCAATAGCAGCTTGGTTGTAGCTCACACCATTCGGATCCAACCCGTTTTGTGCTGTAAGGGAACAGGTCTGTGTGGTGTCATTTGGCAACAAAGCAGCCTTTGCAGGGAGGTAATTGATCCTACCATTGCTGGCAGCATGGTGTGGGCATCTCTGCTGCAGGTGACTACTGCCATGAAAGCAACCCATTCCCAGCTGGTTTTCACTGAAATTATTCAACCCGTGCAACTTCTGCAGCCTACAAGGTCTGTCCTCCCTATAACGTGGAAGTACAAGAGAGAGAGAAAGCTGATGCGCAAGAACAGCCTTATGGGGATGTGCTATAGGGACCACCAATGTCAAACCCATGTTGCTTGAAGGGCCCTTGAACCAATTCCAGCTGCACTCTTTTTTTTTTAACTTTCTTTCATCACTGTATACTGTACATTATATTCTGGAAACTGTACCAGCTGGATCATGACTACTGAGGGGGAAAAGTTTCATTTCCAGTTAATCAAGGGAGTTGTGTAATACCATTTTCTCCTGGGGAACTCCAAGAAAAAAAAAGGAGAAAGGGGGAGGAGAAGAAGGAAAAAAAAGGAGGGAGTATTATATAAAGCAAGTATATTAAGAGGAAATAAATTATGAATTAAAAGTGATTAGTGAACTTTTAAGGAAGAGGTCAGAAGTATGTTTCGGACTACAAACTTCTTAAGCTTTCAGTGCTTGTCTTTGGTTACAGAGTTATAACCCTGCGTTATTTGTGCAGGTGGCTGCCGCTGCAAATCCAAAGCAGGATTTTGCATTTACAATAGGTACATTGACAGAACGGGGTCACAAAGCTACTTGAGGCCTCCTCAGGCAAAGGAGAAGTTGCTCCTGAAAACGTGCTCAATTATAGCTGCAGTGCTTGGTCAGGATGCTCCAGGCAAGCAGGGAGGAAGCTCAGGAAGTTTAGCAGATGAGATTTGTTTTGTTTTTCCCTTGAAGGGGCCTTCATGTTGATCAGGTGGGCTGGCTTAATTTCAGCGTTTTCTCCTTTTGTTGTTGTTTAAATAACAAAATAAATAGGATTCAGTCAACAGCATTGCTTTGGCTGCTTCCTTTTAGACCTGGATTATCATGGTTGTGCAAGGAAGAGTGCCTTATACCTGGTAGTGTCTGGTAGCACTAAGCTGATGTATGGAGTCTATACTCAGTATTTTATACTTCAATGCAAGATGCACAGCCCACAGAAATATCCTTATGAGTAGGAATTGATTGGGAATGCTATAAGGGAAAAACTGAGGGACTCTTGTGGGCACAGCACATGAGCTGAGCAAGCGTGAGCCCTTCCTCGAAGGGAGAACCAGGGAAGCCATGATGAGACAGATCTCCTTCCAAACCCCACTGACCAGCAAAGGAAGCAAGGCTTGCTTCATTTGTAATTGAAAACATGGTAGTCACCACAGTGTGTTTTTCACGTGGTCCTTTTGCCCTGAGTGTTGCAGAGTTTGTGGATGTGTTTTTAATTTTTCCCCTCTCTATTCAAGTTGGGTCATCCTGGGTCAGGATTGTATCTGCCAGACCTTCCGCAGCACTTGAATGTACTGAGGTGCCTCAGAAGATCCCGATGCCTTGGGGTTGTTGTGGCATTTTATTCCTTGTTCTATTCAATGTGATGGTGGCTTTGTTTCCATTGCGTTTGATTGGCACTGGGCCTGGGTTCTCGTTTGTAATTTAATTGCCAGGAGGAACAGTTTAACGTACTTCTTCCTTTCTCCTCTGTTCTCCTTTGTATGTATCGTTTACTTCTGGAAATGGCGGCAGGTACTATCTAAAAGAGCAATATTCCTCCCAGCAAAAGCAATGGCAATGCTCCCAGTCATCAGGAGCCTCTGGAGGGTGAGCACGCAGGTTTGGCACAGTGAGCTCCAGCCGTGCAAGGAAGCATTTCCTGCAGAGGTTTAGAATCCAGAGGAATTTGTGGTGCGTGAGAATAACTTGACATTTTTGTTTAAAGTTTATGTGACCGAGAGAACTTTCCTCTTAATGTTCTCCAGTGTGGTTGGGTCAATGAATGAGCTCCAGGTTGTTCTTACTGCAAAAGATGGGATGGGTTATGTTGCTGAGTGATGGCTTCAGTCTCAAGATACAGATACCTGTAAGATATTCCTTCCAACACTGATGCTTCCTTTTAGAGGCATTTTTCAGATACCCCATGCCACCATTGGGGTCATAAATATTATAGGGTTATCTGTACCAGAGGTGATATTCTGTGTTCTTCATTTGCCATTGCTCTTGTGGGTGTAAGGATGCATTGCCCCAACATTCCCAAAGAACCAATTCTTACTAAAGAGCTGTAGGGGGGAGGGCAACAAAAAGTCTAGGAGATACCATATCTAGATGGAAATGGACAGTAAACCTGAGCAGCAGCTGGTAAACCTAAAAATGGAAAAACATTAGAGAGTCCCAGTGAACTGGCTGAAATATAGATGATGATAAAGAAGTGGGATAATGTTATCTTTTTAATAGTCAGGAAGGGCACCAGGCCGGTTGACACAGATAATATCAAAAGTTAATATGAGAAAACTAGAATCCTGATTCTGGAGGAAGTCAACCCCTTGTGTTCTGGGACCTTCCCAAACAAGTCAAATCAGTGAAATGCTATATATGCTGATCCTTGTTTATAGATGTTGTTTTTTTTTAAGCAGATACCTGCTCTATGGTAAAGTCTAGGGTTTGTTTGTGTGTTTAGAGAATCTTCTATCCTTGTGCGTTTCTGTGTAGCTGAGAGTAGTGGAGCTGTAATAGAGTTGAATGGGAATCTTATTTTGAAAACAAAGACATTAGCTATGTTTCCAAAACACAGGCAGATGCCCAGAGCAGTCTTCTGGACTGCTGGAACCAAGGCGTGATGAACAACAAGACTGAGAAGATAACGAAGTAAGAAGCAAAAGATGCTCCATCTACTGGCTTCCAGGGTTTGTATGAACATCAAGTATCCAGGTTTCGTCAAAAAAACATTGTGAAGGAGGCACTTCACTGATGCTGTTCAAGACTGTAGGAAATCACAGCGTAATGCATTGGGATTCTTCTAGCTGTCATAGGGCCGTGCATCGGGTCCCTTGAGGTTCAGCTTTTGTTGACCAAACTCCTACCCTTCCTTCCCCCACTCTTTCTGTTGGTGCTGGTGCACTCAGGCCATGTGGTGATTGTCAGGATGTGCCTCAAATGATAGAAATGTGGAAATATTTCTATCCTTTGTGTTATCAAATGTTATCAGTGTGTACATGTCAACTGGCTTTCAAGAGTTTTGTTTACTCTTGCATCAGCTGCCAAAGCTGAGATGCATTTTCTTTTCATTTCTGATCTTCAGTGATGCAATTCACCTCTAAAAGCTGGGGAAGCCAACTTTAAAACACCAACAAAAGCTCACTGCAGCCTAATCTAGATTTTTTTATGCGTTATGAAATGTGTACAGATACAGCCAACCAAGTAAGGTTTGTATGTACCCAAGATCAGCCACTACTTCAGAAGGAAAGCTCGTTGATCGCTGGTACACAAATATTTATATGGTATATCTTGAATTAGATGCCCCACTCAGCCCTGCCAAATTCTTTAATGATCTTTTTAACTCATTAAGCTAGACCTTTAATCTGCCAAAACCTTAAAAACATGCCCAGGGCCTGGACATTAGCAGTCAAACCCACCACAGTGGGCTTGTTAGAAATTACATTGCTTTGTTGAGATGGCCAGCAACATTCTGCTGACCTGCCGTGTTTAAAGAATGAAGTTATTTATTTTCTGAGTGGGGGGGAGGGAAACCACGGGTCTCCATCAAAATGGACTGAGAAGGTGTTTAATATAGTGTAAAGGTAAAGCTTGGGCTAGGAAGATGAGAGCTGCATGGGTGGGTCGCTGCAGAAACAGCACTTCCCTTCCTGCTCCCCCCTGTGACTATTTCAAATGGGTGGCCAAGGAAAGCTTATCCCTTTATTTTCCCCTCCCATTAAATCTGCACTAGCGTTAACTTTTCAAGGGCTCTAAGATTTAAAGTGCTGTACCCAACACTGAGCCCTTTCTTCTGCCTTTGATTTTCCTTCACTTTTCAAGCTGGTCAGAGAGTACTTTGGGGTTTTGCAAGGCATTTTGCTTGGGGTTGGTGGTGAGAATTTTAGCTTTCTGCCAGCCTTCCCAGGATTATTGCCTATTAACTGCCTGTTGATAAAGGTGCTGATCAAGGAAAGGAATATTTTCCCCTTGGTGCTAGGTTTTCCAAACTCAATTGCCTTTATTAAATGGGAAGATAAATAAATTTAAACCCTCCAATATTAGTGTAGGACACCAGCGGTTTGAGGTCACAAAGTCACTTGGACTTCCTCCCAACAAAAGCAACATCATTTTTCAATGTCCAGCCCTATGGTGTCCTGTGGTGCCTTGCACAATTCGTTACTGTCCACACCTGCTCTGGGCTGCCCTCCATGCAGACCCATGGCAAAACTCCTGTGGGTTTGGATGGGGCAGGAGCAGCCCCTGAGAGATTTCTGTTATGCTCATGGTTTGGAGTCTTGTTTGATCTCCTGCAGCGTAGTTAGATAAAAGCATGTAGCTGGGATTTCCTTGTTCTGTTATTAAAGCAGAAATTCCCCTTTATTTAAAGGAATGTAAAAAACCCTTCCTTTACTTTGTTGAAGGATGTTATAATTCAGAAAGGTGAACCCGGCTCCATGTGCCTTTTTTGCATTGAAATAAGCAAATTCCTTTGTTATTCTATGCTTTGGTTTCCTTTGTGTTTAAAATGGGGATAGCAGTGTACCTCTGCTTACTGGGTTCTGTATGAATATGCCAGTGCCCTCAGTGAATTAGGGAATGGTCCAATGGCTGCTGTGTAATATGATGGTGATACCAGTACTAAGGAGGGCTGGAAGCCCTTCTGCAGTATTAGTAAAGATTTTGCAGTAGATCTGAGAACTCTGTTGCCTCGTAGCCACAGAGTGGCCAAATAGGACCATTTCTGGGGGGAAAGTGGACCATCCAAAAATGAGAGTTGGTACCTTTTTCTGCCTTGTAGGACTGAGTGTTGGTCTGTTCAGTGCAAATCTATGTTCATTGCCTTCTTGTGAGACATACCTCGTTTATTCTTAGGAGTTCTGTTCCGTGATTGGGAGTGGCAAATGGTACAGGTTGGAAAACCAGTACCATTACAGGCAGTGCAGATGCTGAAGTGTAGATGCAGGTCACCACAGCCAGGGATGCGTAACCTCTGTTTCTGTATTAAAACATTAAACTGGATTATACTGAGGCACCAGAAGTCACGAGGACAAACCTAATCTCCACGGTGTAACCCCACATCACTTCTCCTTTTCTAAGGGTGTGTGGGCCATACCCTGCTTCCAGCTACCTTTGTCTCCCGGTGTGAATAACATCTCTGTGGTGTTTTGCTGAGGGATCTTGAAGATATCTTGCTCCACAGTTATTTTGGTGTTCTTCCAGACTTCACTCCCCTCATCTGTCTCTCATTCCCTCCTTGCCTTTTGGCACTCCTTCGGTCTTCTCTGTGCTGGAAGCCCATTGCCAGAGGAAAAAAGTATGTGGATGGTGACCTAGTCCAGTAGGCAAACCATGCTTCAATCGTAATCTCTTGGAAGAAGAACAACCTTTAGTGTAATTTATTGTCCAGCATGGGCTGGGGTCTTTATTTTTGGGTAATTACGGCTGCAAGAACAGCCTCTCACCCCACACTCAAAATCAAGGGCACGTTGAGTCTTCTAAGTAATATCTATTCGGCTCTGGAGTGTGTTTATGTTTCTCATGTTGAAAAAGGGGAGGGGAAAAGGGAGAGGGGAAAAAAAAAGGGGGAATCTGAGGTTACCGTTTTGCTGGAAAAATGTCAAGACTCGATTGGCAATATCCCACTAAACCACAAGTTTGTAGGAGAGAAAACAAAACCATTGGATTTTCTAAACTATGCCTATGTGCGCTTAGAGAAAATGTATTCTATATAGGTCAGTTATACTCTTATTATAGCTGTGGCGAGCCTACATATAATTGAAATGCGGAAATACTACCCCATGCTGTTCAATGAATGAAGGGAAAACAAATCTTTATTATTCCTGGGTTCACATAATGTATAGAAACACTATTGTCTCTTTTTTTTTTTTTTAATTATTTTTTTTTTAAATTTTATTTTGAGCCAGTTTTAGCTTTCAGATGTATTTTATTGTCTGTGGGAACATGTGTTTTACAGACCTGTCATGTGAAAGCTATTAACAAGAGGAACTGGAGAAATAACAATAAGCCACGTAACCGTGGCACGTCTACTCCTTGAGTTCAACTGTTAGGCTGCTGCTTCAAGTGCATGTGAAATTGGATCGCACCGAGTGCTGTTAGTTCTTCTGCTGCAATTTTTCACTGGGAAAATAAGGATTCTTTAAGTGGCCTATTAATATCGTATTGCTGGCATCAGAGGAGCATTTCGGGGCCAAGCTGGCTGTGCCTCAGAACAGTTAAATAGTGGAATGAAGATCAACTGGATTCACGTGAGGTGTCCAATTTTATTTACCGAATCTGAGCTGGACAGGCAGGTCTGACACCTTTATTTGCTGTTTCACATCTGTTGGAAACTTCTGCCCTGCTTATGATTAACCCATTCAAAGAGGTTTTGGAGATGGTCAGAAGAGAGACCTGAGCCATGGCCCCGGCTGCTTTTGAAGGCCTTCGGGTCCCATGTGTGTTGGTCCCCTCTCACTCAGACTGAGAAAATAGGTGATCAGGGCTGTCCTTTGTTTTTAAAGACTAACAGAAGCCCCTCATAATTCTGGATTAGGTAAATCTTTGAATGTGGAGCAACGGGAGCCAAAATGAAGTGCAGAGATGAAAACTTGCTCCCGTTGAGATGGGGAACGTTGTTTTGATGACATGCTAACTCCTCATGCAGTGCTTTTGCAAATCACATTGGGCAGACAAGATCACTGAGAATGTACCATAGACAAATATTGATTGGAACCAACCACTGCTTCATTTTTTTTTCTTGTATTTCTAATAAGGAAAGCCCCTCTGATCTCTCAGACTTAGGACTGTGTGCACAAACCCGGGGGAACTTAAGCAAGTTGGTGGTCAATAAATACACCTATGTGCTTTTAGCAGGATGTGGGCATGAGTTCTGCTCTTCTGGCTAGAAGATTGAACCACTGTGCATCATCACCTAAGTGACGTCCTCTGCTTTCCTTCAGCTGTGCCTCATTGTTTTTCTGCTTTGCCTTGGCCCAATCCTTGACATAGTTGTGCTGTGACGTGTTAGGTGCTTTGCCTGGGTTTCAGTCTGAGTGGGAGGAGGATTGTGTTTTGTGATTTATTCTGAGCGAGACTTGGGAATTTGGGGCTTGTTTGGATGGGGATGTATCACTTCTACTGGTGATGGGCTTAACAGCAGAGATGGGGAAGCTCAGGCGTGAGGGCTGAATGTGTGTGCCTCGCACAAGGTAACTGGGAAATACCCCAGTGCTGTGTTTTGAGGCTTGAGGCAATGCTGTGTTCCTCCAAAATAACAAGAATATGGAGTTTCACTCACACAGCAGTCTGGGGGTCTCCCTTTGTGCATCTTAATCACTGGCTGCAGGTTTTTGAGCCCATCTGCTTTGTGCCTGCTGCAAAGCTCGGGTTGAGCTGACCAAATGCAGGTACAAATATACCCTGTAAATGGAGAGGAAGGAGCACAGGAGGGCTTTGGAGGCCTACAAGTAATATGGATTGAGTTTAGTGGGGCTGGTCAGGTAGGAAGCACAGGGCTGCTACCCGATCCCTTGGTGTTTGTTTGCACAGCTCGTCCTGCCCGGGGGCAGCAAGCATCAGCCCTCCGCAGAGAAAAGTGCCAGGTTTGTTTTCACGGCTTTATGCAGAGGGATTGCTTGTTGGGGTCCATTCCTGTAAGTTAATATTTGCAGTGCGCGAGGTTTAACTGAAACCAGGCAGTGCAGACATCTGATAACCATAACAGGGGAGATGCTTTTTCCCTACAAGAGCGACTCAAAAAAAAAATACACACAAAACCCATTTTCTCCTTGGAAAGATAGCAGTAGGAAAAAGAAAAGCATCAGGAACAGCACCAGCTCATTTGCAAGCAATTTTCTACTTTTGGTTTCATTTTATTTTACTTTTTCTTACTGGAGAGTTGTTTCTATTTGCCTTGTATCACTGATGGTTTTGTTTTCTGTCTCCCTTTCTTTCTAGCTGGGCTGCCCTTTCTCATCATTGAAACAAGCACAATCCAGCCCTACCAGCGGGGCTTCTACTGCGATGATGACAGCATCAGGTACCCACTGAAGTCAATGGAGACAATCAACGATGCAGTGCTGTGTGCTGCAGGCATCCTCATTGCCATCCTTGCTGTAAGTACCATCTCTAAAGTCTCTTCTTCTGCCCTTTGGGCATCTCCAACACCTTTTTGTTACCTCCTTAGCTGATGGCATGAACAAGGGTTTGCCTGGAGTGCCAAAACAGAGACACACTCTCAAGTTGGGGTGGTTATAAGAGCTTTCTGAGCTCAGAAACTCTGTGGAGCTGTGAGCTAGTCAAAGGAAAGATGCTATAAAGCCTGTAGGTTGTGGAGATCTTCTTAAAAGTCAAAGGTTCTGAATTTCATGGAAAGCAGAGCAAAGCAATGCAGTCTGTTCCCCTACCAACATGACTGGGGTTTCACATGGTCTTGCAGATGTGTCCATGCTCTGTACTGTAGTGTGAATCTCCTTGGTGATTATCTGACTTCCATGTAAGCGGTAAACATTTGCAAATGAAAGCTTGTAATGAGAGGAATGAGATTACTCTTGAAACTGGTAAACAGGACCAAAGCTGTTTGGGCAAGTCAGGGAGCTCTGCAAGAGCTTTTTCACCCTGCGGTAGAGTTTGGAGTAGTTGCAAAAAGAATCAGTGAGGACTTGGCATGGTTTTTTCCTATTCAAATAACTCTTAGTATTTGCCTATTTTATAAGGGTAGAAAAATAATAATAGAGAGATGCGTCTTTTCAGCTAACTGGTACCTGGAAAAGTTTCACAGGTTAGGGTTAGATTAAAAGAGATTGTATAATACTGGCATATTAAAAAGACAATTAAAACCTAGCACAGGCAGCATATTCCCAGAGCCCTCACTGTAAACAGTAGTGAATATGCCACCTTCCCAATGTCTTCTCCTTTCTTTTTGTCTTGCCAGCTTTCCTAGAGCCGTGCTAGGAGGTGATTGCCCAGTGAGGGCTTTATTATTTCAGCCAAAAAACTGAATTCAGCCTATGGAGCTGAGGCTCCTTCCACCACATGTCTCGTTGCTCAGGCAGGAGCTGTCTCCTGGCTTGCAGTCAAACACTTCCATCTGCAGATGAAATTCCCCAGTGTTACTTCATGAAAAGTACCTACATTTTCCTTCCTTGCCAGCACAGCTCAGGTGCTTTCCCCAGCGATGCTGCCTTCTTCTCACTCCTTCATCTGAGAGTGCTAAAGAGGGACAAGTCAGATCATCCTTTCTTGCAGGAGAAATGTCCTGGCTTGCAGATGTTTTAGCATGATGTGGTACCTGCTTTGGTAATAACCCATCACTGCTTTGAGTAGTGAATAGGATAGACTAGAATAGTTCCATTAGAAGGGACCATCCAAAAATAATCAAGTCCCATGAATGTTTCCCAGAGTATCCTGACTGTGTTGTCCTTGGATTCTCATTGAGCACTGATGTTCCTTCCCATGGTGGCCAGCAGAAGTGACAGCCATCCCATTCCTCTTGGTTTGATATCAGTGGGCTGTAGGCTTGCTTGCAGGCAGGTTGCACATTTGCCAGCTCTCCATCATTCTCTGACCAAATAGATTCACTTAGCAACACAGATCCCCAAAACTGCCTCTTTCTCATCCCCTCCTCCTCAAAACAACCTCCAAAAGGTGACAACTCCTTGATTCCATAAATACAGCAGAGTTTTACCCTGCAGGTGAATTACCCCCAAGTGTGGAAAAGCCATAAAAACAAAATGAGAAAGCCTTTCATTTTCGCATTACTGCCCGAGCTATCGTCATGCTGGCTGCATGCAGGGTGTGCTTCAGATCAGTAATAAGGCAGTGGCAAATACAGGAGTTGGAACAGAAACTGGAAACATAATCAGCTGCCTATGTGATCCATCAGCTTTCTGCCGCGAAATAGCAGGTCAATTAAAAGAAAAAGAAAATCCCCAAAGAATCAGATGTTTCTGCACTGGTTTCGCTGTGCCCACAACAAATGTAACATAATAAGGTAAATTTGAAAGCTCCGTTATTTGCTGGTGAGTGAAACAAAAGCCTAACGAGGAATCGAAGAAACAGACTGCAGTGCTATGGCAGCATGCATGGAAAATTCAAGTCAGTCTGACCTCTTTTTCAGATGTAACCCAGATACCAGAATTATTGTAGCATAATAGGAATTCCTTCCAAATCCACAAAGCACTGACTCTGCTCCTTTTTTTTTGTTGTTCCTCTTTTTTTCCCTCAAAGCTTTTGCCTTGAAATGTCGGCACAGTGGTTGGAAGGATGGCATTTTGGGTGGCAAAGCCAGAACTTCACATCTTTTCTTTTATGTGGTGTGATGGATGGCCTAACCCTAAGTAGGGTCCAGGTCATGTTTTAAATGGCTTTGAGGACACTTGGGCAACCCATGAAGTAAATGCAGAGGTGAAGACCTTTGCTGCGATCAAGGCATGAGAGGATGTGGATCTAGTTTTAATACCTATATGTATACTGATTTAAGGCTGATTCCCTGGATATTGGATATAACCAATCTGGAGATGTTGGCTGTGTGCTCCTGTCTCCTACTCTTCCTGTTGGAAAATGGTCATCTTGCATAAAAAAAAGTGGGTTGATGGTCATTGGGATGGAAAATACCATTTTCCTCAGTGCTGCTGATAGCCTGGCAGGCTGTGAGTGCCTATGGGAAAACACCAAAGAAAATGTGTAACTCAGAAATCCCAGGAGATTCTGCCAGATCAGCTGTTTGTTTCACAGTTGAAGGCTTCGATGCGATTAAGACACAGAGAACGATACCGCAAAGATCTAAGGGATTATAAAGGCTCTATAAGTAATCACAGGCTAATTGGGCTGCTGCTGATAAATTATGATAATGGTAAAACGGACAGGAGAACTTAAGATGTAGAAAAGGCCACACAATTTACAGTCTGCTACGTGTATGCAATTACCAGGACCACCAAGGGTGAGTGAGAAATATTAATCCCCAGACTTTTGTTGGCCCCTACTTAAAATGGTCACATGCCTTTCCGAGGCCAGGAGCCTGGGCTTTACGTGGATCTGTTTTGTGAGCCGGGAGCAATGGCACATCCGCCAGGATCAGATGTCACCCTTCAGCCAGCTTGTCTCCCTCTCTGCAAAATCTGGGAGTTTTAAGCCCTTGTCATTCTCTTCTTTGCAGATTTAGGCTTTTGGGAGGCTGTGGGCAGTAGCTGTGCCCTTGTGTGGTGCAGTAGAGGCAGAGACCATGTGCCCATGAGGTTTTGGCACTAGCATGGGAGTGAGCCCAGGGAGAGGCACCAGGTGAGAACAATAGTCCCCATACAGCTGTGGGTCCAACCATACCAATGATGTTCATCCATCTGGGATGCCCCAGTGTTGCCTCCTGGAAGAGAAGCAGACATTCCAACGTTATTTGGTTCTCATGCACAGAGATTTCCTGGCTCCCAGCTTGGACTTGAAGGTAGAATGAAGATGAAGACTGTGAAAATGATGGTGTGGGGTCCCTGAGGATTAAAATGACACCAGAGCTGGTTAGCTGCAGTTCTCCAGGCAACACTTGGCTATGACCAGCCTTCTAAGAGTATATGTTGACTTCTACGTGTAAGCCCAGGATGATGGCACAGCTGCATGATGTATTTCTGCTCCTGGCTGCTGAAAGCTCTGGCTTGGTCTTTATTTTTTATTATTATCCCTCTATCTCTTCTTGATAAAGCCTGCTTAGCTGTGATTTCAGATGCGTTAGGTCAACCTTTGTTTTTTCAAGCCACGGTTTGGGTGAGTTTAAACAATGATACAGCTTCATCTCCTCTCGGTCTAATTGCCATACTTTTCCAGTTTATTAGTTTCCAAACATTGTGCCAAGCTTTTTAAAAGGTAAGCAGGGGAGCCTTGTCTCCTGCACACTGCTGGCAGGCTGCCACGCCAGCAGGAATATTGCTGCCTGCTCCAGAAAGGGATTAACATGAAGGCATTTTTCCTGATGGTTGAATCTACGTATCGCAGTCCTTGTGACTGGAGCAGAGAGGGGCAGAGACGAGGGGGCAGCCAACAAAATAAAAACACAAAAAACCAGCAACCCCAAACCTTGCCTTTGCTTTATCGGTCAGGTATAAAAACATTCAAAGTAATGAATGAAATCCTAAAGCTGTAAATCTGGAGCTCAAAAGCTAGATGTGTAACGTGGCGGAGAACAATTTAAGCCTCTTTGGGAGAGGTAAGAAGTTTTGGACTTGGTTTCAGCACCTGGTTTTCATTAAGCTGTCTTTAAGTGTTTGGGTTTGTGAGACGCTGACCCTCTGCTCCGTGACAGTGATTTATGGCCATATTGTCAAAGCCTTTGGTGGTACCACAAGTGCATCATTTGCTGCCATGCAACTGCAGAACCCCTCGAAATCCCCAGCCATACCTGGTGTTTATGAAGGCTCTGCATGGTTGGAATGGGGTCTGGTGGCAGCGAATCTGGGTCCAGAGTCTAGAGAGTGCAGTGTTTTCTGAGTCTTACCCTGTTATACTCATGGATTTCAGAACAACAGGTTTGGGAGTTGTTGCCCACCTCACTATCACTTTGATAAAGGACCAGTGTGGCTTCTCCTTCACAAGCAATCACTGATTATGTCTCTGTTTCATGTTAACAGAGTCGTGGAAATAAAAATGTATTGATCTGGGGCACTATTTCACTTATGTGAAGATACAGCTAAGCCTAAATCCGCCTTTTTTTTCCTCTTGGAATTTTGTCATAAACAAAATCTTGTGGAGTGTAATTTGCAATCTTTTCCTTGGAGACAGTAAAAAAGGGGAAAATGAGGAGCACCAGGAGGGGCTCTGTACAATGCTTTGCTCTCTTTGTGGAAATAAATTATCAATAGGAGATGCTTGGAGGTGTCTGTAGTGGGCTGGGTGAGGTGTGAGCTTGAGGAAGAGCAGGCACTGATCTATATAGCCAAAGTATTCTCTCGGTTCCCTGAGCTGCACTTCATCTTGTGTAAGCAGCAAGGATGCAGATGGGCTTTGTGTGGACAGTGCAGTCCCACCAGCCAAGACCATCACTGGCTTTCAAGAAAGGATTTACAAATAAATATACACTGTCCAGATTTGCTGCCTTTGTGAGATGCAGCTCTGGCTTTAAGCTGACAAATCATTCACCAGTGTGTTGTAAGAATTAATTTGTCTTTCCTGGTTTGGTTTGCAATCTGGCATGTCTTCATCTTGCTGGCTCAGCCAGTTTTGGAAAGCATCTCTCCTGCTCTCTAACCACATCCTCTCTCTGTTCCTTGTCCTCTACAGATTATCACAGGAGAGCTCTACCGCATCCACTACCTAAAGGAGAAGTCACACTCCTTTATCCAGAACCCTTATGTGGCAGCTCTCTACAAGCAAGTGGGCTGCTTTGTTTTTGGCTGTGCCATCAGCCAGTCCTTCACAGACATTGCCAAAGTGTCCGTCGGACGCTTGCGGCCACATTTCCTTGAGGTTTGTGACCTGGATTTCTCCACCATCAACTGCTCGAAGGGGGTTTACATCCAGAACTACACCTGCAGGGGAAGTGACAGCAAGGTCCAGGAAGCCAGGTGAGAGCACTTGTCTTGTTGCTGATGCCAATATTATGCCTTTTACTAAGTAAGGCATACTAAAAAATACTTATTCTTTGGGGGTTTTTCTGCTAGCAATAGGTGGCTTTGCTGGTGCTGTCTCTGGGAAGGCTGTAATTCCTTCTGCCAGCGAGAGGCAGTTTCCCTTGGGAGCCACAGGGTTCAGCTGAATAATATTCCTTTTCCCTTCTCTTTACTCCTACACTATTGTTTCATGAGAAGTTACTCAATGTGGGAATTTATCATCAGAGCTGAATGGATGTGAGCAATCCAGCCCATGGTGCAGCAGGGACAGCTTTTCTTCCCAGCAGGAGAGGCTACCAGCACCTTCCTTTCACACTCTCCATCAAACCCATCACATGCCCAAGTCTTGACATCTTTTAGGAGTGTGCTGTAATCAAGCAACGGGGGAAGTGCTTGCTTTCCATTTATTTACAGTTTCCTGGCTATTTGAGGCGAGACGATGAGTTATCGTGCTGTCCTGGAAATAACTGTGCTGTCCCATGAATAGACCAGGAAGGGACAAACAATGCACGCATCCTGTCCCTCCATTCATTTTCAGCTTGAGGAGTGAGCGGGGCGGATAACAGGGTTTTCATAGCTCAAAAAACGGGGGCTTTGATTCCTTCTGCTTTGGCACCCTGGTGGTAGCTGGGGGCAGGTTATCATATCATACGTAATGTTACAGTGTCATGTAAGAATGCTGTGATGACTTGGTTCTTAACACCTGCTTTGTTTTGCAGGAAATCCTTTTTCTCTGGGCACGCATCCTTCTCCCTCTACACCATGCTGTATTTGGTGGTAAGTGACCTCAGTTGATTCAACCCCAGTTCCCCACTCAAGGTGTTTGCCCACATTCAGTAGCAGTAGTGACACGATAAGGACTGGAGGATAAAACAAGAGTCTAAATATGCTAGTGGTGGAAAAATCCCACTCTTGGACTCCGTGGTGTTATTTGGGATGGAGACTCCCAGTTTATAGTTGGGCTGCACACCTTTCAAATGCAGCCAAGTCTGCAGTTAAATCTGAGTCCTATTAACCCTGTGGGTGACTTGAACTATTTTGCTCACCTCAGACTGTGATTTCCATTGGGGACCATTTGGAGGGTACCAAAATGTTGCATTGGTCTTGGGGGTGGATGCACAATCATAACTCTGTTAGGCATGAAGGCTGATTTTTAGGGGTGGCAGAGCAGGTGAAGCAGCCTGCCTGGCCGGATCCAGCACAGAGGGCTGGGCTGTATTTCCCTTTGTCGGTGACAAATGGCTCTGCCCTTCCTGTGTGGGGCTGGGGCTGCTGCTGCTGCGTGCCAAGGTGCTTCCTGGCAGGGCTGCTCTCTGTACCACCCCCCAGTCCCCACCAAAGACCCCACGTGAAGGTTTTGGTGCTGAGGAGGGGATGATTTGGATAGTGATTGGTGCTTAAAAATAATAGTAAGTAGAAAGTCTTCAGATTCCATTCGAGGTCTGTGCCCTCCATCTCCCATAAGCTCAGATTGGCAAGCAAAGAAACAGCACTGTGCTTGTAAAAACATTAAACATGAACTCTTATTTATCTCTGAGCAGTGCTTCTCCCCCCATCTCTTTACTTTCCCTTCTGAAAAGATAAATTACCATTGCTCCCTCTTGGCTTTTAATCCCTGGATTTGCCCTCCCTGGTCTGGGAGCTGTTTCTTTAATTTAATTACTAAGCTTTCCAGGCAGTGTAAGGGGAAGGGGGAAGGGTATTAAATTCTTCCTTTGTTCTCCCTACATTTTTTTTCCCCCAACTATTGAAACTCTTCGGATTTTTTGGGGAAACAATTCGTTCTTTTCCTCCTCCCAGCTGACTTACAATAATGAGGTTGAAGCACAGCCAGGTGATGGGCTGTGGGAGAAGCTGGCTGCTCCCACTGCATTCCCCTTACCAGAAGCCAGCGTGGGGAGGACGGGGCAGAAAATAAAACAGAAACCAGCTCCATGCCACAGCTTTTTTTTTTTCCCCTCTGCTGACAAAAATCACTGCTTGCACTAAAATAGCTCTTCCTTCTGCACTGAGCACCCCTCCAAAGGCTCAGCTCCACTTGCACACCCCGAAGCACAGTGGGTGGCGATGTGGGTGAGCATCCCCCAGTGCTGGAGCTGACGTGCTGATGCTTTGCAGGAGGCTCAGCCCTCCTGTCCTGCCTCTGCAAAACTTTCCGAGCTGAGTTTGGAAATCATCACTTGCACGACTTCAGGAGGGGCAGTTATTTATTTAGTGTGTTCTGCAAGCAGGCAGATAAGTTGGCTTTTAAGCCCAACATCTGGAAACAGCAAGTACTGCCAGTCCACATTAAGTTGGTGGCATTTATTTCCCCATACACATAGCAAATGCATATTAAGTTTTAAGATTTCGGCCTTCTTGGAAGCCCAGCCTGATCCCTCACCTGTTGCTCAGCATTGTGCCCTGCAGCATCTTTCAGACTAGGGGATAAACATGGGCCTCCCCAGCAGTGCTCAGCCTCATCCCATCATCCTACCTGTTTGTTTTGGCCAAAGCTGCTGGAACTTGACCTGTTTACTGAAGGGCACCGTGCACGCTTCTCTGCTTCACCACTTTAGTTTTTTGGTCTGTGTGTTGTTTTTTTTTCTTTCTGGAAAGCCAGCTTTTGGTTATAGTAAACGGAGTTACATCAGGGGGATGGCCAATTCCTAGCGGTGTTCTGCAGGACTCTGTTTTAGGGTCTGCTCTGTTTTAATGCTTTCATAAATGCCTTGGGATGTAGGACTAGGAGGCGTTTTGAGCAAGTCTGCTGAAGATCCTAAATGGAGAGGGATTTTGTTGACTCTGTCAAGTGTAGTGAGGCTTTGCACAGGGATCTGGACAAATTAGAGAGCTGGGTAATGGTAAATCAATTTCATCAGCATGAAATTGAAGAGTTAGTGCCAGATTCTGCACCTGGGAAGAGGCAACCTTGGTAATACGTACTGATTGGGGAATGAGAAACTGGGGAGCAGCCATTCAGAAGGAGATTTGGGGGTCTTGGTTGGTGGCAAGTTGAATGTGAGTCAATGGTGTGCCCTGGAGCAATGAAGGCCGGCTGTATCAGCTGGCGAGGGAAGTGATTGTCCCACTCTACACTGCATTGTCGTGGCTTCAGCTTGAGTACCGTGTTCAGTTTTGGGCTCTGTGGGGAAGTGGTCAAGGCACTTAGCTTGCCAGAGTTCAAGAAGCATCTGGATGATGTACTCAGACATAGGGTTTGATTTTTAGGGGGGTCCCTGTGTGGAGCCATGAGTTGGATTTGATGATCCTTAGGGGTTCCCTTCTAACTTGGGATATTCTAAGATTTGGAACAAGCAAGATCTAAAATGGGAATGCAGGTGCCTGCAGGGCACTGGTGGTATTGGGCATGCTGGAGACCCCGGAACTGCAGCATGTATGCAACACATGGAAAAACCCCTGGTTCATTTTCTAATGCAGCTTCGCTCCAGTGCCTGCTGCCTGATCTACTTTCAACTGTGCAACAGGCTTAGAAAGTGCCCGTGTGTGACTCTAAGGGCCGTGCCTTGGAGCAAAAAGCCATCTCTGATCTCCTTTGCCTGCCCTCATGTGGGAGCACTGGAGTTGCCAGCAACCAGCAGCTGCTGCTCTTCTCCCCATCTGCTGCATTTATCCATCTCCATGGAGGGGTTTTGTTCCTCTAAGACTGATTTTATTTTACTGATTTAAGGCTGGTTATATTGGCCCAAGGATTAGTGCAAAGGGTTAGTGTCTTGCCCAGTTCAGTGAATTTTTAGCTGTTACAGATGGCAGAGCTTTGTTGTGGCAGCAGGTTGGTGGTGGTGCTATGGAAACTGGCTGGGAGCTTTGGGGCACTGGTGGTGGCAAAGGTACTTTGAGGGCATTTGTGGGGCTGAGTGCATGCTGCAGAGGTTCAGCTGTGTCCTAAGGTGCGACATTCAAGCTCTGTATTAAACAATACTTCATTTTTTGAAGGATAAGTCACTTCCTGGCATTGCTCTTGCAGCTCATTCTGCGTGATGATGTTTTTAAGTCCTTCATTCCACCTAATGGACTTTGTGGGTTCAGAAAGCTTTAGTTGGTCTATTAAAAGATACTACATCACTCCACACTTGAAATTGAGCTGTGTTCAAAATGTGCTGTATATGCTCATCAGTGATGTGTGGATGTGAGTAATCCCCTGCTCCAAAACAGGTTTATGGTGGATAGTGTATTGGATGCCCTGGTGGGATACAGGGATGATACGAGTAGGATCTAACAGGAGACCTCAATATTGCTAAGAAATGCTGTTGTGGGGAGAAATAACCCCAGAAATATGGGGAGAAATTGCTGGAGTGTATTAGGTCTGCAAAGGATGCTCATGGCTGGGCAGGAGCAGTGGGGCAGTGGATGACCATGGCGTTCCCATTGCCTGGCACCGTAGCAAGTGCCCTATTTTAGCATCAAGCTCCGTGGCCAGCCTACACAGTTGGTTTGGTCATGAGTTCCCAACAGGGAAATATGTGTCCATACCAACTCCTGGAAGGTTTTTGGGGAAGAAAACCCATGGAAAGGTGCTTGCTGCATAGCCAGAACTCCCAAGAGTTGGTTATAAACACTGAGAATCCAGGGCTGTTTCTTGCAGCCTCCTTGTCACCAAGAATTCCAAATTAGCATCAGGCCTTTGTATAAAAACTTAGAAGGGGAAATGATGCTTGGGTAATCCTCTTTGTCTTAATTTTCCTTGCTTTGTTGCTCCTTGGCTGAGCGAGCCCATAATTCACATTTATAGCAGGCTGAGGAAGGAGGTCTGTAATAGCTCACTACGTGCACAACTCCAGACCTGACCCACACCTTGGGTTTATGTGTCTATATTTGAGGGACAACTGGGGCTTTACGCTCCTGTCTTAACACCTGAGACTATAAGGCTGGATTTTTTTTTTGTAGCAAGAACTTTCCTGAGTTTCCAAGCCAGCTACTTGGAGGATGAACTAAATTATATCCCTCAACAGCATTGACTGATTCTGGAGAAAATGAGAGTAGCTTGTGTATTTATTGAGTGTCGGTGGGTGAGGCCTTCAAGTCAGAGTGTGGGTTTCACTGTGGTCTACTGTTTTGTAAAGGAAATTACAGGTGTTGCTGATTTTTGTCTGGACAACCACGGCTTTGCTGAGGGATGGAGAAGGCCCCAGTGTCTTTGTGCTGCTGAGTGATGATGTGAACGTGTGAAGGGAACTCCGTCGTGGTTGTGGACTTGGACTCAAGCTTAGTAATGACCTAAGTAAGGGAGTAAGGTGGTTTTATGTCAGAGACCAGGGCTGAGATGTGACTTGCGTTGCTGGAATGAAGGTGGTTCTCAATAGGGTGGGAGAGGCAACCAGCTCTTCCATTTGGTGCTGGGTGTTACATAGGGGAGAGTTTAGGTTTTGAGAGCTTTTGCCCCATGTTGCTCTTGGTACAGGTAGGGCTGGAGAAGGAGGTAACTGCAGGACAGGAACAAGCCCAGCTGCTTCCCAGAAGGAAGCCTTAGAGTGACTAAGGGACATAGTTGATGGAATTCAGGCTTGTGGTGGGGAGAGTGTGAACAGGATGGGATGTCTGGGTGGCAGAAAGTCCCCCGAGGCTGGAGGTGATGTTCTCAGCCTATGTCCCATGCCAACTCCTCCCCCAGTGGGCTGTGTGTGGCTATGGGTTGTCCCCGACAAGACTTGGAAGTCCCCTGGCAAGAGAAAAGCAAAGTGATGTCCTTTAAGCCATCTGCTCTGTGGTAACTCAGCCCCTGCCAGAAGCCAGGCAGCGGATGGGAGCTCCAAATAACTCGGGTTCTACATGACCTCACTTCACTTCATCCACCCCTTCTCCAGGCTGCTCCAGTGGCTGCTGCTTCTCCCTCCTGCTGCCTTGTAATGAGCTGTGGAGGAGATGAGCCAGGCTGTGGTCTTGCTCCTGCATCCCCTCCTAGGAAGGGTTTCATCCAGCCCCGTTCCCACCCAAATCTAGCAGACTTTAGCTTCCAGATAGTCAAAAAAAAAAGCAGATTTTCAAAGAAATGTGTCAATTAGCACCGGGTGCTTTGATGTCTCCCAGCACATGCACTACATAAATGCTAATAGCATATGCACAAGCTGCACAACCCAGGGCTGTGCTGTGGAAGGAGTGAATCAGTACACAAACAAACCCTCGCACCATTTTAGTGCAATTTCCTATGCAAACAGGACTGGGGTGACCCCACCATCTGCATCTGTCTGTCTGCCTGGCAGCCTGCAGAGCCTGATAACTTTTGAACTCCTGGGCTGGTTTCAATGAGGCTCAGTGGGGATGGTGTGCAAGTGGCATGCAAGGGAGGGAATGGACATTGCAGTGGAAACAAGTTTTGCTTCAGTGGTTTCTGACCTCTTTGGCCAGTGCCCGGAGCAGGAGGTAACAGAGCCAGAGGATTCTAGGGCAGAGGCTGGGCAGTTCTGAGATTGTTTCTAAAGAAAATGTAAGATCTCAATATAATCTAGTTGATTCCAGTTTGTCCAAAGCACAGATCTCACTCAGGTTTGGTGTTTTCCCTTAATTTAGAGAACTATTTAACTACTTCACCCTTCAAAAACTGCCTACTTTGTGGGTTTAAATTCAGTGCTTTCCATTGCTAATTTTCAATTGATACTTTGCTTTGTCAACTATGACCCACCTGCTTAGTCCAAGCTTGTGGGATATGATTTGAGAGCTGTGCAAAAGGATGAATGTCTGATCCAGTAGCAAATCCCTTTCTTAAAGGGTTTGGTGGGACAAAACCTGAAGTAAGATCATAGAATCATACGATGGTATTGGAAGATATTAGGTTTCAAAGCTCCCTGGTAGAACTAAGAGTAACAGTTGATAAGATAAAATACTCAGACCTATTCTTGCTCTACAACAACATATTGGAAACTTGAGTTTTGCACTGCACCCTGGACCAGAAGTATTCCTGATCCAAACCCTTGGCAATAGTGTGTGTCATTAGAAATGATACTGAAAAGATGCTGTTTGTTTTTTTGAGGGGGACTTTTAAAGAGATTGAAGACTCATCTTTGTCCCAAGCACATAAATCACTTTCATAAAGCAGAAAAGCAGCCCAACGCAGGGGTACTCAGCCCAGGAGGCTGCAGATATATGGGGTGCTGTGGGAACCCAAGAGCTACAGCTCATCCCACTGCATTGCATGGGCCGGTTTGTATGGTGCAGGAAGCGTGCTGTGGGGATGTGGCCCTGTTCCCAGGCTCTGACTGGTTTGCAGAATTATCCCCCAGAATTATAATGCTTGTTAGCCAGCACCAAGCTGTTTTGGTACTGCTCTCTTCCATGCTAATTTGCTAACAACAGTTTGAGTAATTTGGAGCACCTGCTCCGTTCCAAGGACACGATGTTTCATTTCCCCTGAAGAGCCTGTTGCTTATTCTTTCCAAACAAGGGGTAAATATAATGTTTATGCAACAGCCAAACATGCTAAATCCACTAATGCAGTGCTTCCCCTGTATCATCTTTCCATTAATTCTGCTATAGTACGTAAATGGTGGTGTTAAGTTATTTGTGGTTTCAGGGAACCCAGCAAAAGCATCTCTCCCTTTTGTATTAAAGCAGTGCAAGCTGCCTCACCTCCTCCCTGCTGCAGGTGAAGCCTCAAATTAACAACAACCTTTTTGTTTCTCCTCTCTTCCCCACAGTTCTATCTGCAGGCCAGGTTCACGTGGAAAGGCGCCCGCCTGCTCCGTCCCCTGCTGCAATTCACACTCATCATGATGGCGTTTTACACCGGCCTGTCCCGTGTGTCAGACCACAAGCATCACCCCACTGACGTGCTGGCAGGCTTTGCACAGGGAGCCCTGGTGGCTTACTGCGTGGTAAGTCCTGCTCCAGTGGGGGCAATTGTATGGGAGGGGATGCACTGCTCGGGGTCACCAGTGCTGCTGCACCTATCCACTGCCACAGCAACTCCCACCTCTTGTGTTGGGGTGTTTGTTTTTCTTGTTGCAGCAGTAAGGCTCTTGAGAAGACTGGTAACAAAAGCTGCTCCTGCTTGTCCCATGGCAGCCTGGGCTGTTCTCATGCAATTTACTTTCAGAGCAGCGCCCTGATTGCAAGCCCCATAACTGGAAGTGACAGATGGGAATGCTTGGGGCCGGGGAGGGAAGTCGCTTTCAGGGCTGCTGCCTTGTGCAGAAACAAAGGGGCTGGGGTCATTCACATCTCTGTACCAACTCCCCAAACCAAAGTTTTAACAGCTTATTGCTTTCTGGTTTTTGTTGTTATTTGAGCTGGTGTAAAAAAGTAAAGCAAACCTGGAGGCAAGTATTGCTAAAGTTTTATTTTGCGAGGAGAAAAACAAGGTTATTCACGTCCTTTTCACTCACTGGTGACAATCCAAAGCCAAGTCAAAAAATGGCATTGCTGGGAAGTTCTTTTTGAAGCGTTATTAACCTGCTGAGCAGTGGTTGTTGGGTTTGGCTATTGCCTAGTGCCAGTGTCTCATTCAGGAAGCCAGCAGAGAGATGTGCTGCTGCTTACTGCCTGCTAGAAGCAGCATTGCAGTTCCTCTATCTTTCATAGAAATATCACCAGGGTTTTTGCACACATCCTGGGAATCTTTACCTCTCCAGGACATGCAGTAGGTGCAGACATCAAGTGCACATCACCGGGTCTTGTTAATGGGGGGTGGTCACCCCTCCATTGGGAAGTGGGATAATGGCCAGATCACGGTGTCAGGAAGGCAGCAGCTCTCCGGATGCTAAGTGCAGACATCCTTATGCTTCCTGGCTGGGACAAGCAGCAGATCTGGCCTTTTCCCCCAACAGATGGAGGCTGTGCTGGGAAGGGGAGGCCACAGCGGGCTGGGCTGGTTTTCCTGTGCCGAGGCATCGGAAGCAGCTGCCCGGGAGCTTATGGATGGACATGGATCTGCTGGCACTGCCCTTCCCAGCTTGCTTGTTTCCATGCTTATTGGAGAAAGCATTTGGGAAAGCCTCATTGCACGCTCCCTGGGTGGATGGAGGTCACAGCAGTGTCCTGGGAGTGCTTGCCCAGATCTGGGTTTGTGTGATTGTGCAGAGGATGCTCTGAAGTGGAGGCAGGGACCTGCTGCTCTTTCCCTTCCCACAGCAAAGCCTTCAGGAGCACATCTGATGATGGCTGTTAAAACACCATACTTATCAGGCTATAATTTCTGCTAGAAACCAATTGTGGGTTTCACCTCCGAGGACTGCCAGAACTTAAATCCAGGTTGTGCTGCTGCAGACGCGTTGGTCTTCCGGTGCCTGAAATAACAAGCAGAAGACATTAGTGTCAAGCACTTCCAGCTGATGAAACATTCAGACTCGGTTCCAGGGTGAAATATGATGAGGACTGCTTAAATGGAAATAGTTTTTATGCTTGCATTGTAGGCAGCCTGCTATGTGCCGCGTAGTTCATCTCTTCTGATGGAGGGAGAAAAAGGCAGGCATTGGAAGGATGTGCTCCTGATATCACTCTGGTTTGCTCAGATGGTTGTTTTAACCCCTCTGTCTGTGATTAAGGACTTCTTCAGTACACCAAAAAGGAATATGAACTGTTAAGTGGCAACATAACATCTTGAATTGCTTGGTATAACAGACGCTTGGTCTTCTGCTGTCAAGTTTTCTTTATGGGTGGAGAGCACCTTCTACAGGAAATGGAACTAATCCAAGTGAAAAAAACTTTGCACGTTTATTAGTCCTTTTTTTTGGTGTAAAACATTTCAAACATTAGGAGGATTTAACACTGCTTCAACCCCAAAAGATCATGTTTCATAATTCCTATAAGTATTTGTGTAACCTCCAGCCACGTTGAAGTGAAATGCAGTTTAAGAAGAAATGAAAACTCATACCCAGTCTCTGAATTCCACCCTGAAAAGCAGCGAGCAGCACGGTGAAAGCTGAAATACACAGGACAGCACTCTCCTATATCTCATTCCTGTCTAAAACAAGGACCAGACTCAGCGTCATCCCCATGTGCTTCTTGCACAGAGCCATCTCCTCCCGTAAATCAATTTGTCATGGCCATGTCGGTGCAGAAATTGGACATCGTTTTGATTGAATCCAGCTCTCTGAGGTGGGCATGCAAACCAACTGGCACCAGAAACACAGCAAGCCAGCCGAGCTGGGGTTTTACGCTTATTAACAGCTGAGCAGATAACCATTGCCAGAGCAATTCAAGATGCCTTTACACTGAGATGCTGCAGCAGGAGGCCAGATCCAGGCTTGTGATCTGGTGTAGGTCCCTCTGGATTCTGCAATGGAGCTGGAGGTGCAGACACTCTCGCTTGGATACCCCCTAAGCGACTCTGTCAGCTCTGTTTTGTGGCCAGATACCAACAAGTCCCTGAGAAAAAAGAGCTGTTTTGCCTGTCAGCTCCTTCCGTGCGTTTCCATGAAGCAATAAAAACTGAACAACAACAGTTGAGCTTCCTGACCCCGCGGCTACGGCTGTAGGAGTGAATTGCCATTTATAGCAGGTTTGGTGTCTATTCAGCTCAGTTCCTTATCTGCCCGTGCTGATACAGACTTGCAGAAGCTGTTTCCAAGGACAACTGGATTTGCTGTGGGTAGCTAGAAAATGTGGAGAAGCAGAGGAACATCTTAGTTTCTTCCCTGTATTACCAGCCTGGAGGCATCAATCTGATATCATTCATGTGGGTTTTTTTTTCCCCTCATTTATCTTGTTTCGAAGTTGCATGTGAGTTCTGTGGGAGAAAAGTCAAATATGCTGTTAATTGCTATGGCTTCCCAGCACAACGTGCTGCTCTTCCCAGGGCTTTGGCTTCACTTGTTCACACCTTACTCTGAATTGCTGGTGCTTTGACATCGCCTGAGGGATGGAGCCAGCAAATTCAGGTTGGCAGAAGCATGACCTAAGTTTGGAGATTTGGTACCAGCTAACCAAAAGAAAAGTCCTTGTTGCCTTTCATCACCTCTGGAGCATCTGCAGTGTTTGAGTCCTTTTCCTCCCGGCCTGGGGTTTGGCACAGGAGAAGGTGCCCTGGTGCAACGGTGCTGATAAGCTCTGTGCAGCGGCTGCCAAAGGAGGATGTGGAAGTTTCCTCCCAGCGCTTTGTTTCTTATTGTGTTGCTGCCTCCCAGAATTGCCAAGTGCTGGCTTTTTCACATCCGGGAGAAGGCTGACATCACGGGATATTTAGGAAACAGTTGTTGGGAACGGCTCCTCCTCTTCTCTCTTCCCTGTGGGCTGGGGAAAGGGACAAGAGGAGAGCATTGCTCATGGGGGGTTTGTTGCATGTAGTTTTTAGCCCAGCTTGGATTTGAAGGCTTTTCAGGCCTACCTGATCTCTTGCTTGAATGTGTTGTTTTGCATTGATCCCAACACTAAAACGGCAGCATGAGTCAGGCTGACCTGCTGGAGACCTTTGCTTTTTGTGAGTGTGAGCTTGTATCTGTTTCCTGGCTTTTCATCCCATTCCCAGAGGTTGGGGTACCACACTCGCTGATGACGAAGCGATAAATAAAATGGATCCATCATCCATTTGAACCATTCATTTCTGGATGTTGGTGGCCCTGCCTGTGGCAGAGGGGTTGGACCTTGATGATCCTTGGGCTCCCTTCCAACCTGAGCCATTCTATGGTTTGTGTTTTTACTGTGTTCTGTGCTTCTTGAACCTTTTTCCATCTTGTAAGGAGAGATGGTAGCAGGCACTTAAGATCCAGGGGCTATCTATAGGAATTCAGTAGCACAGCAGGTGTTTCAACCTAAATAACTGTGTGTTCTGTTGAATGAAGCATCACCCAGTATGGCTAAGCTTACCTTCCCTCTTGTTCCCACAGGTGTTTTATGTCTCTGACCTCTTCAAACCCAAGCCCAAGACCTGCCTGCCACCACCCCCCATCCGGAAGGAGATCCTCTCACCTGTGGACATCATCGAACGCAATAACCATCACAACATGGTGTAGGCCTTTGAGCAATCGGATTGGTGTTGTATTTTATTCTTTATTTTTTATTTTTGCAAAAAGAAAAAAAAAGACTGCTGACAGCAACTACCTGCTGCTCTCAAATCTCATCAGACAGTAGAATGTAGGGAGAGACTTTCTTGCCCGACCGGTAAAGTCTTACTCTGTGGTCTTTATCAACTCGCGACATTTGGAGGAAAGGAGTGGTGGTGATCAACTGAAAAGCAACAGTGAGAAACAAACACCCAGCAAAAAAGCCGAGCAAGCAAAGAGGTGCCGGAGTTCTGGATGTGCAATTGGTTTGAGTGTTCATGTTGTAGTGAACGCCAAATTGTTCATAGCGTAAAGAACACTAAGGGATTTTGGAAAGCTGGCCATCCTAGGGTTGTTTTTATTATTTTTGATGATGAAGATTTCTAATGCAGGCAAGGAAAAACAAAAACAACCAAACAACTCGCAAATTATATAGCACTACATACGAGAAACAGCACTGAGTCAAGATCCAGGATTGGTTTGTAAGAGTTGCTATTTTTTTTATTTCGGTTGCTAGTTTGTTTCTGCCTCCTCTTTTCTATACTGTGACTTAGCATAGAAGGAGCTTGCCCAACCAAGGATCTCTGGAGGGTCTCTGTTCACACCACGCACCTTTCACAAGCAGTCCTGAGATGCGCGGCAAGGCTGAACAAATGTACCCTTGGAGCACAAACCCACATTTCTTCCTTCCTGTTCGCTTCCTAGCGAGGCTTCATCCTGAGCCACCGGGCGTGCGCAGCAGCTGCAAATGGCCCTAAAATGGAAAAGAGCATCCTCTGCTTCCCGGCCCTCCCCTCTCTGAATGACAGCAGGAGTTCTGCAAGCTCATGGTTTGCATGATGGTGGCTTGGCTGGAGACCTGTTCGCACTACAACCTCAGGGTTGAGTCCTGGGGAACCTTGAATTCTGCCCTTTTGGGACGGGCTGCTGGGCAGCACGTCCCAGCCTGGGTGTCGGTCCATTTGTACATCCCCCATTTATCCCATTGGCATCCTGGTGCTCTGCTTGGTGACACCAGTGGGAAGCCAGCCATGCCTCTTATTCATTGTGATTTGTAGGATTTTTTTTTTATGTTATTTTATTTTTTTTTTTTTTGCCCAGAAACCACAAGTTTTTGGCTTGCAGACCTTTCACAGAGCGCGTTTGCAAAGGGATCACACAAAGCATGCAGAATGGCCATTTGCACATCCTTCGTACAGAATCCGTCCTATCATTTCAACTATAGCAAGCTATGATTTTTTTTTATATATAAATATTATATAAATAATGTATAAAACCTTAAAAATTAACTATGTAAAATATTATTTCTGAAACAATTTTAGATATATCCACTATGACTATAAACTGTGTCCTGACCTGTGTTATTTACATTTTGCTGCTTAAAGAAGCATTGAATTAATTTTTTTTTATAGTCGACTAAAATATTGTAGTTCTGTGGTAGTAATATTTTAATGAAAATAACTACAATTAGAGACATTTGTATAAAAAAAATCATATTAAATTGTCTGTATTTTTGTAATGTTCCATTTTTGTAAAGAGAAGAATATTCAAAGACTTTTGTAGAATACAAAATGAAAAGTTTGTATCTGCGAAATTATTGCTGTATAAATGTGCTTTTTAAATAAAAGCTCATAACACAACTAAACAGCCTGGCGTGCATTGCGTCCTGCTTTTGGATTTGAGCCCCTAGGGAAATGGGGTCACCCTTTTGGACTTGGTAAATGGGGGCAGTTGGATGCAAGGGACCCAATGCCACTGTAGATGGACGTGAGAAGGACCCACCAGCTCCTGGCTGAGGAGGATGTGATGGATACAATTGTTGGCTTGCATTGAGCTGTATGTGATGCCCAGGCTTTGAACACATCTCTTTTTATTGATTGTATCTCTTACACTTTGCCAATATTCCAAACTTTAGAGGAAGTATTACCTAAGAACAATAAGCCTGACGCCCCTTAACCTGATCTGGGCATCCCTGTAGGGCTTACAGCTGTGCCAACACCTCTCCATGAAGATCAGCTGCTTTGTAGCTGGCCAAAAATCCTTGCAGCTCAATGGGTTGCAAAGATGTAGGCGGAAAGGGAAAGGAGCAATTTCACTTTTCTCCCTTCTTACAGGAGCTGAGAACAGGAACTTCTCCTTGGTGACACCCTTGGTCAGAGCCACGTTTCGGCCACTCCTTGGGTGAACCACATAGGCAAGATAAGGCGGCGCTGAAATGATTTGCAAGAATGCATGACAGGAAGCAAATACCACATCAAACTGAAAATAAATAGCAGGTGGAAATTAAGCAGGCAGAGCGCAGCTAGCACTTGCTGTCATTATTGTAATTAGCAATACTGTTTTATTACACGTGGAAAAAGTCTCCACCTGTCCTAAATGTAAAAGCCTTGGTGGTGATGGGTGTATGAAAATGGGTGTACAGGTGGATGGGGGACAGGAGAGCTGAGGGGAGTGCTGGGCAGCTCAGAAGGTGATCAGATGCTGGGGGTTTACCCATTTTTTCCCCCGTGTCCCATCCACCTCAGCTCTTTCCTCTCCTTGGACTGTGCAGGGTTTGTCCCAAGGCCCTGGGAGCTGCCACCTCTGATCAGGAGAAGCAGGTGATGGGGCATGTTTATTGCCATCTCTTCCTGAGGGGCAGGAAGGAAGTGAAAGAGAAATGAGTGAAATGGAAAACAAAACCAAATCATATCAGCACCAGGATCTTAAAGCAACCACTTCTACAGGCAAGCCTGAGAGGCTGTGCATGCACCTTGCAAGGTTAGATCTTTAACATGGGCAGTGAGCAGCCACAAGGCTGCAGCTGGCTGGCACGGGCAGCGCTGGGGTTTTGGTGCTGCAGCTCTCCTGTGGAGTTGGATGGATGGAAAGACTCAGATGCGTTTATGCAAACCAGGTGCGTTGCTGGAGCCTGAGGCTGGCTGCCAGTTGTGGCCTTCAGTGCTGTAAAACTGGGCTCTGCTCTGCCAGATGCTAATCGTGCCGTGCAGCACCCAGCACAACTGCCTTTGATGCTGGCAGGCCCTTTCTGCACAAGCAGCCCTTCCAGTCAAACCTGTCTTTTTTTGCACAGGGACCGGTTGGGCATGTTTTCACCCCATTCATGCGTGCACCTGACTGCCATGGAAGCAGATCTTTTGTTCCAGGTAAGAAAGGTTTACGCAAGCCCCAAGTTTAGCCTTCTTTTGGTGTGCCCAAACAGCCTCACTCAGCAAGAATGCTTGGCAGCCTGCAGCTGCTGAAGCTGTTGAACTTCTGCTCGATGATTTTCGGTTATGAGGTTTTTCAATAAGGAGGGGGAGGGACTAGATCCATCCTGCAAGCAGAGACCTGCAGCTCTGCTCCAAGCCTGCCTTGGCCCAGGTGTCTGAAGGCTTCATCCAGCTGTTTTCAGCTGGAAAACAACCAGGGCTGAGGTCCTGCAGCCTCACTGGGGTTCAGCCTCACCTCTAGAGCCTAGATAAGTTTTAGGCATGAAGTGAACCACTCCTATAAACAGGAGCTGGGCACCTCCACATGAACCTGGTCACCTCTTCATTGATCCGGGCACCTTCTCATGCACCCAAGCTTCTGCTTGGCTCCTCCAAGCCTCCGTGTGCTCATTCCCAGGCTGCCAGGTGATGCTCCAGGCACAGCCCTATGCCCAGCCTTTCTTCTCACCAAGCCTGAAGACAAGCTGACACCTTCACTGAAGGAAGCAGAAGGTCGAAAACAACTCCCCATTGATTCAGCGAGGGGAAAAAAAAACACACACACACAAACCAACCACAAAACCCAACGACTTTCAACTATCACCTTCACGCCACCCCCACTGGCACCAGCCGGCGTGGGAGTGCCTGCATGAGCTTGTCTGAAGTTCTGATTTCCTCGGGGCACAGACTACACCTATGCCGTGTTTGGGTAGCACTGATCAGACTGGTTGTGACAGAGACCTGCCCAGTCCTATCTGTAGCTAGAAGGGAGCGAAGTCACGAGGAAAATCTCCCGGAGTCCTTTGGGTTCCTTCGAAAGTCCCGTTCTGCCGGTTCCAGCCCTACTCAAGAGCTGCCGACTGTGACCGCGGCAGTAGCTCACAGGCAGCACTGCTTTTAATATATAGTGGTGGGGCCACTCTGAACCTTTCATTTTTGTGCTTTCCCCAGAATAGAACCATCTCGTGTTGATGTGTTGTTTTTCCATCACTCATCAAGTGACTCTTGGCGCTGTTTTAGTGCACATGAAGTGGGAGGCTGCCAGGTGGTAGCAAAGGCATGAACTCTGCAAGGTGTGATCTCGTTGTATGCTGAGGGTTCACAACCAGCAGGAACAATGGGTTATTATGGAAGAAAAACACCTTTTGGTGTTCCCATGTGTCAGCAGAAATTTGAGGAGAAGCAGCATGAAAATGCCAACATAGAGTTACAGAACGATTACGGTTGGAACAAACCTCCATGATCATCCAGACCAACCATCAACCCATCGCAACCATGCCTGCTAACCATGTCCTGAAATGCACATACACACACAAATGGATGGAACAAATAGGAACTGGTGGAAATTCAGACACTCTTGCAGCCTTTAAAGCAATTAAAGCCACAGTAAACCCTGAAACAATATGACTGCCCTTACAAAGCCATTGCTTTGTGCAGGAACCAGTGTGACAATCTTGGCTCTCCACCCAAAATTTGACATCTCCATCTCCAGGTGTGTGGCATGAGCACGTGCCAGCTGAGGCCATTCAGAGATACATTAAATGAAGGAGCGTTTAATTTGTGCTAGGCTGAGCTGCTCCCTAAAGAAACCTCACAAATGGAGCAGGAAGAACTTTGCTGTTTTAATAAGGCACTCAGAAATAAAATAAAATCTAAGAAAAGAAACTCTTTTCATCCGACAGAGGAAGGGAGCCAGATCTCTTGTGAACACACCATTATATCAAAGGGCCCTGCCCACTACACAAGTGCCTAATTTGCTTCTTTTCAAGGAAATTTCAATGAAGGCAAATGAATTATGTTGCTCCAGCCTCCCAGGGCTTGTCTGAACAAAACAGATTATTCATGTTTAATATGAGGTAAACTTTAATCCATTTCATTAAACTGTGTAGATATTCTTAGTTCGGTTTTAAGCAGGATTAGTCCTGTCTACCTCAAGTCAAGGATACACAAGTATAACTTCAACTGCTATAGGCCTTGGCCAAATTAAAGCAAGAATGGCTACCAAGGCTTAGGGGGAAAAAAAACTATTGAAGCATTTCCTTAAAGCAAAAAATGGGCATTGCTTTGATTTTTTTTTTCTTTTTTTTTTCTTTTCAAAGTATTTCTTGCCATGGGAAAATAACAGACTAGAAAGTCTATGGAAGCTCTCCTCATAAACGAGGAGACAATAGCAGCTGGAACAACACTGCTTAATTGAAGAGAGGCAGATGCTTTCAGCAAAGCCAGCCAGGGGTCCTTCAAATTAATGCAGAGTGAGCCTGGGCTGGTTGGGCACGGCACTTCCATGGCCCGTCCAGCTCATTGCTTCCTGAGGTTGTCAGCACCAATGGGACACCAATCAACCAGTGCTCAGGCCAGTGGGACATCAATCCTCTGTCCCACATCTCTGGTGTTTGGCCTTACAACCCTTGGCTGAGGGTTGCTGCATGGCCTTTAGGAAGACATCCAGGCTTGATACAAAGGTGTCAAACTGTGTAGGACTTACATCCCTTGACCAGTTGTCCCACTGGTTTCTTGGCCGGGGATTTGCTCACAAATAACACTTTCTAAGTTTAAAGCTTGCTTAATTTTTGCTCATGCTTTTCCTCACTTCTCCAATATGTCAGAAAGGTTGCAAATTAACACAAAATTGGTAGGGAAGTGAATAGCTGAGGACCAATTTCTTTTGCTTTTTTTAGAAGCAATTGGATAGGAGCACCTTCTGCCTGTAGGTCAGATTTAATCTGATGCTCTCAAAGAGGAGAGATCCCTTATCAGGTTCTGACCCCTTGGAGGCCCTGGGAGAATCATATCTTGATAGTGTTCACCCTGTTCATGCCTTCTCGTGTTAGGGAGCTGATCTGCTTGCCCTGAGAAGGAAGGATAATCATCTCTCACGGGGTTGACCATAGCTGCAGAAGAGGTCTCTTTTCAGGATGAGTATTAGCAATATAAAATTAGATGTAAGGTTATATTGCCCCAGGGGAGGTTCAGGTTGGATATTAGGAAAAAAATTTCTTCTCCAGAAGAGTGGTAATGCATTGGCACAGCTGCCCAGGGAGGTGGTGGAGCCATCATCCCTGGAGGTGTTCCAGAAGCACGGGGATGTGGCACTGAGGAACATGGTCAGTGGGCATGGTGGGGTGGGTTGGGGTTGTGTTTGGGAAACGGAGTGGCCTTCTCCAACCTTAATGATTCTGTGATTCCGTGATTTCCATGGCAATGTGTAAGATGAATTTCTTGAAGAAATTTAGGTGAGTTGATGGCATTTCCAAGCATGGAGTTTTGGGGCTAAATCACTTCTTACTCACTTTATATTCAGCAAAAGTCAGATGTGAGGCTGTTAGTTGTGTGAATTATGCCACCATGAGCTAAGATACGTGTGGTGAAAGACTTGTAGAGTTTTGGAGATGGCTCCTTGGTGCAGTGTGAAACTGTTTTGTTAGGATGTCTTGGAAGGATGGTTTTGTCATTGACCAACAGGTACCTCAAAACTAACACAGCAGAAACACTGGTAATCATTTCCAAAGGAAATCCAAATCCAAAGGAGCCTCACAGGAAGCAAAAGCTACCTCTACGCCATGTTCTCTCAGCGCAGCTGACTTATGCAGATGTGACCTTGCTGAAAGCAAAGAGCAGCACACGAGGCTGATAACGGGTATCTGCGCAGACACCGATGAACGTGAGCTGAACAAAGGGCTGCATAACTCTTTCCACCCACTGTGTGCTAAACAGGCCAGCAGAGCAAGGCAAGGGATGCTGGGTGGAGGGTTACACTTTCAGCCTTGTTTATGAAGGACAAAACATTCAAATGACTGTGTGCCTCCTCCTTGTTTGAGCTGGCACTGACAACAGGAAGGCAATTGTATGTCTAAGATTTGAATAAGGCAGGCACGCTCACTGGAAGCATTAAGCCATGCATGTCTTATCCTGCAAAGAGAGCAGTTCCCCGCAGAAGTGGGCCAGGCAAGGAACCAGCAGGTGGATTAACTGTTTGGGAAAGAGCATGGAAAGCAGCTTTCTTGAAGAGCAGGTCTCCATACAAATACAATCAATGTGGATTAGTGCTTAAGCTAACCAAGCAGGGCTGTCCAGAAGAAGATATTAGCACGTAGAAGTGAGGCCGTCAATGAGATGACACCTCTGCAATCAGCCACAGGGTTTGGTGGGAATGGGCTGCTTGGAGCCAATCTGCCCAAATACCTGTTGTGCTTTATTGGAAATGTGAGATAAGCCTTTCCAGCACAGGGCCTGTAATGAGCTTCCAGTTTGCCTCAAGATGTTTTCTCCCAATTTTGTTATCTTTATGAGCAGCTATTTTAGTAGAAGTGCAGAAGGTGAAAAATGGCATGGACTTGGCTCTGCTTGTCCCTGCACACAGTTCTGCAAGGCTTGCAGGATGGGCAAGGGGAGACCCTTTGGGTGGATCACGTCCATACACTGGCTAATAATCTCTACATGTTTAAGAAGTGTTTTTCTTTTCTTTAGTACCTAAGTCAAGTAGCAAAAATTGGGAATTCCTAATTTTTATCATCTAAACAAAGCAGCGAGGCTTGCTCTTGGGCAGGAGCAGCAGGATGAGCTCCATTTTGTTGATGAGGGGATGGCCATGCAAGTGCTTAACTTAGGAGCTGCTGCCTGGAGGTCAGGATAATGAAGTGCTCCTAGCATAGCTGTCAGGCTCAGCAGCAGAGCATGCCTCTCTCCTTCCCCTGGGCAAATTTCTCCCCAGTTCTTAGCAGATGCTAGAAATGATGCGGCCATCCCTGTGCCTAACCCTGTAGGGCAAGGGATACTTTCTGTAATGAGCCATTTTCTCTCCCTAGAGCAACGCAGGGAGGTGAAGTGGGAACTGACATGCCCATGATAGTGAAGTGATGCTTGGAGCAGTTTGCTGTGCAAGCATTTGCCAAGAGACTGAAGGTCTCTGTGAACCTCAGTGAGATCATTCAGGTGCAGGTATTAACAGGAGGGAACTAAAAACCCTTTAGGTGATTGTCCCAAACTCATTCTTGTGGCAGTGAGATTTCCAGGAATACTGTTTTCCTTACCCCAAAACCACTGCTGCCTGACAGTGTTCAACATTAGAACAAACACAGGCTAAGCTGAAGTGAGAACGGACGGCCAGGGCTCAGCAGCCACATGGTTCACATTAAGGAGCTGACTGAGGAGCCTATTTGGCTTAGTGCAGAAATCATCGAGTTTGTCTCCTTGCAGCTCAGAGTCTATGGCCTTAAGAGAGGAAAATAGCCCAACCTCAGCTCTCCCAGTGGTTCCCATCCCAGAGTCTGTGATGTGAAATGGGTGCTGCGTGGGTTGCACTGGAACAGATTGCCCATAGAAGTCATGGGTCCCCTTTCCCTGAAGGTGTTCAAAGCCAGGTTGGATGGGGCCCTGGGCAGCCTGATCTGGTGGAATGCAACGAGCTCATGGCAGGGGTCTGAATTGGATGGGATTTGAGGTCACTTCCAACCCAAGCCATCCTATGACTCTATTATTCTGTGATCCTATGAAAATCCCTTGGGAACAGCTCACAGGGTGCAACCATCCCAGCCCTGCTCTCAGCCTGCCCATGGATCTCCCCCCTCCACCCATGACCTCCAGAGTAAGCACTGCCTCTTCCTGAAGCAGGGGAAAAGTGATGGAAATAGCAATGAACTGTGAGCCTGAGGATCTAGCACACAAATAGCGAAGGAAAGAGAGATAAATACTGCAACAGTCTTTAAATATCCAAGGAGGAAACCAGCCAGGAGCCAGTTTGGCTACGGGGAGATGAGCTAGAAGCTAATGACAGATGATCCTGATATTCCCAAGAGCTTTACTGACCATCATTTCTGCAAAAGATGCTGAATGGGACATCCTAGAGATTTTCTTGAGAGGACTGCTGAAAGCCTTTAGTAGCGCCTATTCGGGTAATCATGATTACAAGGGGGCTGGGGAGGAAGCCAGGCCTGATGTATGATATACCAAAGCCTTTGAGAGCAGTAAACAAGGGTAGGGGAATGGTTGTTTTGCCAGCACACAGCACACTCAGTACACAGGAAACACCAAGCACTACGAGGACGACTCCACACAGGAGTTCCCAGTCCTATATTTAAGAGCAAATAAAATGATGGGAGGACCCCACAAATTACAGACAGCTCCAAATAACCACGGAGCTCTTGTCTCAGCTGTGGGAAGACGCCGAGGATGCTGATAGCAGAGCTGCGTTGCACAAGGGCTGGGTGCTGTGTCCCCCATGCTCAGCATCCCTGCCCCAGGCTGCAGGGGAAGGTGGAGGATAATTATGGAATAACCTGTCGATGGAGGAAGTGGCTTCCCAGCCTCTCTCAATTCAGGGCTTGAGTTCTGCTCAAAAGCAGGCAGATTTATAGCCCTCCCATGGTTGTGTTGTTTCCTCCTTCTGCCCAGATTAGTTTAATAAATTAGAGGTAGGAAAAGAGGCTGAAAAACAAAGGCCCTGCAGTGATGTTTGTGTCACATCATTAAATAAGGGGGCTTTTTGCTTAAGAGGAGTTGTCTGACCCATAATTACAGCTAAACTCCCCTTTGGAAAATGGCTTTCAGCCTATCGAGACTTCTGTAATTTTAACAGGATGCAGCACTCAAATCCTCACCCTCTGTTTCAGAGGGCAGCATAAAATGATTATAATACACCAAATAGCAGCTGCTTTTCAGGCTGGAAGGGGCTTTTCATTGCTGTGTTATTCTGCTCTACACAAAGGCTCTTTCTGAAATTAAATACTCACTGTAAATGTCAAGCAGTATTGGGTTCTCATTCCTGAGGTCTGCACATAATTTGTTGTAGCAAAACACGGGCTGAAAACTAACCTGGCTTGTATGGCAGAGTATCGACTGCAGATTTCCAAACCCCAACACTGGCGGAGCTCAGAAGATTATCAAAGGCAATGATATTGCGGTGTTCTGAAACACAGGTTAACCAAGCTTGCAATATTTACAGTTCACCAAGACACCGAGACCCAGTTGGGTGTACAGAGAATGCGACTGCATGTTTAAACACATTGACTCATCGCCTTTTCAATCTTAACCAATCATGAATCTATACCCCAGTGGTGAGGTCATCGGGAAGCTTCTTTAGTGATAATAATAATTACGCTTCTTGCATTTACCCCCGTGTTTTTCGTTTGTAGATCACAGGATGCTTCTTCAAAGCAGGCTGCAATCATCACTGCCCGTCATTACCAGCAGAGAAAATGAAATGCAGGGGAAGTAAACACCTTGCTTGTCACAGAGTCAGCATCAGGGGAGGGGATGGTGGGAACCAGAAACCCCGTGGTCCCTATTGGGAGGACTATAGACATAGTTAGGGATCACAGGTGAGCAGGAGATTGGTCAAAACTTGGTGGCAAACTGGCGGCTGGGAAGTTTTGGTTGTAAACTTTTGCTTTGATCTTTCTTTTTGTATGGAACTGTTTGAGTTGGAAGGGATCCTTAAAGGCCATCTGGTCCCACTCCCTGCAACAAACAGGGACACCCCCAGATCCAGCAGTGCTCAGAGTCCCATCCAGCCTGAACTTGGGTGTCTGCAGAAATGGGACACCACCATCTCTCTGGGCAACCTGTGCCAGCACCTCACTGTCCTTACTGTATAAAACTTCTTTCTTATATCCAGCCTAGACAGGAGCTCCCTTCCTATCTACCGGCTTCAGAAGGCGTCATTGGCCTCACATCCAGGCAAAGCAGGGCTACATTTTGACATCTCAGCAAATTTTTCTGCCTGTCCTTACATGGGAACTTTCCATCTGCCCATATTTAAGCCTGGAGTGGCCCCTCTCTGTTGTTCCCTCTAGCATGAGGGTTGCAAAGGAAAGAGAGTGAACACAAAAAGGCAAGCTTGCAAAACCATCCTCCTCTGTGTCCTCTGAAGAAAGACATGAACGCTGCATTACCCAATTTTCTTTTCACATCACTTCTAATCAGACTCCAGTTTCATTCCAAAATTTAGCTGTGGGAAAAAAAAGAATAGTACGGTTTCTATTTATTTTTTTTCCTCTTATTAAGAAATATTGTCTTCTTGAATACAAAAAAAAACAAAGAACCCCAAAATAAGAAAAATTAGTTCTACTAATACTTAATCTGGAGTAGCTTACAGTGCACAAAGTCCTTTGTGCTTTGCATTTTGCAATGCTCTGGGTTTCTGCCTATAGTTGTACAGAGCTTCTGCAAAAATAACCCAGCAAGGATTATTTCAGTTTCTTGATTTGCTGTTTGGTGTCGGAAAGGAATTGAGATCTCAAAGACAGATGGAAAGAAGTTATTTCTCATCATTTTTTTCAAGTCCGCATTTAGATTTAATACTTGTCTGAATCAACTCCATGAAAGCTTTTATTGCTCTTATTGTCCTGGCTTATATACCAAGCATACATATACAAGTGAGGAGTTTGCAAATTAGGGCACTTGACAACTTAACTTTTTTAGGCTGGCCTCTATTCATTCAATTCTGTTCTTAAGAAGAGGAAGGAGAGCCAGGCACTGATTTTTGCTGCCCAAAACTCCCAAGGATGGAAAGAGAAATTCAACTATGGTGCACGGTGCATTAGAAACCGTGGTTTCTAATGGGACCCATCAGAATACTGGTCCACTACAGAGGGGACAGGATGCCCAAAGAGGCTGTGGATGCCCCATCCCTGGAGGTGCCCAAGATCAGGTTGGATTCTGGGCAGCCTGCTCTGGTGGGAGACAACCAGCCCAAGGCTGGGAGTCAATATTGGATGGCCTTTGAGGTCCCTTCCAACTCAACCATTCTATGATGAGTCTATGATTCTATCACAGCCATGCAAAGCAGCCACAGGGCCTTAGGCTCAGATATGGAGGCAAGACATGAAATTGGAAGCAGATTTCCTTGGGCAGCAGAGGGGCTGAGGGCACTGTGGCTGGCTGCACTCGAGAAAACCTTCCTTCCACTTCCAAGCAGATAAACCCGTCTGCACACATCACACATAGCAGCTGATTCAGGCACAGCTGGCGTGCTGGGAGCTGAAGGGAATTTATTTCTCTTGGCTGATGACCGTCTCTCTTCAAGAGCTGTGTTTTCCAAGCACTCCCTGCCTGGCTGCAACATTTGTAGCACTGACAATTATTATTATTTTATTATTAGGCTAAAAGCTAATGTATGGGGCTAATATACAGCCAGTAGCCTGTAGACTCTTTAGCAAGTCTGTTTTGGTGACACTTGAAGGAGACTTTATAGATGGGCTGCTCCAACCCAGCTCAACCCTAATCTGGCATTTAGCTGCGGCTTGCAGAATATAATGGCTGAATGCATTTAGCCCATGTCCACAATAACTCTCTTTGACTGCAAAAGAAGTTCCAATAAACATGTCATTCGGATGCAGATGCATTCCAGTAAAAATCAGTGAGCTGATGCTATGAATAACCTGCAGAGCTATCGTGCAGTTCCAATCGCCCTCCCATCAGACGGTACCGAGATGATTAACACCAGATCGGCCATGATATTTATATTGCTCAGATCATGGGGTGTCATAAGCAAAGGCAAAATTGCATACTGCATTGTAACAGCAGGGATGGGAAGAGCCACGTAATGAGCTGGGTTTATAGGGAAAAACAAATGGGATTGTAACACAATCCTGGAAACAAGGGAGTGCTTCCAGCCGGGGTGAGGAGCAGGACAGCAGAGCTTGAGAGCAGTGTTGGGAGTGACTTTGGTGAAATGAAGTGATTTATAGAAACAGAGGGCGGGTTGGTGTACTGTATTTTTCTTGCAGCAGTTTCAAGTGATACAGCATGGATTTGGACAGCACATCCCCAGACCTGGCCAGTCTGCTTTATTAAAATGAATTCTTTTTGTTTGCTTGCTCAGGCTAAAGAGACCCATTGCAAATCTGAGTTCGTTTGCAGCTCTCACCTTCTCCACTATTCTATTAATGACGAGGCCCCTGCAACTCTCCCCCTGCAACAGGAGAGCCCTCCCCCACCTGCGGCCCCTCTCTTCTGTCAGATCTCTTGTCACTGCGGCTCTGCACAGTAATGGGAAACATGTGTCCTTCCCCAGCACTCACAGCCTCACCCCAAGGAGCCCTGCAATGAGGAAAGCACCGGGCCAGGAGCAGCAATTGGGTGTTTCTGCAGATGCCAGGGCTTGTGTGTGGAGGGGACACATGGGGCAACAGTGCTTGGTTCTCCTGGGGAGAAGCCAAGGGTCATGCTAGGTGCAAAGAAGGGGCTGTCCAATCAGAGGGCAGTGGGAATGGAACAGCTCCCCAGGGGCAGTGGGCATGGCCCCAAGCTGTCAGAGCTCAAGACAATGCCAAAACCCAAAGGGTTTGGGTTTGGGGTGGTCTTGTGCAGAGCCAAGAATTGGACTCGATGGTCATTATGGGTCCCTTCCAATGCAGGATGTTCTGTGATTCTATGATCAACTTTAAAATAAAAAGTGAGCGTCTTAATGCAGTATGCATAGTGCATAATGCACATCTTATATGTTATATTGCACATCTTATATATATTACACATCTTGTGTAATACCAATGGGCCACATTCCTCAGTGTTTTTCTTTCTGGATGTTCTGATCTGTACAAACAAGGTCCTATGTAGAAATCAACACAGTTCCTCAGGGTGCCAGGCCCAGTGCATTAATACCAACCCCAGCCTTATAACCTGCTCAACACCTCAGCCACTTCTGTCACTTTCCTGGGGGTGGGGGATGCCTGGGATCATAGAATCATAAAGGTAGGAAAAGACCTGTGAGATCCCCAAGCCCAACCCCAGCCCACACCATGCTCACTGACCATGTCCCTCAGTGCCACATCCCCATGGCTCTGGAGCACATCCAGGGACAGTGGCTCCACCATCTCCCTGAGCTGATGGTCAGCTTTGTTTCAAGAAGAAAATCAGGACTGGGCTAGGGTGTATCGTTTCCCTGTGAGTTCAATTGCAAAGGTCACTGCTCCTCTTTCCCACTTTGGGGTCTCCTTCTCTGCAGCCTTGTTTGTTCAAGACTTCAGGAATTAAAATCTCATTTCAAGGGTTATGAGCAGACCACAGCAGCGATGCACTGCAGTGGATTATCAGCAGCAGGAGAGCTTTTTCCTGTCAGTTCTTCAGCTGCAATAATGCACAAACTCTGTATACCTTGCACTGAATTTTCCTGACTATAAAGGGTTTGGTTTTTTTTTTCCCCCCTAGTAACTAGGGTCTCCATTGTGCTTGTGGAACAGGTTTATCACGATAAGTTGCTCGGGATTATATTGTTACAGTGAATTGCCACCACCTCAGCAGTAATATAAAGAAAAGGAAAAAAAAGAAAGTTGAAAAATACAGAAACAACTACAGGACAGCTTGGAGTTCAGTGAGGGGAAAAATGGCCCTGGCAGGGAAACAGGGAGATGTTCTCCTCAGGTGTAAAAATTCACTTACTGAGACAGCAATGCAGGAAATCACCATATGAAAGAGTCAGGCTGTAAGAAAGCCATTGTCTTTATGGCAAAGGCAGAGGCTGATGGCTGCCAACAAGGAGTTTAAGGTTTCTAGATTTAGAGCTCACTTGAAAGGAACATCAGTTTTAGAAATGAACGTCAAATTTCAGTTCTAATTTTTACAAAGATAATCAGAGAAACCTTGGCAGATGCTGCACTTCCCAGAAGTACCTTCTGGCAGCGGGACCCCAGAACTAAAAGAGCCCCATACCACTCAGTGCTTTGCAAACAGGAACATCATTGATTAAAAGCAAGGCAGGAATGTTATCTTTCCTTGGCCTCTTGCATAACAGAAGCGAGATAATTAAATTTTATAATCTTTGCATCAAGCCTGTAATTCCCTGATTGCATTAGAGTACGACTTGGAGAAAAAGCCCCGACCTGATGGCCCCAAGAAGGCTCACCTCCCTGACAATAGCTGCAGTCGCCCAGTAAGAGTCATGAATGGAACAGGTTTAACATTTCCATCTCCCATTCAGCCTGATCTTATCTGTGCTGAGCTTCCAACCATAGCATTGCTTCTGCTGTCTCCGCATAGACAGATTTGCCACCAGCGACCCTTTCCCTGTTATGAGCCTGGCTAGCAGCCACCTCACTCCCTCATCCTTGGGCTGCTTAGTGGATGAAGCTACTGAGATGCTCACCCCACAACAAGGTGTGCCAACCTTCATCAGCTTTCAGGAGAGTTTTCCTCAACTCCCACTAATTCACTGATCCCAAAGCTCAGCCTCCATGCCAGGCCCCAGCCAGACATGTTCCCAGCAGTGCTATATACGGTAGCAGCCACTCTTGCTCACTCATAACGCCAGCCTCTGCCTCTCTTCTATTATTCTATATCATTATGTTGATGTAATAAATGTGCAAAGGAGCTCCAGGCATTGACCGTCTCCTTTGTTTAAAACACTCTACCACGTTCTCCCAACTGGATATTACCATATGATTATATACATGCCAGAGAAATAACTCCTGATGTCAGTGCTGCTTTTATACTGCAGCTCTGCCCTCCTGTCCTCCTGTTTGCATTTCCCATCCCACATTCACACGCTCCCATTACATGGCTAGCCTATATTTTACTCCCTCTGTTCTTGTTGCAGCTCCTCTTGGTAAGGGAAGTCTTGATTATATGTTATGGCCAAATAGCTTGAAACAAAGACACATACACACAAAAAAAACAGAATGTGGAAGAACCAAATGAGGTCTAAATGAAGTCAGAGCACGCTGGTCAGGAGGGAGGTCCCTGTGGCACCTCCCCTTGCTCTGCTCTGGCTCTGTGTGCCCATAAGGACTCAGCAGATGCTTAACCTCTAGGGGGAAGCCCCAGCCCTCCAAGCCAACCCAAAATGCTGGTGTGGGCCAGAATGTTATAAACAGGCTGCAGACATGGGGCTCTGGGAAGGTTCCTGCCTATTTCCAGCACTGGCAAAATTCACGAGCAGGGAAGTCGTAGATACGTAAGTCAAGGAAAACACTGTTTCCTTCTTCGGCAGGAAACAGAAGTTATTCTCAGAACTTCAGCAATAGAACAAGGAATTAAATAAAGCGCTGGCAGCCTAAACTTGCTTTATTCCTGTGGTTTTATAATCTCCGACTCAAAATAAACACATTTTCAATCTTGGGAGAATTATTAGGGTAATAATGGGGAATAGTTATTTACAGGCTCCAGTGGAACTGTTCAACGAATCACATGAAGCAAAACAGTTGATTCAGGGCAAGAAAATTCACATTTATGCAACAGTCTGGTTAGATTCTTTTGTTAGTGGGCACCCAGATGCCAGATTGGTCAAATCTTTGGGTGCTCCCAGCTGGAGTTTTCCTGAGAGAAGAGCTATGACCAATATTGCAACACCCGATTTCTTTCAGTTAAGGGTTTTAATGAATTTTAAAGGTGTTTTCCCTTCTTAAGTCTGGGGTGGGCTCTCATGAGTTGTCATGGCTCACGGCTGAAGGCTCATGTCCTGGTCACAGTAGGGTGCTAATTTACATTGCCCTGTGATATCCAACGAGGATGATTAAATGCAAATGAGAATTTTGTGTCTTCATACTTTGAAGTGATTACCATCTCACCTATTAACAAATAACTCAATTTAGGGTTTAACAAGAGGGAAGGTTTTCTTAAAGGAAAACGGGAAAGCAGAGCACAAGGTGAGATGAGTGGCTGAACTGAAGTGGTACCACTGTCACAACTAGCCCACTGCAGCCCTCCTTGCTTGGGCTGTTATCCATACAAAATCTTGCAACAAACCACCCTTTGAATGAAATTTTCACTTCTCAGCTCAAAGTTCAGGCAGAACTACTCCATTGCTTCCTTCCAAGATGGCAAAGGAGGCTGAAAGCATCACGGGCCAACAGTTGGCACCTTAACTGTGCTTCTTCATCTTCTCTTTTGGCCAGAGCAGTTGTGTCTGACCACAGCAGTGCCCTCTAGGCAGCATGTTAGCTCCCTGCTTGCTTCTCCCAGCTTACACCTTTCCTGTGAAATTCAACGCTCTTGCAAAGGCAGCTCTTCTCCAGCTGAATTCCTGCCTATCGCTTTGTTCGCCTCCATGCCTAAAACGTGAGGTAGTTTAGGCATGTAGACATACGTATGTTTATCAGAGGTACCACATTGTTCTTAGGGTTATGTCTACAAGAGTAAGAGCTGTAGTTACAAGAAGGAACTACAGGAAGAATTTCTATGGGAATATACAAGAGGCAGTTACAAGAAATTGCTGCTACAGCTAGTCACAAGGGAAACTACAAGAGATAGTTACAAGGGTATGTACTGAAGGTAGCTACAGGGCTCTTGGCACTTTATGTGTGAAGAGCCCAGGAAAAGGAGCTGGTACATGGGTGACAAGATGGGAATGATGCAATAACTGCAAGTCCCAAAGCTTTTTGCAAAGCTCCTACCTTTCACTAAAGCAGCGACAAAGGCAGACAGGAGAAGGGTGAGAAAATCTGTAATTGCTTATTCCCTTCAAAAGCAATGTGGGCCAGAGGAACACTTCACCCTGCATGAAGCAATTCCTTAGGCTGCTGCTTAAAGGGTAGAGGTTAAACTCTGAAGAAAGCTCATAGTTTTTATAAGCAAGGCTCACATTTCCCTTCTGGAAATATATATGGGAACCAACTCAGGCATGAAGTTTAAGACATGCAAGAGAAGACCATTGAAGCCTTGTTATCTTTGCTTTTGTTCTGCTTTCCTGGTGCTTTTTTAATCCCCTTACCGGCATGGCCTTGGAACACACTCCCTTTTCCAGGCCAGTGTTTCACAGGACCACAGGGCTCTTTGTTCTCACCCCTCACCCTGTTTGTTGTGCTGTCCCTAGGGTGTGCTTCTGCTCTTCGAGGGGGCCAGCAGCCGAAAGGAAGAGGCAGAGGATGTGAACTCCCATGTTTGAGCACAAAGAGAAAGGGGGACCCATTCATTTCTATCCTCAGTGTTCCTCAGCAGGCAGAGAGAGCTCCTTGAGTTAAAGAGCGAAATATTCACGAAGGGGTAAGGCAGGATGGGTGTAAGCTGGGTTTCTCCCCACTGAACCCCACAGTAAGAGTGTCTGCAGACTCTGCTGTTGTTGTTTCCTTCTCGGCACGTAGGTGAGTTCTTCAGATCTGCGTGGGAGTTGCATATGTGACTTCCAGGTATACAAGCTTTGGCTCCAGAGAAGCTGTTTCACATAGCGTGGCAAGGAACACAACTACTTCAGTGGCAATGGCATGTGGGAGAGAGCCACAACCATCACCAGGCACGTAGGACTGAAAGGGACCACCTACGTCATGGGGCTCAGTCACAGACTCCTCACAAACACCTTCCCCAGGCTGGTCAGGCACAGCTACTTGGTTACTTGCTTGTTATTCTCACAGCTGCCCCCCCTTGCTGCCCCTTGGGAGCCAGTTCTTAGAGATGATCTGTACTATAAACTCTAGTGTTAGGGAAAGAAAGAGAGAATTACTTCCAGTGATGATAGTTTCTTCACGGCCACATGTAGCTGTGGAGAGCAGGCAAGCTGTAAGTACTGGGAACGAGCAGAAAAGAGTTTCTTTGGTTTTTTATTTGTCAGCAGACTCGTCATATGAACCTATTCTTAGTGATGGCTTGAAAAGAGGTACTTCAGAGGCAGGCCTTGTGGCTAATAGGGTTGCATGAGGCAGTGTGGCAGCCTTGCCTCAGTGATGGTCTTGGGATAACAGTGTTGGGATCTTGGGGTCCTTAAAACCCAGTTTGAGTTTATTGCAGGTCAATGTGAGCACACAGACAATTATGGCAGAGCAGCCACCATATAAACAGTGAGCACAGCAACTGCCTGGTGGGAACATGCCTGAGATGCTGTACCCACAGCCAGGGTGAGTGGTGGTTATCTCCAGGTCACGCGTTCAGGAAGCCACAAGGACGCCACAAATATTGTGTGAGTGGGAGCTGCTGGTGGGGCTATCAGAGCTTCTCAGGTCAGCAGGACATTCAGAGAGTCGCTGGCACCAGGACAAAGCAGGAAAAAATGAAGATAGAGCCAAAAATCCTGGTGAGAAGGTTCAAAGTCTGGCCAGCGCCATCAGCCCTTGTCAGCAAGGGGAGACCTCAGTTGAAGACAGATGCCTGTCCCAAGCTTGCCCTTAAATCTTAAATCCTCACTGCTTCCTCTTGTCAGTGCACAAAGGCTAGCCCCATGTCCCCCAACACTTCTCCTATACCTTTGGCTATTAAGGTTAGAATTACATCTGCAGTGCTTTGTTTCTGTGTGAAAGAGTCTAAGGATGGTGTATGAAAACTGTTGAGTCACAGCCTGAACCTCTGATTGAGCACCTTGGGAAAGAACCCAGTCAGACCTGGGAGCACAGGTGAAGGCAGTTCAGCTGTGTGATTGGAAAGGGTGGAGCCTGGCTGCACCTCTCTTAGACCCCATTTAAGGGCTGACCACCACAGAGGAAGGATCTCTATCTGGAGAGCCCTCCTTGGTGAAGCTTTCCCCTGTGAACCTAGAATCTTCAGAGACAGGTGAGCATCTTCTTCCATTCCTTCATAGCACCTTTCTATTGTGCCAGTCCTTCTGTCATCACGTCTTTCTTGTAATGCCTTTCCCATTGTACTGATCTGTTCAGTTGCTACAGATGAGCATGTAATGGTCTACAGATGCCTTTTTGCCAGCTTCTTTGCACAGGCATTCCTGCCCTGTGGAACATGCCCCACTGAGGCTGAACTTATCCCCAAACAGCCTTTGGGGTCTTTTACTTCATGTTTAAGTATTTCTTCATCTAAGAACATATCTCCATCCATGGAGAAACTCACCAGCAAATAACAACAGCAACAGTAATAAAATCACCACCCGCATCTGGATTGTCTTCAGGGTGAAAACTAATGATGATGTGGCTGCACAACCATAAAATCAACAGTAGCCTTCTGAAAAAGAAATGCAGAAGGCAATGACTTGGAGCACCAATTATCTTCAAGGGTTAAAGTAGTGAGCTGACAAAAGCTTTAATGTTTTTACAGCACACAGACATCTAACATACAATACAGGACACTTTGTTCTATTGATGTCTAAGAAAGCTTAATGGAGAAACAGGCTGTTAAAATACAGGATACTTTATTGGTTAGCTCTTCTCCATACTTCATCATCTGGCATTTGCCAAGTTAGCAGAGCATCAGACTTCAAGTCACATTTATGCTTCTTTTAGGGCAGTTTTTTTTCCACTAAAAGCTCAGCGAGGAGACACACATATTAATGAAAAGGAGTCATTCATTCTTGTCACACAATTTGTCCTCAGAACAGTTGCAAATCCTGCATATCATTTTTTTTTTATATAATCGAGGGGAAATAGAACAGCTTTTATGCAGTTAGACAATTGCCCACAGTCTATCCCAAGAAAGAAAAAATGCCCTAAAAATGGAAAGCAGGTGGGTTTTCTTTGCATCGAGTTGCTTCTTCTGCACAAGAACAAGTAGGCCACATCTTTGATATCTGTTTAAAAAACTAAGAAGTCACGTAATTGGTACATCTTCTAAAACTGCAGTGAGCTGGATGTACACTGGAAGTGGGTTTGGTGTCCATATTGGCTGTTTGTATCTTCTAAGTGGACTGATAAAACTTTCATACTTTTCTTCCCTACCACAGCAGCCTTGGCATCCCACCTTTCCTTCCCATAGCTGCTAACATGGAAAGCTATAGAGATTGCTTTGGTGTTGCTGTTGGCTTGGGATCTCCAAAGCTGAAGAACACAAAGAGGGCATCTTCAGAGCTGTTCATGGGGAAAGGTGGACAAAAGAGAGGATTGTCTTTGGCTAAAAAGAGATGCCTGAGGATATAAGGGGTCTTTAACAACCCAGAAGCCTCCTTGGTGGGAGTATAGTTGGCAAAGATGAACAACTCTGGCACGTCTTTCTTATAGGCAGGTGGATCCCAGCCAAGCCTGCAGTCACACCATTATTTTAGACATTGGTTATCAGCAAGGCACACAAAAAAGCTGGGTTAGGAGTGCAACTTTCAGAAGAAACAATACTGATAAACCTGGAAATACCCTCAGGTCTCCTGTGACACAAGAACAGTGAGCAACTTACTCTGCCAGCCAATGGAGGAATAAAAGCAGACAGGATCATTCCATTTTGCTATTTTCCCTCCCACCTTTGTTCTTTACAGCCTGTCACTGATTCCCTTTTCTCCTTCTCTCTTCTCCCCTGTTAAAACAAAACATCTGCTGCTGTTTTAAGACATGACTGGCTTTTGCAGGCTGTTATGGACAAAGATAGCACTTGGCAGAGAAGGGAGCTGAATGAGAGCCATAGCAGGTGAAGGATTTTAATTCCCCTATTACTGTAATCAGCTGCCATGGCCGCGGGAGGCAGTGGTAATGATTTCCAAACCCTAAAGCCTGGCTAAAGGCAAGTGTTCACATGGTCAGGGAGTACTGGAGGGCTGGATGTGGGCTTGGCCCATCTATCAGGGCTCTGCAGAGCTCAGCTGGTGACTAGTCGCTGCATCACTCTTTTCTGATTAAATTCCCATTAAGTTTGAAATAATAATACATCCTTAGTGGAATAAGAAACTCTGGAAGAAGAAGAAAAACGTTAGCGGGGCTTTTTTTTGGCCAGTGGTGAACTAAGGGCCAGCCCTGAGGAAGCACGTGAGAAAGGCTCTGTGAATATGCTTTTCTTCTGGTACAGTGTGGGACTCATTTTTGCATTTGCTATGATCACATAATTCCAATTCATTGGCAAACTAAGACCCTTCATATGATTATGACAACTAAAAGAATTCTGGACAATGTATACTAACTATTATGTGCAGACTAGAAGGTATGGAAGCACCCAAATCTTTCAGCAGGCAATTTCTCAAAGAAGGTTGTATGGTAACTGTTGAGTCACAGCCTGAACTGGGGGCTTGGTCAGCTCTGAGAGCACAGGAGAAGGTTGCTCACCTGTGTGACAGCAAAAGGTGGAGCCTGGCTCCATGTCTCTTAGACCTCATTTAAGGGCTGATGGCACTGGGGAAGGATGTCTGGTTGGAGATTCCTCCCATAGGGAGTTTCCCTTGCAAGCCTAGATCTTCAGAGACAGGCGAGCACTTTTCCTTTGTAACACCTTTATATTGCAATGGTTCCCTTGTCAGTACGTCTCCTTTAACGCCATTCCATTACATTGATCTTACTGATTGTTACAGGGGTTGATCAAAACAACTTGTCCAGGATCTTTCCTCTAATGTCTTTTTCTTCTTGCTATCTCTTTTATTTATTTTCTGTCTACTCACCACCCTGTGCAAGAGCTGAGCAGGGAGTCCACTGAGTATTTTAGCATCCCCAGCCAAACCAGACTTGAAGGAGCAGAGAGAGGTAAGTCCATGCCACTGAATGCTGAACCAAGGAGCATCCCACCCATCTTTATTACCACCAAGATCAGCCTTCGCACTCAAAGACAGTAATTATCAAACTAGCAATATTAATTCTTGCCTTTTGCTTCTTCTCCTTGCAGTCCACTGATCACTGGGGACTGAACATCAGCTTGTGTTCTGCTCAGGAATCATAGCTATCTGCTCTGAAATAGAAAACCCTAGAAAACTTGGTGTTTGATGCTACTGATATTTCTAGCTAAATGTGAGATATGTAGGTGTTCAAGGCCAGATTGGATGGTGGGCTTGGGCAACCTGATCTGGTGCTTGATTTAATGGCTGGCAACCATATTCAGCTGTAGCATTGCATGTGGATGATCTTTAGGGTCCCTTTCAACCCAACTATTCTATGATTCTACTTGGTGAGCTGCCATGTGAAGTGCATCACGGTCCTGCAGGAAAATGGAGGAACCACTGATATTGTTTGCATAATAACAGCAGGCTACCTGATGATTAGGTCCAATGTGAATAGACAGAAGTAAGTGTGAAAGCTTTGGGAAATGCCTGCTTCTGCTTGTAGTTGCTCAGGATCAATATATGGCTTTCCTACGTAAAGCTAATTTAGTTCAAAGTCAGGTTACCTGGGAAAAGATCAGGAGAAAAGAAAAAGAGGAGGCCATAAATCATCTTAAGGCTTGAGGGATCAGATCGAATTCCTCAGGACCATGAGTTTGGGGCCAAACGCTGGAATGCAGCATGTAATGAACTTGCTTATCACCCTGGTGCTGTATCCAAGAGTTATTAATGGGCTATTCAGTGCCGTGACAGTAACATGAGCTTGAGGAGCAGCCTAATAAAAAGAGGCTCCCTGCTCCAGGCAGCACAGCCAGGTCACTTTGCAGGCGTTGCAGCCTCAGCCCTGCCTCCCAAAGAGACAATGTTGTATGTATGTCTGCAGTTCCCAGTGTGTTTCTTCCATCTCTGTGCCTAGAAGGATGTTAAGAGCTCCCATGATAATTGGGCTCAGATTATCAAAGCATTAGAGAGCAAAAGAAAGCTTCTTGAAATCCTGGAAAACTCCTGGCACACACTGAGGGGCTGGTAACATCACCCTCTGCAACACACAGGTAGGGGATAGGAGGAGCCAAACTACTAATCTAGTTGGAATTAAGTGACAGTGATGAAGTGATTTGTAATGGACTTCCTGAATCCTCATACAAATGGAGGAAGTGTCCACCCTCGATCAGATTTCAGTTCAGTTTGCCCACTTCCCTGTGTGCATTATGTGTTTTTCCCTTTTGCTACTGTCTCCAACCATGGTTTAGCAGGACTAAGGAACAAATATTCTACCAGAATATGAGTGTAGTGGTTTGGAGGGGATGGGAGCTCCTTAGGGGACCCCATAGAATGGCTTGGAAGGGACCTCAAAGATCATCCAGTTCCAACTTCTGATGCCCTAAGAAGGGCAGTTCTGGGGTGGCCAGTCCCTGGTCCCCACTGTCCAGAGTAATCTGACTGGGATCTCCTAGAAACAGCAAAAAATGTTGGGCTTTCCCTATGGCATAGAATGTAGCCCTCCTCAGTAGCAGAGATGTGCTGTTCAACAGTGCTGGACAAACTGGAGTCTTTTGAGTCCTGCATCCTTCAGGCTATGCCTGGTATGGACAAGGATTTATTTTTGGAAGGCATCAGTAAAGTTCTATTGCATCAACATAATCATTTTACAAAACCATGCTGGGGATCCATCTCTGCTTCATGATGGGCTTGCAAAACCCTCCAGTAGCATTTGCATTGAAAAGGGTCTGCGACCTTCCCTTTGGTGGAGCAGAATTGCTTTGCCACAGTCAGGAGCTCTGGCAGACAAACCCTAGCAAGCTTATGAACTCCCTGTTTCCCACCCAGTAAGTCAGCTGTGAGCATCCCCTGAAGTCCCATGTTGTAGAGTCAGTGTAAAACAAAAAAGAAACCACAGATTACAGCCCATGGGAGCTTCAAACCACGCCAAAGGCAAGAGCTGACAGATCTTATAGCCATAGAAGGGCACACTGAGAGCTGGTTACCAGCATCCTGGCCTTGATTTCAAGTGTTGGCTTTGGAACTACTGTCTGGCAATGTGCTTGGACCCTGCCTCTGGCATGAGGGGAAGGAATGCTCAGAGATCTCACAAAGCTCCCTTAGGAGTTTTCAAAGTGTGGGGATGAGATCTTCTGCCCCAGAGCTCCTGCATCCTGGAGCCTGCCAGCCCACAAAGAGCCACTACTGCTCTTCACTAATGCGGGTTCACCCATGGCCAGGCACTCAGTTCTGTGTCACTCATCATCCTTCAATAACTTTAGCTGTTTCATCTTCATTTGGTCTTCCCTCAGTGCTTAAACCCTTTCTTTCTCTCTGCCTGCACCAGAAAGACCTAAAGATTTAGCAAAGCATTCAGACTACAAATCCACTGTGCTTTTTTTTGTCACTTACTTGTTTAAATAACACATAAAGGCTCCCACACTTCAAGCCAGGCTCTCCATGCAACATGTAGAACGGGAGAGGTGTGAATGGAAACCTTGGTGGCATTAGGTGCTGTTTTTCCAATCATTCTCCATCAGTAAGCAGGCAGCCTCTCAGCACAGCATAGTCCCACTGAGCTCTTTAAGTTGTATTTCTAGGATTTCTCTATATCAGGGGCCTCAAGCTTTTAAACACAAAGAGAGCTGGGGAACGGTTTCCTTAGCAAGAGATTTGAGCAAATCTGTGCTTTTTGTCTCACTTCTTTCCCCCCCCCCCCCCCCCTCCTCCTATGGACATCTGCTGGGGTTTGTATTTTTTAAGTCATGGGGGTGAAGGGGGCTGAGGGGGATGGAGAGGTCTGCAGACAAGGCAAGCACAACTTATTCTGGAAAGATTCCCGGATGCTATAAATGGGAGCCCCCTCACAGTGCAGCTCATCTGAAGCAAAATGAAAATATCAGGCATCCAAGAAACATATGTGCAGATGGCTTAGAGCCCAGCCTCCTTACTAGGGCTCTGCATTAAATAAAATGCACCAGGTCATGTTGCTACAGATATAAGAGATTACTAGGTGCAATGTGCACTTCTCTGTGAAACTGCAGGTTTTTCAGACAATTGGAAATACAGACCTTGCTTATGGATCAAGCAAGTGGCTTCAGTCAAGTAAAACAGCCCCCTTTTTTTTTTGGCTGGGGTCAGGAGGCTCATATTCTGCAAGACTTCACTGCAGACACAGCTCAGAAGGAGAGCAGTCTCAACACCGGTGTGAGAAGCGGCATCCAAGAGGGCTATTGACTATGACCTGTATTTTTGAAGGATGATATGAATCAATCCAGAGCCTTGGCAAGACCCCTCAGTTGGGGCTTGCGCTTTCAGCCAATGTCAATTATGTCATTACTGAGCCTGCAGAAGCTATTACTAATGTTACTTTTACAGTTCACTGCCGACCAGAGAAAAGAGTTTTTCACACTGTTGTCGTTTTGTTGGAGCAAGACTATACGAATCACAGATGGCTTCCCTTGCCAGATGTAGCCTCGCAGGACAGCAATTTGGGGTTTACAAGAGGTTTAATGAAAACCTGGCATTTTCCCAACTTTTGGGGAATACTCTTGGGCTGTCATCTCACACAAGCAAATTGAGATCCTAAAAAGGAGGGGGGCGAAAGTAGAAAAATAAATCAAATGACCGGTTCCCACCAAACAGGGAGGGGAAAAGTTTTACCTGAGAAATAAAAACCAAGTGAGCAAACCAATACTCTATTGCACCGGGCCTGAGCTCATGATCACGGCAGTTGTTGAAGGGCTCATATGAGCCCTGGATCTGTTCCCACTTCTTTGGTGTTGCTTTGGAGGGGTCCAATGTATTTCAGCTGACAGAGTATATTGAACATGGAAGGGGGAGGAGTGACATCCAGGTATATCAAAAACCACATCATCCTTTCTTTGATGTCTACTGCTCATATTTCAGTGCTGGTTTTGCTGCTTTGTCCCGAAAAGAGATTTTGCTTCATAGCTTTTGTTTGGTTTCTTCCCTTGACAGTATGAGCAGCTCATTTAAATTGCTCTGAAATAAATTCTCAGCTGTGTGCTGTCAGATGGATGACATCACCTGTACTCAACAATGTACCCAAACGGTGCAGATCTAACCAACATCTTCAGCACCAAACTGGAAACTCTTCACATTGTTTCATTTTTCAAGATGAAGATTTCCTTTTTTCTGCTTGTGGATATTTATATTCAGCAAAACTCAGCATAGCACAATGCCATTTTAAGCTTAACTCTGCTTACACCACCACTCTTGATTCCCATCACCCCAGACTGACATTCATCCTCATGCAAACTGCCAAATGGAGTCAGCTGCAGTGATCTGGCTGTGAAGTATCTTTAGCTATGGCTTTGGATGAGAAATGACTTCCTAGGTCCCAGTAGTCTCAAAATGCTGTCTTGAGTGCAATGCATGGGAAGAAAAATGCCAGGAGCTGCCTCAGTGAGGCAGAGCACCATTGACAAGAGAACGCATTAGAGCCATTCAAAATATCAGTGCCAACAAACAAAACCCAAGTCACACGTAGTCTCAATGTAATGAGCCACTCTATATGGGTCCTTACCAGTCTCCCATAACCAACTTCCTCAGCCTTATCCAACCTGCTGGTCTTAAAATGCTTTCAACCTGAGCAATCCTTTTTTTTTTTTTTTTTTTTTTTAAAAAAGACCACCATTAGTGCACAAATAATATTATTGAAGTCTCTGGAGAAAGGAGGAAGTAGCACTTCACATCCATGTGGCAAAGGGATTAAGAAACCAGCTGGAGAAATGGAATCACGGAGATGGTCATCCTTTTTCTACTGGCTGAGGTTTGGATGTAGAGCTGACATCCAACCCTCCTTAGCACTCCTGTGGATCCAGCCTTTTTCAGGATCACTCTTCAACAGTTTTTCTCCTTACTTCTGCCTGCATGAGGTGTTCAGGGACTTAAAAGAAATGAAAAGGCATCCCAAGATGTAGATTGAATCAGCATCCCTAAGACAAAGCATCAGAACCATGGATTTCCCTTCTTTTGCATTGGTGACTGAGAGTTGTAACTTCCTTAAGGGAAGCGTAAGAGCATAAATCTCCCTTCCCTTTCCTCTCAAAGAAAGTAAAAATGAAGTGTCCATCTTTCTCAAACAAGGTTTCTAAATCTCCCATTTTCTAGATTAACTTTGTATAGGATCAGAGGAAATCAACTGGCTTTTGATTACTGGTCTTCAAGAAGTGCCACTTATCTTTCCATAATGCACTTATCTGAGAGGGTGATTGCTAATTGATATCTCAGCCACATAAATATGCCCTGTTTATGCAGCAGAAGACACATATCCTAGTACAGTAGTAATCCTAATAGTAGTCATCCCTGAAATATATTTAAGTTAAAGGTATCCTTTCCTGCACAGATAGGGCCCTTTTTTTTTCCACTCCAGCAATGAACACAGCTCCACCTGAAAAGTCTGCCGTGAGGACCCAGACCTTGAAGAGAGGAAAGTGGGTAAATGAGCCAGCAAGGCGGTCATGGCAAATACCTACACTCAAGTGTTCATGGTAGGTAACATATAACATTCCCTAGTAAAATCATAGTGTTATTAATTTATCTGGCTTCTATGCCGCTGGAATGGTAAAAGCAAGAGGAGAAATCTGGCCCAATGATCCATCATCCTAAGCTTTGAAATAGAGCCAACTTTGGTGAAATTTGAGTGAGAAACACAAGGAGAGCTAAAGCAGCAAGTGCATTTCACTGAGTTATGACATCATCCTGTATTCGTTTCTAAGGGGGAAGCTGTTTATCGGATGTGTAGGAAAGAAAAAAGCCCCCAGAAAAGCACACACATTTAAATATTCAAAGCTGCCCCAGGAAAGAACTTAAAATATGAAGTCATTTCCTTGATGAGCTTCAAACATTATTTGTCATCCACGCTGAACCAGGAGAAAAAGAGAAATAAAAGGAAAAGTCTGTTGCAACCTTACCATTAGTGGCTGGACAGGAAGGTGCAGAGCTGTGATGGGTGGCAGCGAGCTGAAAACAGCCAAGCCAGCCAGCAAGGATGTCTTGATCTTCTCCAACCTGCCTCTGAGCACCCAGAAGGACAAAATTAATTGCAGGGAGCTGGGAAGGTTTGGCAAAACTCCTGGTACAGCTTGGGAGCAACTCATGTTGCCTTGCCATCAGGGTCCCGAAATGTTTGTTAGAGTCTCTACCCAAGTCCTAAACCCCTTTATAGCTGATGGGAGGAAGGATGGAGTTGGCAATTTTCACTGACCTGGTCAAGAGCATCTAGAGCATCCATGCACATGTAAGAAGACACAAAAGGAGATCAGCACATGCATCTCTCTTGCCTCCAAAGAAGAACAGTTCATCTAAGAAGTCATACAAGGTATAAGAACATCCACAGGGTTGGCAAAAGCATATGGCATAGAATCCTAGAGGCTGAAAAAAAGACCACTAAGATCATACTCCATGCAGGGAAGAACTCAGCCTCCTCCTGAGCTTCCAGAAGCATTCTGCACCAGACAGCCTACAGACACCAATGTAAAGCAATAGATGCTGCCAGACAGTGATGTGAAGTGGCCACACAGAGCTGTAGAGGTGTGAAAACTGCCCAGGCGTTCATCAGACTTAGGTCAGCTCATAGCAGCTTTCTGTAGCCTGCATGATAAAGGGAAACTTTCATTTTTAAAGGACTATTAATCTGTTAGGGTCAGAAGTAGCTGGCATGACCCCACAGCACAGTCACCTTCCCCACACTGACCATCCTGTGCTGTTCAGTGGAACAGCACCTCATTTTCACCAAGGGTGGCAAAGACCAGCTTCTTCCCCACTAGAAAATGTCTTTTTTGTACTGTAATTTTAAAATAACAAAGTGGAATTTCTCAGCAGGGTGAGCTTCAGCACTAACTTTAAGCATAGGGCTGGCTGGAGGAAGCAGCAAGCTGGGAGGCATTACCAGGTTGTTAGTGCTAAAAGCAAAGAATTGCAAGGAAAATACTTTTCCTACTGCCTCCCTGTGTGCCAACCTCTGGATAGCCTCCCCAAGCCCATTTTCCAGCAGCAGCATGAAATCAGTAAGGCCCATCCAGCCATTTATGTGTAAAGGGGAGGATTTTCCACAAGTCATCACGAGCCTTAATCACATTGCCATAATGAAAACCTGCTGAGCTATCTATCGCTGTTCAGAGCCAAATGAAGACAGATGGAGGCAGATGTGGCGGGGTCACGAAGTAGACTTGCTGTGACAGAGGAACATGGGGGAAGCTGCATCTTTGTCTTCTCCCATTCTGCTTTCACCACCATCTCCCTTTCTCACCACATATTGTGCCTTAACCCCACATAGACACTTCCCTGCCTTGACCTCAGAAGAGCAATGCTTTTTGCTGGATGGTTGTTCCCCTCCACCCTCTATTTATTCCTTATGAATTTAGTTTCCATTTTTAAAGTTTATTTTCATGTTTCCTCCTCTTATTTCTCCAGTGAAGAGGACAGGTTCCCTGTTCATCCTCTATTAGTCATCCTTCAGTCTACAGCCAGCCCACAGACACTGAAGCCCTCCAGGCATCCCAAGGCTATCCCTCTCCTCCTCTCACTGAGCCCCCATGATGTCTTCCCCACAGATGAGAACTCCCCTTGACTTTTCTTTCAATAACCTTTCCTGACTGGCTCTGGGATTCATCAGGACAAGGATGTTTTCTTCATACACAGCTTAATACCCTGCTTGGACCATTAACAATTCATCTCAGTCTGACATCTGATGAACTTCCAGAGACCTGCGTGGCCCAGAGGGGAATTAAGTGGCTTTTTAATGGTGGGATGGGCAGAAACAGAATGGCATCAGGGTGAGAGATGTCAAAAGTCAACTACAGCAACAAAAACAACTACTTTGAACCCAAACAGAACTTCTCCATACCATAACACAAAGTTCATTCAAGTGAGGCGTGTGAAGGACCGAGCACCACAGTTTTCCTCAGCTTACCAACAAGGAAGATTTCAAACAACCTTCACAGATGTAGACAAAGCTTGGACTCATACGTTGCTCCCAACAAGATGGAGATTCAGGATTACATCAGATTGCCAAAAAATAGAACTACAAACACCACGCTTCCCAGATATTGACGTTTCAGAAAGAAAAGTGTTTTTTTCCAAGGCAGAAGGCAGAAGCCTGGAGTTCAGTTACATTGTACAAATGATTAACGAGTTGTTTAAGGAGCAGAAAGAAACAAGGAGCCTGAGAAAGGTCTCCTCTCCATAGCTGCCTCCTAACACTAAAAAAAGGCCAATTCGGTAAACACAGACACTGTGTATTTTGTGAGTATCTAAAAAGCATTTGAGGTATATTGCACGTGCAATGGAATGACCCAAAGACTAGAGAATGTTGAGGGCCAGCACGCATGCTTGACTGCTTCCTGTACACAGCTCATCATCCAGCAGTATAACAAGTACATCAACAATGCTAACAAAAAAAAAGCAAAGAAGCCAAGCACAATGAGACACATTTCTCATTTAACGTATGTAAGCAGCAGCAGATACAGTCACATTAAACCCAAGGAAGCAGCAATCACCACCCAACAACAAAAAAAAAGAATGAAAGAAGCACTTACCCCCTCCCAAGGATCAAGGTTCACCAAGCACTCCAAAAGAAACAATATTCAAGCAGAGACCTTTCTCGTACAGCTGCCAGCCCTTAAATGGGGTTAGGGAGGGGGTGGACCCTTCTGGTTGCACAGGTGAATTGTTTCCACCTGTGCTCCCAGGGCTGGCCACTCCCCTTCACCAGGTGCTCAATCACTGGTTCAGGCCATGAGCTAATAGTACCCATACAATATTATTTGTATGTAAAAAGGAGAATTCAGAGTTGTGCAAGTTTCATGCCATAGGCACCAAGGCTCTTTCCTTGTCTCCCAGTTGTACTACAGAAGGAAGGAGGTAATTGGTCCCAAATAAGGCAGAGCTTCTCAGTTTTGAGGGTCACAGCACCAGAGATGGGAAGCCCAGCTCTCTTTTGGAAAGCAGATATAATGAATAACATATGTGTCCAGTACCATGAGCCTCTCATTGCTAAGTGGGAACCTCTGGGGAACTTGTTCCTTTCTTTCTATGAGCTCCCATGAGATGTTTTCTCTCTGGAAATTAATGCACAAATCTCAAACAACTCTACTATCCGTTTTTTGCTGAGTGTGTTTTTCATCACACTGCTCTCCTTGCACTCAGTGTACACATTCAGCACATGCTGAAATGTATAAATAAACCAGCGTTTTGCTGGGTCAGCCCTCTGCTGGTAACCTCTTTGCACTTTGTCACTGGAGGCCACAACTCTGCTCGAAGGGACCATTTGGTCTTGGCACAACTCAGTCACTTACTCAGTCACTCCTTAGTGCCAAAGCACCACAAGAGCAGCTCCTCAATTGCTCTTGGCTTCCCATCTGAATGAGTGCTGAGCTGTGGGGACAGCTCACACCACAGAAAATGAAAAGGGAAAAAAGAAAAAACCTGCTTGCCAGCACCCAGGAAAAGAGATAGAAGTTGTCAGGTCCCAGTGGGCCACGGGCCATAGAAAGAATTGCAGGGGCTGTTCCATAGTATCATAGCATCATTAAGGCTGGAAAGAGCCTAAGATCATCTATTCCAACCATCAAGCCATGTCTGTGACTGCTCTAAACCATGTCACACAGTGCAACATCATCTACCACTACTGGCTTCCACATGGGCTTTATGATTTGTTTGCATGAGAGTGCAGATAAATACAATTTGCTTGCCATGATGGAGAAAGGCACTTTATGTGAGCTGTGTCTCACAGCATTTCCCCTAAAAATGAGGCCTCTGCATTTAAAGATGGAGGTTAAAATCTGGGAAACGGATGGGTGGTTTCAGATGCACGGCCTCAGCAATGGTTTTTATTCTGAGGACGGCACTCCCCAGAGAATCATTCAAATCCCAAAGCCGGACACTGCTCTGGAAAGCATCAGAAGTCTTGCGTGGCATTTCAGAGGCAAGTCCAAAACATTTCTGTTTTGTAAACAGGAAGACTCATTGTCTGGAGAGGATATTTTCCCCCCTTCAATAGCTGCATGCAGCCTTTTTACATAACCCCTTTTTACAGCATTTCAAGACTGAAAAGTTCATTTCCCTCTCATAAGCACATAGGAGAATGCAGCTGCCACCCAGACATCCTCTAAATGGGACCACATGTAAGCCACTTAGTCTCCAAAAATGAAAGGAAAACACAGTGCTGTCATCACTGCACGGCACCGTCAATCAGAGCTGTTCATAATGCACTGTGCCATGTACGTCCTATACCATGCTCATTATAAGCTTAGGCTAATGCATGATATTAAAGCAGAATATTACAAATGTTAGGGACTCCAGATGAGCTAATGAGGATAAGTAGAAAGAAAAAAGTTCAGAGCCAGCCTCTTTCCTGGCTGTGAGGGTTGGTGAGGACAAATTCCTCTACTGCTCAATGGAAGTATTCTTTGCAGCTACACCCTTGCCATGTTGGTCATGTTTTATGGTCTGGGAAGATCCCAATGGGATGGGTTGCAAGGGCAGACCATCCATGGACACGGACTCTACCTAGATCTATTTGAAGCATCATTAACAACAACAACAACAACAAACGACACAAAAAATCAAAGCATTTTTGCGAACATATCTGTCCATTTGTGTGAAACACTTTCTTTGCTACAACATCTCAAAGAGGAAGAAGGCTCATTAAAAAGTCACCTCCACACCTTCTAGCATGCCCCGGCTGGAAAAGCAGTTGGGATCTTATACAAAGCAGCTGTCACGTGCTAAATTATTTGTTGTGTTTCATATATATCCAAATATAAAACAAGGGCTGCATGAGCTGAGTAAATAAAGAGACTTGCTAATCTCTGGTGACGAGATCTGTGTCGTTTTATTCACACTTTTTACCTTATACTCCAGGGTCATTTGCCAGACAGGGAAAAAAATGGCATCTGTTTCTATAATCCAGGCTTGATTTCCTCCTTCTTACCAACATGTTTCACTCCTGGCTTCTGGGGTGCAAAAAAAAAAGAAAGCAAACAAAAAAACCCAACAAACAGAATAAAGCATGATGGAAACTTAGCCACCAAAGTGTACCTGAAAATGTTGGGCCTGATTCTGACTGTTATTCCATTTTTCTGCCATCGTGACAAGGCAGGACAAGTTTTATTCCCTGGATTGTATTTATGTTCAGCTAGAAAGATATTTGTCACAAATTTGCTAAATCTCGGCAGAGCTCATTTAAGTAAATCAACCCCTTTAAACATGTGATCCATCTATTATTAAACACCGAGCACGTTTCAGTGGGAGGATTTAATGAGAAGTGATTTTGGAGAAGGCAAAATGCCATTTGTGGGAAGAGGAAAACCACCCAATTCAGAAGTCAATTTGTTCACCAGTCACATGGAATTTACACCAATCTACACAACTTGATGTTGCTCAGGTTCCTGTGTCAGTGCTGCTGGGAAAGGCAAGTGGAGCCTTTGAGAGTTGGGCTCTGTCCTTTCAACAAACACTCTTTGTCATTTCTTGATGCCCTTCCAAACCAAAGAGCCACAAGACTTCCCCATTGCTTCCAATGGAAGATCAGAATTGAGAAATGGTTTTGTTTGTTAAACTCAGCCCTGTAAATACGTACAAAAACATATAAATAACATATAAGAAAACATATAAACATATACTCAAACAAACAACACCCCTTAAAAACAGCTAGGAGAATGCTACAGTTAATATACCAGGGCATCTGCTCTCCACAGGAATGCTTACAGCCACGTGAAATCAGTTGGACTCCCCAAAATACATCATGAGGAAAAGCAAAGGGGAGATGGATGAGTGCTGGATTCAATGGTAAATGCACAGCAGTGCTCAGGCAGGAGGCAGGAGCTGTGGGCACAGCAAAGCAGACTCAGGTTGGATTTCCATAGTGGGTGAGAGGCACATCTCTGGAAAACGCAAAACCCTTCCTTGTTATTAATTTTGTAAACCCTTTATTATACTTCCATTAAATGATACCTCTCTTAAAATGCCCTTTCATGCTGAAGGCTATGTGTAGTGTCCACAGCTCTCAGTGCCACTTCAGGTACAGATTTTAGGTCCTCCTACAACTTCTGGCAGGGAAAAGAGAAGAGCAAAACCAGAGACAGAGAAGCTGTGACTCGCCTGCATGTTGAAGGTCAGGTGAAGTTGGATATTTGTGGGTCAGTCCTGCTGTTATTGAAGTAAATGGCAGGTTTGCCACTGATGTGTGTGGGTCTGATGCAGGGATGGTATTAGAGTCGTATCTACCAGCATTAATTAGGGGTGGTTGGCAGAGAAGTGAATCCCCAATGGTAGGATTATTTAGTGGTGGAACAATGTGGGATCATGCCCTCTGTTCCTGGACTGCTCTTATGCAGCATTCAGTTCTGGGTCATGGCCTCCCCAAAATGCTGTTCTCCTGCATAATAAGACCTAAGGGATGTGTGTGGCTGGCTTCCTGCAGCAGTGTAAATGGGGATTTTTTTCAAGTATGGAGACAGAAAAAAAAGCTTTGTGTATTTTGCAGATAGATCTTTGAAGATAGGTCATGTCTAGGAATTTATTGGGCTTTTAGGGTTCTTTTGCAATGGTGTTTCATAGCAAGATAGAGCCTCATCTGCTCCCAATCACACATAACTAATTGCAGTGATATACCACAGGAGGTAGGTTTCTACTTGCTGTTGGCTCCCTGCCTTCTATTTTTCTCTTACCTGATATAATTTCAGATATGATCCCAACTATTATGTATACTTCCGTGCATAGATTGGGTTTTTCACATTAGCCTAAAAGCACCTCACCTTGGTGAATCCCCAGAGCTTTACTCTTAGCACTTGTACCTACTTTGGGTGCTTTGCCAGGCAGAGAAACCTATGCAGGGCAGTCCAGGAGCTGGACTCAATGGTCCAAGTGGGTCCCTACCAACTCAGAATATTCCTTGATTCTATGATCCACATCTCCAATGGCTCAGCAGCAATTTCCTTCCCATAAATGGCAAACCCAGGTTACAACTGAACATCAAAGCCATGGCGTGGGCTCATTAAGCCTTGGCCATTTCTCATACCCAGCCAGGAACACAGGGCAGCGTGGCTGGGATCTGCTTCAGTTTTGGTTAATAACTCACTGACAGATGCTAAAACTCAACGCTACGGAAACAAAAGACAAAGATCCGTGAAGCTCATCTGTAACTCAACAACTCCTATGACAAACTTTGGTTGTGAAGGGTTTTATTTATTTTGAATGCAGTATTGCATAATATGTGTATTTACCCTTGGGTATTTATCCCTACAACATAGCAGTCATTTGCAAATGTAGTATTATAGCATTTTTTTTTCCTCTCTTTTCAGTGCTTTGACTTATTTAACAGACACTTAAATATTCTCTAATGGAGATGCAGATCCCCTTGCAATACATCTAAACTGGATTTCCTTCGCTACATTTCACAGACCTCTTGGATATAATCCATGGACACCCATGGGTCTGCAGTGCACAGGTCAAAACGCACTGATTTATTTATCTGTGAACCATCACACAGTACTGCGTGCATTGCTCTCCATGTTGCTTGTGCCTGGTACATGGATCACAAGGCTGTCACATGCTAAGGCTTCATGTAAATGTTCTATGAACAGACCCAGCTTTATTTTGAAAGCAAGTCCATAATTTGTTGCCCTCTGCAAGGCTCTTCTTGACCTCAGTGCCCTCATGCAGGGAAATAAATAAAACAGTTTCAGAAACCCAGGTGGTTTTATATTTTCCTGGTATTGCACATGAGGGGTTTCAACAGGATTTGGAAACTCTCAGAGTTTGGGCTGGTTTTTGTTGCATTAGCCAAGGACTATTGTCTTTGTGCACATGTGGGGCCCTTTTCTCCCAGTGCTGGAGAAGCCCTCCTTCATCCTAATGTTTGCCAAGGGAGATTGGGACCTGTTGCAACAGCCCCAGATGCTCAGAGTCAGTTCAGCCCTGAAACAAGACACACTCTCCTATCTTCAGGACTAATCATTCAGAGAGCAATTATGTTAAAGACCTCATTCTACAAACACTTACTCCCTCGTTGTATTTCTAATGTCATACTTGGCTTCATTTTCTTTCACTTGCGAAATCTCCTGCTCCTGCTCACTCTCTATGCTCCAGTTCATTACAACCCTGCAAGGACAGGGCTGTGTGTAGGTACCATGCTGTGATGTTTGGCAATTGCCTAGATCACGATGTTTGGCAATTCATCTGAGCTAGAATACCCTGTCTATCATACCTAAGCTGTACTGTAAGTGGGATAGCTATGAAGGCAACAGAGAAATACTTGCAGGTCTGATCAGCCGCATGTGAGGGACATAGTTAGTGAGCATGGTGCGGGTGGGTTGATGGTTGGATGGTCAGATGACATTAGTGAGCTTTTCCAACCTTAATGATTCTATGATTCCATTGACTTGCTTGAGTTGGAACTAAAAATGACTATGTAGACATTGCAATTCCTTTTCAGATTTATCCTGGTTTTACACTACACCCATATCAAACTTAGCTCAATACAGCAAACAAACAGGTTTGAATCATATAAAAGCTAAGCTGGAGTTCTCTCCCAAATGACGTGTCCAATTCTTTTCAAAGATGTGCAAATGTTGGGAAAGAAAGTGGAAATAATGAGCTACTATAAATAACACCAGCTCTTCCAATAGTTCCATCACAGTCAGCCAAAGCCTGAAGGCGCAGGATAGGTCTTGAGAAAATCTATCCTGGTCACAGGCACGTTAACAATCAGCTCTTCAGTTGATTAGAAAAGCCATAAATTGTTTTCTTGGGGTTTCTTCTTGTTAGTTTGTTTAAGAAAACAACGACAACCAAACAGAAAAATATATATTTTTTGGTCCTGGAGTATTTGCAAACAACAGTATTAAGGTGAGAACGAGACAAGACATGTTGTAAGCCCTTGCATGGCCAAGATAAGATCCCAAAAGTCTCCATCTAAAATAAAGAGGATGCTATGAAATGCGGGGAAAAAAGCCAGTGCTGGCACATCATTAGGACAGGTGCAAAGAATAAGGAAGGAACTGGGAGCTGAGAAGGTCTGCAGGTTGGGATAACCATCCCAGAATTGGTCCAAAGACAGTTTGATGTGCCAAATGGCATCTGTGAAAAGCAGACACCACTCTGGGTCACGCAGAGCAGAGAGTCATTTGTCACAGATGTAACTATCTGTCACACTGCTGCACGCATCATTTCTGCTGTGCCTGGGGTTGGCAAACCTCAGCCACACTGAATGGTCCAACTTTGTAATCCGGACCTCAGGGAAGATCTGGAGAGAGTTCAGCAGGGAATGAGGAGAGCTCTAGAAAACGTGATTTCTGCAGCAAGCCAGCCAGCACCGAGCTCATGTCGTCCTGAGCAGAGAGGGCTAAGAGGGAAGACATGATATTATAACTCAAATATTTAAACTGAGAGGAAGGGAATAAACTGGTTCTGAGTCCACTGGGGAATGAGGCAAGAAATCACAGCTTCATCCGCAGAGAGAGAGATTTAGGGTAAAGGTAGGGATGCTGTGTGTGGATTTTCAGGGATTTGCCACTGCTGCTTGGTGTGAATGCAGCTGCTTGGAGCACCTCAGCCCCACTGGAATGGACCAGAGAGCTTGGCACCACCATACAGCACGACCTGGCAAGCTCCCTTCCAGCCCTATTTTCAGTGATCTCGTAATAACACCAGAATTACACACTGACAGCATAAGAGCCGGGATTATTTGCTTTAGGATTAATATAATTAGGCTAAGTATGAATCAGATGGTTTAGCTATTTGCAGTCGGAGCACACAGGACAGATGCGATGGCCTCGCTCTGTCAGTGATGTTTGTGCAAACACTGACAGGCGCTTCCTTTCCCCCAAATCAGACAAGGCAGGCAGGGCTATGCCACTCTTAAGCCCACTGGATAGTGCCAAGCTGAGTTTTGCTTATATAACCACAGTAGTTCTGCTGTCGTACATTCGCCATCTTAATTAGCATCAATAAATGCTGACAATTGCTGGATTTACTAGGAAGCCTCGAGTGCCAGCTTAATGTAATGCTGACATTTCAACATATGAATTCTGAGATGTGATCTCTCCTAGAGCTCTCTGTTTCAATATCAAACAAGATAGCAAAGCTCTTGGAATCATAGAGTCACAGAGTGGCTTAGATTGGAAAGGACCTTAAAGGTCATTCAGTTCCAGTCACTGTCACGGACATCTTCACTGCTCACATCTGCTTCACAAAGGAGACCTGCAATATCAAGCCCACATGCAGACACACAGCAGTGCCACAGAACCCAGTGTTGGATGGGAACCTGCAAGTGATGAAGAATCAGTCACATTACAGAACAAAAAAAAAAAAAAAAAAAGAAGAAAAAGAAAAGAAAACAAGCTCTGGGCAGGCTTTGCTCCTGACTTCAAACCCTTCTGAAACTGCAGCTGGAGATGAGACCATGTGATCCCAGAGCCCGTGGAGGAATATAACAGAATGCCTGTGTGACCCCTGGCTGCAGCGGTGCCATCTGTGACCTATTACTGGGGATTTCATACCAGCTGGGCAGCAGGAGCTCATCTGAAATCCACCCCAGCTCAGGAGATGATGAGCTATATAGCTACTGCTTGTATTTGTCTTATAAAAGTAATAATGCTGTGTTCTGTTGCCATTAAGGTCTGATATTAAACACGTTAATTTCCCAACAGATCCAAAGCAAGAGGTAGGAAGGCCTTTTATTTTTAATGAGCTGAAAACTGTTGTGATCTCATTCATCCACCCATGAAATCCATTGACTGACAAGGTCCCATTTCTGGGCAGCAGGGTTAAACGTGCTTCAGACAAAAGCCAGATTTTCCTTTCCTCTGCATGCCATGGGCAGGATCAAAGGAGCAGGGAAATGGACATTAAAGCCCTTGTAATCAGGGACACAGACTCCAACCCAGCATGGGCCAGCCCCCTTGCAGGCTCATGGAAATGCCACTGTGCATTTTTGCATGGGAAGACTGGGAGCTCTGGGGGAGCAAAGTGGGCAAGTAAATAAGGCTGGAGAGTAAGTACTGCCCAGCCTGGGCTCATCTGTCATCACCTGGAGCTTCTCCTTGTAAGCCACCTGGAAGCACACATCCCTCACACCTCTGATGCTTCCTCAGTTTCAAATGAAGTGGCTTTCTTAATAAGCCTGTAATATCTCCGGGATGCAGCAGATGGTGCTAGCATAGATAACCCTAGAAACAGAACGACGGGCAAACAGATCTTGGGGGTGAAAAGGGAAAGCAAGATTTACAATTTGATTACAGTTCTTTTTAGAAACGTTCAGAACATGCCAGAAAAAAACAAAAACAAAACCAAAAAGTTTTCTCGTTAATCACATTCGTTCTCAACTGGGAGAATGCTGTAGTGATAGCAGCACAGCCAGCAATACGTGCCATTTTGGCAACAGGCCATTGGATGGGCGGCGAGGCCATTCCCCTTGGTTTGCTATGTGAACCCCAGGATCTGGCTTGGAGGTGAGGATGAAGGTGGCCTTCAGAGAAGCTGGACAGTCATTTCTCCTCTTGCACTGTCCTTTGCTCTTGTGTTTCAGAATACCTTTCTCATGTGACCCCCTCAAGCAGCCTTGAAAGGATGGGGAATAAAGATGGCTGATGCCTCCCAAAAACCAGCAAAGTGGGAATAGCTTGTTTTCCAAGTACATACGAGTTCATTTGCATTTATTTTTAGCTGGATTAACATCCAGCTAATATGGATGTCAACTAATTGGAATGCAATTTGGGGAATTAAGGAGGAATTCAGCGCCGCTGATATAAACCAAATGTGATGGTGTTGGAAAGCATATGAAATTTATCTACACGGTCTTGGTGTCATCAGCATGCTCTGCCTTGTGCCTAGGTTAACTCTTAGGCAATCTGAGTGGAAAGAAATACTTCCATGATTCCCATATGACTAATAAGATACAATGTATTAGCTGGCTTGGGATTTAAAAAGATAAATAATAGAGAGTTTATTACTCAGATCTTCCTTCTAATAGAAATGATCAGTGACATATATATGTAAAGCATTTTTCTACTTGAAATGATAGTTTGTTTCACTTGTCGCTGTTTCAATTACAAAGGTTATTGTAGTGCATAATGTTTTATGAAAGCATAACCACAAGCATAGGGATGCTGTTTGTAATTCTGCATCTACACCAGGCATTTTTGATGTAATCAAAGAAGATGATTAGTCAGGAAAGGACTTAAACAACCTCAAGAGTGTACCAAGAAAGGAAAGCCATTAAATACCTGCTTCGCGCCCTGCTTCCAGGGTGTCTTCCTTATCAAATGCCACAAAGAAAAAGCATTGCCGCTTTAAATGGCTGAGATCCAATGTCCTGCTCAGTGTTGAAATTCTGCCTCCAGGAAACACAGACAGGGAAGCATCAAAGCAGAGAGGACGAGTTGTTCTTTAATCAAAATATTGTGAAACTGTGGTTCTGTCAATGGTTTGCTGTTCGGATTTGGTAGATATGTAGGATGATTGGGAAGCTTCAAAGAAAGATGTCAACCAAATGTTTTTCAGAATCACATGCGAGGCAGAAGGAAATGTGCTTCCTAAAGGTCGCACTGGCAGATGAACTTTCGGCAATCATTAAAGTTGTAAAGTCCCCCGTCCCTGCACACACATGAAAGATGATAGGATCAGCATGCCAGCCAGAACCAGATTTGGGAATCAGACATTTCCCTTGGAAGCAGCAGCGTGCTGATCTTGCTGGGGGAAAGCATAGCATGGGTGAAAATTCACTTAGGAATGGTGAGGCAGCCAGAGGATTTCACATCTGTTTCCCGCAGAGATGCATTCACTTGACTGCATTTTCCCATCTACAAAACTGTCCAACTCTAAACATGGGGAGTCCTTTAGACCAGATGAAGGTGACTTGAGTGATGAGTTTTGGGCAACTGATAAGCTAGAGGAATGATAAAATAATAATAACAGAATAATAGAGTCATTAAAGTTGGAAAAGACCACTAAGATCACCTAGTCCAACCATCAACCCATCACCACGTGTATTAAACCACACCACTAAAATAATGTAGGGTTTCTACAAGCATGTGTAGTAATTGTAGCAGGTTGCTACTCAGAGAAAGAATAAGGATTTGACTATAACTTCTGGTTTTTCAGTTCAGACCAACCTTAAATTCTATTTCATGGCCTTCAGAAATGGAGAAAGATGATCTTCAGATGGTGGAAATTGCTTAGGTTCATCCCCCCTCTATCTGATAACTCTTTCCCTCCTTGAATTCTTAGAAAGCTTGACCTACTCTGGTATTGCAATATATTTAGCATAAGCTTAAATTCGAGGTTACTATCTTTAGTCATTTATGTTTAACAGCCTCCTTGGAATTGCAGATCCTTGGAGAGGTATTTCAGCATCGCAGATCTGTTGAGCTGCAGCCCTCCATACATGAGATCTGACATGGGATGTTTGCTCTTGTCTTGCGATTAGCAACTGAGCCGCTCCCTATTAAATCCCATGAATGACTACCAGGCATTAAAAAGTCTTTTATCACTGCTTAATTCCATAATTTTTGGAAACAGAAACCCCACGTGTTTTTTCAATAAGCACTTCTCCTCCTGACAGCGCTACATCTTTCACAAACACAGCCAGAATAACCCCTGGACTTTGCCTGCAGCAGTGAAGTATGAAATTTTGAATTCCATGGGTCACTGTTTTTGCTGCAGCCAGATGTGGATAAAAGGCAAAGGGTGGTTTATTGTTGTTTTTTCAAGAAACAGAGAAAGGTTTGTACTAAGGTACACCCTCTGTCCTAAAAACAAGTGGCTAACATGTGGCTTGAATATATCGCCAATTGCCATTTCAAAAGACGAAACTTAAAAAACAAAATATTTTGACTTTAAATATTCTGTCTTCAGCTAATAAAGTACATTATGAGCTTAAATTGGATTTGGGGAAACACACAGGAGAGCTGCAAACTTGATGCTGAGCTGTGAGTTAGTGACACGACTATTGGTGCCATTGGTCCCGTCCTGGTGGTTTTATTATCATCGATGAGTTATGGTGAATAGGAAAGGAAAATACAAAATGACTGAGAAAAGTAATTTCTGTTCTGAATCGATTAGGTTACTAATTGGAAATAAATTAATAGATAAATTCAATCCCCACCTGCACTGATGGGTTAGTTCATAAAAGCATTTTATGCAAACTCTTTTGGGGACTGAAGCATGTTAGAAAAATAGCTAATTAATTAAGCTAATTAAAGCTTAATTACTCCGCTTTACTTAATGCCATTGAGTTTGCCATCAAGTTACAGCATGGATCTCTATACTAAAAGGTTGATGGATTTTAATTGTCAGTAGCTGTGGCTCCTGCATACTCAGTTTTTTCCCCATAGATAGGGAAATTTCTGGAAAAGGTTTGATTCTTCCTTGTTTTCTTGTTTGCTGCCTAACTTGTTGTGATCAATAAGACCACCAGCACTGTGGAAACATCAGGAAAACTCAAGCTGGTTCTCAAAGGCCAACAGCCAGGTTTTGAACCCACAGATTCAGCAGGAAACTGGCTGGCTGGGCTAGGATGGGTCATTTTTTTGCTTCCACTGTGCTGAAAGTAAGGTCAGATAAGTGTTAAAGCAGAGTACAGCCAACCATGGACTGGGATCACCTCTTTGGACTCAGCACTATGTGCTGCACAGGCTGGTTCTGCTTCAAATAAAGCCTTTGGAGCAGATCAAGAGGGATCATGGAAACTCAGCCCCAGCCCTGGTAGTTTGATGATCTCAATCACTGAAATGCTTTGAGGGGCAGATATTTTCATCCCTTTCTAATTTGCAGTTGAGACCTAGGGCAATTTTTGTTCCCAAAACTTTGGAGTTCTTTCAATATTTTTGAGCCACGGAACAACCGCTCATGTTCTCGCTTTAGTCATTTGAAGTCTCCCTGTGAAACAGCTGGCCTCTGATGTGTGAGATACCTGCTTCCCACTATTTGGCTTCCGACAGCAAGAAGATGACTTACGGCCATGAACTATCCCTTAATTTAACACATCAAAACCGTGCAAAAATAAACAAAACAGAGTGAAGAACACATGTAGAACATGAACTCACATTCTGCACCTTGCACTTTTGCCCAGAGCACATGTTTTTGCAGCTTATCTCCCTGGGTATCTGCGATGGTGCCTTCTCCTGTGTTTGTTTTCTTTGTGTGGGGATACTTGGCAAGGAACTGCTTCTCTGAGAGAAAAAGCAGTTTCTGCTTCTCCATGGCCATGGACCAAACAAACACCATAACTGGACATTTAACCACAGGCTTGCAGCAAAACCTGTCTGGATAAGAGATATGACTCGTGTTGATCTCAGTGTGCTTTGAAGAAAGTTCCATCCAGAGCAATTTGTCCTTTTTTGCTGTTTCCCACCTTCTTTTAAATCACTGTTGGCTTTCATTTCCCTCTCTTTGATCTCAGAAAGCCCTTCAGTGGCCCTAAAACATAATTTAATGTCACAGCAGCAACTTAGCTTGAGTCTTGCCTCCGCTTCTGAGATGTGAGTTGTGTCTTGTGCTGGTCAGAAAGGGGGAACAACATGCCCATGAGTGAAGCCTTTGGCCATTGGGATTTATCCTGTAGTTTGACATTTGGCTGTTGTTTCTGCTGAGAAGGACTAAAATCTAAGTGAGATGCTTCCTACCAAAAACATCCTATGAATTTCTCTCTTTATTTCCACGGAATGCTTTTTTGCTCCTCTGATTTTAAGTGAAGAAATACTGAGGTAAGTCACTGAAGATCCCTATACAGGAGATGGTAATATTAGTAGTTCCCTCCTTGGGAAAAAAAAAAAAAAAAAGAAAAAAGAAAGATAAAATAAAGTGCTGTTATTTATAAAGTCATAGCCGAGAAACACTTTTGATCAGAAATTTCCCCTATGAACTCTGAGCCTTGTTGCATCCAATGATTCATGATTTTGCAGTTGGAAAAGAGCTATGGTGATGCTCAGCTTCAAGGCAAATCCAAGAGCCTATAACATTCCCCTGGAAACACTTCTGACTCATTTCTAAATCCACTTATGGTATTCTTCAAACCTGAATACATAGCATTTAATAAAAAAGAAAGAGGAAATCGGACCCAAACTCTGCTACCCAGAGATTAGACATAATCCTACCCCATGGACCAAGAGGATTGGAATAGGGAGGTAATGGAGTCACCATCCCTGGAGGTGTTCAAGAAAAGGCTGGATGTCACACTGAGAAACAGGTTCTAGAGCAGTCACAGACATGGGCTGGTGATTAGACTAGATGATCTTATTGGTCTTTATTGGTCCTTAATGATTCTATGATGCTGAGTTTGCATTATAGTTGGTAGAGGTCTGAGGGACCCTACTCCTCACCAGGTTCAAGCAGCCAAGTGTTGGGGTTTTGCATAGCCCCAACACTGCTTGGAAAAACAACCTTTGTCAGCAGAGATCTGCTCACACAGATCTTATGAACATAGAAACATGTACATATAGACAAGAAGAAGATGTTAAAGGCAGTAAATTCCTACTGCTGATAATGAACAAAAATACAGCTTTTTGTGCATCACTTCCCTTCCCCATGATGAATAGACAGAAAGGGTCAAATCCAAAGCTAATGGCTGGTCAGAGATTCAGTTTGGTGAGGGTTAAGATCAGGTCTCATGGAGTCAGGAAACAGAAAGGCCCCAAGTGTCCTTGAAATTTCCATATGACATTTAGGTATCAATGACACCATTGTTCCAGGGCAAGAGAAAGTCAGCTCACCCCTTAAGGACTGCTCACTGCAGCTGGGGATGCCAGGCTGCTCCTTGGCAAGAAGCTCGTTAGTCCCTTTAAGAAACGCTCAAATTAAACGTGCTATAAATCAACATTTCTTTACTCGCGTTAAGATACATCAGCTTAATCCTGCCAAAGATACTGACCCAAAAATACTCCAGGATGCCAATGCTTCAAAGGAAAATTTTCCACGTGTAGAATTTTTTAAGGCTTTTTTGTGTTTATTTTTCTTTTGAAAAAGATTCAAAAAAAAAAAAATAAATAAAAAAAATCACAATCTCTTTCTTTTTCTTTTTTTCCTAAGGGATTATCTGCTAATCTTACCCTGTTACAAAATATATTCATAATCCTCACTGCAGTTACTTAGCAAGTCTTAAACCTGTCATTAAAATACCTTCTCTTGTTACTACAATCAGCAGCCTTAATCCACCCTGAGCCTCTCATTTTTTTTTCCTTCTCCCACTTTGTTCCCAAAAGGCTTAAACCAAGGTATGACAGGTAGCAAACAATCTCCAATCTAATTACTTGGAAGAAAGAAATCAAGGGAAGGAGCATGTTTGTGTGGCAAATTCCTGACAGTTTGGAAACCAGAGGCCCTAGGAATGTGCCCGGGGAAAATTTTAAGCCCACTCCATAGCTGTGGGTTTAAGAAAGTGTGAATATGTTTCTGGAAGGCATTGATGGGTGATGGTGATGCCAAAAGAGGGGGCAGCCATGAGCAGATCCCAACATGCCATGCCATCCCTGGGGTAAGGATGAGGGAGTGTGTTCCTGAATGGGAGGATGTGCATGGGTTCAATCCAGCAAAGCATGCATGAGCTTTACCTGAATGTGTTCAACAGGCTGGCATCATCCAAATGGCTCCTAGCACCAGATTCCCTTCTGTGAAATCCTGGACAGTGGATGCTTGCAAGGAAAAAGAAGAGAAAAAAGAGCCTCCATTAGAGACGAGTAGAGCAAATGCAGCAGCTTGGCATTATGCAGTGCTGGGAGGGGTAGAAATGAGGAGACATTTGGTCAGTGCTTCAACCAGCCCTGGCACGAAGCACAAATTAAATGCCTCAGACAGCTCCCACTCATTTGAAGCTCAGAGTTTGCTCAGTACCTGACTCTTGTCCAAAAGTTCATCTCCAGAGAGGGATATCCATAACCGCTCACTGGGAAGGTTGGAGACCCCAAGGTGTCTTGGGAGCTGCCATGTAACAGCAGCACCAGCGTGAGCTCAACTATTGCCTGTACAAAACCTCTTTACACAAAGCTGGGATTTTTCAAGGGCGTTAAGTGCATGAACTTTCCGATCTTAAACAACACCACAATAGCCACCTTGGGAATAAGGCACTAAGGTCCTTCTTGGAGATCACGCGTTGAAGTTGTCTTGTTAATAAGGAGATACTAATGTAGTGAAGGAAAGCATTGTGGCCTGGAACAGCTGGGCTTTTCTAACTGCTTGCCTAAATGTGGGTGATTAATGACCAAACTGCATCCTTACTGAATGGCACAGAGAGCCTTGTCTGGAAGTATTTTGTGATATTTTCTTTTTCTCTCATTTTTGTAAGAGATTTGTTGTGAACAAAGATCCGTTGATAAAAGACTGTAACAGATAGGCAATAATACAGCTCTCATTTTACATATCTAATGGGTGACAATGTTACTTTGGTACTGCTTGTTTTTTTTTTGCAGTAGGACCTGAAAAGGCTCGAAAAAAATAGTTTGTGCTTTTGAGACTGAAGCTACTCAAACATCTTAATGAGACTGTTGTTGGAAAGTGCTGCTTCATCCAAACCATAACATCTCACAGTGAAATAGTCCCATTAATAATATTTCCATGGGAAAGTTTTCAGAGTTTCTGGGGTCAATTTATAAGCAGAGAAAGATCTAAATGAGAACCCTGATCTCAATCTGAAAACAGATGTTTCAATGGCAAAAATAACAAGAAAACCATATCCATTTCGGTGGAGCATTTGACTATTTTGGTTCTTGTTCCACACCAGAATGAAAACACATTTCCAGTTCTCAGAAACCTTTGCGGTACTTTGGTTCTTGTTCCACACCAGAATGAAAACACATTTCCAGACCTCAGAAACCTTTGTGGAGGTCCTGATCTTTGGCTGCCTCTGACTGAAGCTTCATAGCCTGCTAAAGAAGGTGCTACTATGGTGGCCCTTGCTTGCTCTTGCCACATCATGGTCACCTGCTCCATGCTTGGACTTTGATGAAATATATATGCATATATATAGGTATATTTCCTTTAGATCTAGGGCTATCCATGTGGGAGAGATGCAGTGTTCTGAAAGCATGCGAAGAAGGAAACCATCCCCCTCTAAAATTTACTCTGCGGTGATCAGAAGTACAAGGCAAAGCTGAAGCCAAAGGTTAGAAGACTCAGTAAGAGATGTCCTCATTGCCCAGCATCTACTTTCTGTGTCTTTATTGCTCCAAATCATGTTATTGTTCACAATATTGTTCGCACAGCAGCCAGCACACAGGTCTGTGGCTCATCCATCAGCAGTGACTTCGGGACTTGGCTGGTAGGCCGTACCCAGTCAGGACAGATGGACAGGTCTTAAACTGGGGCTCCAAATCCCTTCCAAGCAAAACAGCTGCTTTTCAGCAGCATGCACAACTCCATGTCAGCAGTCCACGTGGTGGAAAAGAGGACTTCCCTGCCCACCAACAACATGTGTGCATAATGATTTCCTTCACCAAACAGGTACTGCTCCAGCCAGAGCAAGGTTCGCTTGCACTGATCCAACTGTCTTACTTCTGGGCTATTTTTTTTCCTCCTCAGCCAACATGTTGGCTTTTACCATTCAGCAGGGATTGTTTTCCCTAACATCCCCTTAAGAAGGATGTATTTTTCAAAATACTGCCATTCCATTCACTAAAACGGGTTTTGATGTGGCTACTTCAAATCAAAACCATGAGCTTTCCTCTCCCCACGCCCACCGACTTAAAATCTGCCCCCAACGCCAGTGGTTCAGAACTATCCAAATAAAGCAGTCGCTTTAAGGACTGTTTGCTTTTCCTCTCAGGCTCCTTCTCCCGACGTTATATTGTTTGTGGAAAAAAGAGTTCTTTGGGTGGGTCACTCAGTGTCGTGGCTAAGAAGCTGTATTTGAAGTCTGGTTCTGTGTAGAAGAAAAACCATGTCAAAACGGTCTTGAAAATAGTTTTCTTTTTTCCTCCATGTCAGGATGTTACCTTTTCCCCTCCATGAAACAGCTCATTCCCATGAAAAACAGCGAGGACACGTGCTGGGTTGCTCCAAAACACAGCAAACATAACCCTCTTTTCATAGCAGGAAAACAAATTGCTTTCTGAATAAAGCCGCCCATTAACATTGCTTGAGCACTCACTCCTGAATATCTTTATAATAGGCAAACATGCTTAGTTATTCTTGAGTAATTCTTCCTGCCAGATTGCAATCCCTTAAATTACTGTGACACGGGATTTTGTCGACGGTGTCATCCTCCTCCTCCACCTTCCCCTCCTCAGCTTTTTACTTCAAAGCACATTCTCTGAGCAACCACTCCTCCGACCCACTTACATGGAGTGGCATGCACACCGTGAGCCAAAAATGGCATTAATGCATTTTTCTTCTGTGGCTTTGGAATGACGTGGATGTGCGTTGCCTCGGAGAATGCTCTGTTTTCTATTCCTGCGTTTGATACTGTGCAGCTGGGAAGCCACGTTTCACAGGTGGTTGGTGAGCTTATTAGATTATTCATAACTGTTTTTATTTCACTTCTTCTTTTTTTTATTATTATTATTTTAAAGCAATTAAAAACATGTGCCTAAGGAGGTCCGTGACGATTAGAAACACTGTTGACATCTATTTCCCAGTTACCTTTTGCTGTTTTCACTTGGGCTGTACAGAGCCCAGTGCTGGTGCCCATACAAGCACAGCCTGCACATCACAGCTCTGAGCCCACAAAGGAGCTTCAACTGTCTGCTATTCCTGTTGGAAATTATTTGTTCTTTAAAATAAGACAGCATTTGTTGAAGGTTTATCAGGGCTCATTTGGTGAGAAATTTCTGCTGGGAATAAGCAGCAATCACAGTAATAATTACAATAATGGCGATGAATGTTTTGAGTCATTTTGTCTGCTGATGATCTGGGAGCAGTGACAAATTCTAGACACGAAGCAATTCATTTGAGGCTGAGTTCCCAATCCATGGTGATCTTGAAACAAGAGAGAGGGTAGTAAGAGCCAAAGGATTCACTAATGGGGAGAAGCTGAGCCAGTAGATGAGGCCAGACAAGGCCCCATTACTGCAAATCAGGTTAAACTGCAATGGTGCAATACAAAGCTCTGCGAGCCTCTGCTGGGACTGTCCCAGCCATGTGTGATCCAGACCTCAGCTCCACATCTTCTCCAGAGGAGGACTCCGGTAGCACCCACGTGGGCTGCTCAGCTTCTGCTTCCCAGAGGACTGACTTTGCTGAGGTGTTGAGCTTTGACTGGCTTGCATTCAAGCTGTATGTTACCCTTTCGGATAGGCAAACCCCCAAAAGCAGAGATGATTTTCTAAGAGGAATCCTAGCTACAGATAGTATGGCACTGTTGTATGTTGTGAATAGGATTGTTGTAATCCCTTTGTTTTAAAATCTGGATTTATATTCTCTCAAAACAAGACCTTTAAGGATTGGTATGAGCAGTGGAAGAGTTGACATAGCACTTAGGGACATGGTTAGTGGGCCTGGTGGGGTTGGTTGATGGTTAGACTGCATGATTCTGGAGATCCTTTCCAACCTTAATGATGCTGTGAGAAGGAATAGTAAGGTTAATACTGGAAAGAGTAGCAGACACAGGTGGCACCCACAGTGCTGTGGATATATTCCCTTCTGAACACACAGCTTTGTTGAAAGCAAAGACTCCAACACTCAGCAGCCTTCAAAACCCCTCGGTCTCCTGTCTTCAGCACAGGTTGCAGGAGCAAGCCTACAAGCCTTGTATAGAAGGGTGCCCATGTCAGCCTTATTGACAGGACAGATCCTGCCAACTCAGGCCAGAAATCTCTTCCTTTTCCCCAGCTCTTCTGCTGTTAAATAATTCAGTTGCTGAAAAGCTTTGTTTTGAAATGCTCCTGGCTTAATAGTATCCCTCGTGCATCACAGCTTTCTGATTTGTCTCCTTCTCCACTCTCAGGTCACTTCTTATACACAGGAAACGAGAACAGGATGGCGAAATTTGCATGAAATATCTCTTCTTGCCTGGGAGAAAACGCAGACTGCTGACTCAGGCTGTGCTCACAAACACTCCAAACAGTGCAAAATATATAGCCCCACAGCTTCTCCAGCTGCACGCCTTCCCACCCTGTCTGCCACGACAACCTCTGCACAATCAGCTACTTTGGAAGTCACTCATCTTGAAGAGCTGCTCTTCAGAATATCAGAGGGAAAGGACTTTACCAACATTTGGGAAGCCAGAAGGTGGTTGAGATTGACTACGTGCAACCAGTGCCAGCCAGAGCTGTAACAGGTGCTGCCTTTGTCCTATTCCCTACTTTCCAAGTGAGAAGCTAAAACAAGGGCTTCATTAAGTGGCCATGGAAACACCTAAGGAAAAGAAGCAGCCTCACAGCTAATGTAAATGGAAGCGAGGCAACAAATCTGGCTTTAATTGAGGCAATCTGAAGTCACTCTGGAATTTCATTCTGCAAACACTGTCTTCTTGGTCCAAATTTACCCACCTTCCCAGCTGAAGGCCTGTTCCTGCTGGCTCAGGCACTTTCCTGCTTGTGAGTCTGATGTTTGGAGTATTTCCCAGAGCGGAGAGGTGAGCTGTGCTCTCAAGGCTGTCTGTGATGCTCCGTGCGGTCAACGGAGGTCACTGACAACATCACTCTGAAGAATGAACCAAGCTTCCTGGCAAGGCTGGGATCCAGCAGACAGTGCATCCAGCTGATGCCCTTATAGATACTGTGAATAAAATTCCAGTTAGCCTCACTAAGATCAGACTCTATTCAACCTGGACTGACTTTGATCCCACTGTAGCTGTCCTACCTTCTTGGTCCAGAGGTTCCAGCCCACTGCTCTCTCTTCCTTTGCTTTTACTATAGGTGGAGATGCCTTGCGTCTTGAATAGCCCTGGAAGGCACAATTAAATAACAGCATACTGTGCCACCTGAAGTCTCTCAGGATTAAGATAGGGTTTTAATTGTCTAATGTAAGAAATGCATTGGGTTTTTGTGGGTTGGATTCCTGCTGGTGAGGCGAGAAAAGCATCCTTCTGCCAACAGCCTTGCCAGGTTTTATCTTTTCCTCCACTTCTGATTTATTAATGCTAGATCCTTTTTGATTAGCTGAGCTGCTGATGTGGTTTGTGCTTCCCTTCTCACCTGCACAGACTGCTTTTGAAAATGGTGTGATCTCTTCCTCTGGTGCCACTGCAGAGATCGTTCTGCATGTGCATGATCCCCTCCTGGCTGCACCATGCTGATTTTCCTGGAGCACAATGCTGCTGCTCTAAGGCTTTGCTGTGGCCCTGATCGGTCGGTTTGAGCTGCAGGGAGCTGTCAGCAGACTGCATGCTCCTCTCGAGTTTCACTCCTCCATCTCTCTTCTTTTGCAACTTGAGCTCTTTATTTTTCTTGTGCAGGATCTGATGATATCTGGGCACGGTCCGGTTCAAGCCGGGGCCTCAGCAAAGTTCCTCTCACTTCAGAGAGTTGGGAAAAGATGTGACTCCTATTTCACCCAAACTGAGCAGTTGGTGGTAGAAAATACAGGGAAAAAAAGCTTTCTCTTCCCTGTTCTCCCCTCCTCCCTATGGGCACTGCTGCTTACCCATGCTTTCCCAAGTGCTTTCTCTGCTCTTTTTCATAGAATCAGTAAAGCAATTCATTTTTTGGAGTTCATATCCCTTGAGGAAGAGGCAGAGCAGCTTGCAGACTGAATCCAGCTCTCTGTTCCTTTGTGGCCAGCATGGCAAACGGTGGGAGTGGGATTTTGCAGCCCAAACTATGCAATCTTTGCATTGCTGCCTGAGCTGACACCTTTCCTTTGAAATGGAGAATGTGGCAGCGGTTTGCATCCAGTATCTTGAACCTTAATCCAATTTCTGCAAGGGATTCAAGATTTCTGTGGGCAGTTTCTTTTTATTATTATTATTATTATTATTATTCCTCCCCTGACCCACTTTGCCGCTGTGCTTGGATAAATAATTTCTGCAGAGTAGGAAGTGCAGCCAAAGTAAGTAGCTTAATGTCTTTTCTCGGTAAAAAATCATAAAAATTATCAGTCTCGGATTCACTTCAGCAGTAAATTAAAACTATCACAAACAAAAGCTGCACAAAATGGAGTGGTGAGTGCCTTCCTGCATTACTTATGCTCGTGCAATAAAGCTGTGCTTTCAGACGGAGCACAAAAGTGAAGCTGGTGTGAAATCTGGAAGCGGTTTTCACCCAAGCATCACCCACTGGCCTCATCCATCTTGTATGATTGATTCATCCCATCTTGTCCTTGTGGGTCTGAAAGGAAAACAGCAATAGGAGATGCCACAGAACGTTATTTTCTGACAGATCTTCCATATCACAAGCTGGAATATCTCAGTGCTTATTCCTTATTAATAGGATGAGAGAGAATGTCTTCAAATTGTGCCAGGGGAGGTTAAGGGTGGATATTAGGAAATATTTCTTATCCAAAAGCACGGTCAGGTGCTGGAATGGGCTGCCCAGAGAGATGGTTGAGTCACTGTCCCTGGGAGCATTCAAGAATGTTGTGCTAAGGGATATGGTTTAGTGGGGAAATATTGGTGGTGGGTTTGTGGTTGGGCTAGATGATCTTGGAGTTCTTTACGACCTTGGTGATTTAATGAAATAAGCTGGTCCCAGGGACACCACCACGAGCACAGACCTCAGTGAGCTTTGCCCACTCCGCAGGAGGAGTGATAGGCTCCTCATATAGCACACAGCATCTCCTCCCACAGCTAAGCGATTGAGCATATTCTTACCTGAGGACTTTGTGAAGAGAAAACCAATTGGATCTAGCTATGTCTGTCGCTCCTCTGAGCACCCTGATCAAGTTGTGAGCATCTCTGTTCATTACGAGGCAATTGGACCAGATGGCCTTTGAAGGTCCCTTCCAACTCAAACAGTTCTGTGAAGGATGAAGTACGGGGGTACTCAGTGCCTTCCTTCCCCTTATGGACATTTCCTTGCCTTTTTCCATTTAGTCCTTAGGTGGTGTTGATACAAGGTTGGTTTTTTTTTTCCCTCTTGAATGCCAGAAATGGTCACCAGATACTCTCATCCCCTGATGGTTACCTGATCGTTTCTGCACACGCTGCCAGGAGATTCCCATCTGTAGATCTTAAGAAGCCCGAAGTTATGCCTTTCTGTGCTGGCTCCAGACAATCAGGTAAAGCTTTGTCCATGCCCTGAGGACACATAATAAAATAAACAGAGAAATTCAGATAAACTGGAAGAGAAACATAACCTCAAACTCATGTTTGGTTAATGTAAACAGAGCTGACGTTATCACTTATCATTAAATTTCATTTAATTCTCTGTGCTATCCCACCTTGTCTGCATGGCACTAACAACAATTACAGCACTTTCTAGCACCTTAAGCCAATCTGGAAAGGAAATTTCATTTCTTCTCAGCCACACTTGTGGTTTTAAAGCCCTCCTCCATAAAGGAAAAGGCTGTGAAGCACTTACTTGTCTGCCCCAATAAAAGCCTTTCTGGGGATGAAAGTCTTGATGTTTTCCGATACTCACCAGAGCAACTAGCTAGAATTTCACACGAAATTTGAATTCATCATATATATTTAAATCCCAGAGACCTGATCTGGATAGGATGGTGTATCAGCAGGTCTTGATGGAGATTATTTTGCACTCAGCAATTTCCTGCAGCTACGTATTGACGTATCTACACATGGATATACTGATATACTGCACATCGCCTCAAGAACCATCTACCCATTATCCTGGTGCTGCCAGTGCTCCAGCAGAGCAACCTGAGACACCTTCCACATCTTCCTGAATGTGTGGGACACACAGGGGCTAATAGAACCTCCTTTATCCATTAGGTTTTGCACTGTTTCCATGGAGTCCGTTGCATTTCAGCTCTCTGGGGTCAGGGTTTTGCAGTCCCTGGATGCAGGGGATGCCTGGCAGCAGCAGGCAGGTGCACCACATAGCAGGCTGCAGCCCTCCCCCTTCCCACGGCCTGCATGCTCACTGCTCCATCAACACAGATTTATTTCCACCATCGATTTGTAGGAAGAGCCAGATAAGAAATATGTTTTTAATAGTAATGTCACCAATGAATGCCGAGGATCTTGATATCAGCCATTAAGTAAAAGCAGGGGTGGAATGAGCATCATTTGTCTGTTGCCAGCTTCTCCCAACTGGGTTTCATTTAGACAAGGAAAAAAAAAATCCCATCATAGCTATCCAGGTAACAGTGAAATATATTTGTTGTCAGCAACAGGTCAGAATGCAGAGATACATTATTCTCAGCAAGCTGACTTTCTGAGCTAAACACTGGATCCTCTTCCTCAATTATTCACATATGTTTTCTGGTTTAATAATAACCCACGTGCTGTCCTCTAAAGAAAGCTTGCAATGTGCTGTCTGCATGATCTCCAACCAGAACCCGTGCATATGCTCGGCCATTTCTTGTTCCACAAGTGCTGAGCCACAGAAGTGACATCAAGGAAGGTATCAGTGCATCAAGTTAAGATATAAAAATAATGTTACCCACCACAAGATTGCGAGGAAAGCTTTAATGCCACAGATTTTGCAGAGAGACCCGAATAAGAACCCAAGCAGCCTGCTGGTCACAGCATAATAGCTAACTGATGTTCTCCCCCTGCACAAAGGCACTCCATCATTCAGCATGTTTGGAGGTGTCTGCCACTATGTTCCAGCACAACACTCTGCATTCCACTGCAGAATAACATGCATGTAGACCTACATGATGAATGGTCACGCTTGCTGCTTAGCAAGTGCTCGGTGGCTTTGATGTAGGGTTTTGTTTGGTGCGTGACATATGACAGCAGGATTGCCCTGGTAAACAAGTGTGTGCTCTGGGCTGAACATACACATTGCTTCTGTTACACAACGGAACTGCATGGCAGATGTCTGTCCTTCCCTCTTGTTCTCTTTCTTCCTTCCAACATTTGCCTCAGCCCTTCTGCAAAGCAGATTATTTTCCTGCCCACGTAGGCCTGCACTGTTTTTCTGTCTATATTTTCTCACCCCTTGAATTCTGTGTGGACGCAAGAGGTTGCTCACCATCAGAACAGCAAAGGTAAAAGCAAAACAGTGAGCTGGGGTGATGATTCTGTGTATGCTGCTGTGGGGTTACCATGCAAACAGCCACCAGAGCCATGGGCAGGTCCTACAGCTGATTTATAGTATCATAGAATCACAGAATCGTTACGGTTAGGAAGACCTCCAAGACCACCAAATCCAACCTCAACCCACCCACCACTGCACCATGACCATGTCCCTCAGTGCCACATCCCCATGGTTCTGCAACACCTTTAGGGATGATGATGGGGTAAACCCCCTGCTCACATCATCGTTCATCTCTCATTTCCAGCTGGCAGCAGAGGTGCCAGCTCAGGAGACATCACCATGATGGGTGACACTGTGCACTGTGGGCATTGCAAAGCCTCACATCAGGCTTTGGATCCAGGACCTGGGCTGTTCACCAGTGGGAGTTTCAGTTTCTGATAGAAAAAACAAACGCTTCGAAAACACAGATGGTGTTCATGTAACCAAACCCCACGTCCTCTCCGGAAAGGGTTCGGTGGGAGATTTCTGACCAGCACCAAACACCCTTCCAGCCATGATAGCTCAGTGATCCCCCAGAGATGGGATCAAGGAGCTCAGGGTTCCCCTCCTCCTGTGTGCATCCCCTCTAAGCAGTGCCGGGCAGCCCTGCATTGTGTCCTGCCTCTTATGAGCTCTCCGAAGGGATCGCTTTCAAGTGTAACGCAGTAAAATCTCATATGATTTCCATATGTCCCTCTGCCTGAATATTTTGCAACTGATTCACTTTGGAAAAACCAACCAAGCAAACAAAAACTTATAAACACATTATCCTGACAGGAACAATTCTTAAGTAGCGGGATATACGATAGATAGCAGAGCCTTTGAAAGGAGGCTGTTATTATCCAGTAGCATTTTTCACTGGACCTCTATGAAATTTACGTCAGTGAGTCACATCCTTTGAAGAGAAAGAATGAGAAGTGCCCTGTAGGACAGGTGAGCTCCTCCCTGAGCCTCCCCATGGCTATTTAGCTGTGTGCAGCCCTGCCAGCAAGGCAATTAGCTGAACAAGCCACAAATCCAGATGCCTGGGATGGGAAAGAAAATGATCCAAACTTCGACATATGGGTTTTGCTACAGCTGTGGCCACAAGTGCTGACTCTTTTGCTGGAGGATGCAGAGCAGCCAGATGGAAAGAAAACCAACCCCACTGCTGCTGCCATGAGAGCACAGCTCTGGGGTGATGTGGCTCTTGTATGCTTCTAGGGTTGTGCATGGGATGCAAAAGCCCCGACCACAACCTCCACTCTGACTATTTTATGGCTCCATCTCAAACATAACATGGATTTCTTCTGGATGCTCCGCTCCTGGCTGGATGTATCAACATGGGTTCATTCAACCCCTTCTGAGGTCATACCCCATGTTCTTCCTGAGAAAAGCAGACAGTTTCCCTCTGCACCTGATTTCAAATTGCCTCTCCAAAGCATGATGTTTCAAAGGCAGTTACCAGTGGCACCCAGTCTGGAATCATCCCCAGAGGGCAGCCCTAGCATCATATTTAATATCAAAGCAGAGCCACAACTGAATGACAGAGCCAGCACCAAACCCCATGTGACTGCCTGAGAAAAACAGCCAGGTCCCAGGAGCTCACAGAATATCAGGGGTTGGAAGGGACCTCAAGAGAACACAGAGTCCAACCCCCCTGCTAAAGTAGGTACACTACAACACGTTGCACAGGTAGGTGTCCAGCCAGGTCTTGTATATTTCCATAGAAGGAGACCCTACTACCTCTCTGGACAACCTGTTCCAGCACTCGGTCACCATTGCCATATAGATATTCTGCATGTCCAGCAGATCTCTTGGCTTCCCATAATCTGTCAGCGGTTAAGTGAATCCATGAGAAAAACCCTCCTTTACATCTCTCTGTTTGCTTCCTACCTCATGCAAGTGCATCCCTATCTTTAAACCAGGAATCAGAAACATGACTAAAGCTAATGGAAGAATAATATTGCATTAGCTGCATCTGAGAGGGGCTGGAAGACGGTGTGTTTTCAGTGTGAAGGCTGGTTCAGCTTCTTGTGAATTTGTAGTAAATCAGCACTTCATAATAAGAACAAATGTTCCATTCTCGCTTTCAAATTACTACGGTTAGAAGCTTGTAATGTGTAGTTTTCGTGCAGGGCTTACATGATGGGAACTTAAATCTGTTGCATTTTCATCTGTAATTTAAAACGTGTCATTTTGATCGATGAATTAGTAAAGGAACCCAGGATAATTTTGAAACTACGAGCTTAGTCAAGTTGCCTGACCTTGCAAATAACCTTTTCAGTTTCGAGGCCTTTAATAGCTTAACTATTAGCTAATCTCCTGGGAAACTTTTTTTCCCTGGGCAAAACTAGAATGGAAATATAACACCAGTAATAAGGTTTCCATCTTTCTTCTATCTTGATCTTTTTAATTAATTGCCACTCAGTAAAAACACAGACTGGGAGGCAGGGGATACAAACCCTTGCAAGGGGAGGGCAGGAGTTAACTGCAGACCGTTTCCATTCTTTACCTGCCCTTCTTGCATAGATTCCTTAGGTGCCGAAATATATTAGCAATCGTTATGGTCTGATTACTGCTGGAGTGCCTGACACTTTGGGCTGAAAGCTGTGAAATAGATCACTTTGTTATGGGGAGAAAAAAAAGGAACAAACATTTAAGAGTCCTGAATGCTTTGCGGAGCACCTCAACCAGCTCCCAAGAGCTTTTGTGTTGCAGACCATTTGGAGTTGGTTCTTGGGTTTTGTGGGTTGCTCCTGGGGAAAGGCAATGGCTTTTCCAAGGGCAAGCAGGGAGTGCAAATATTTGATTTGTTAGAAGCAAAGTAAAGGGTGAAGAGGACCAGGTGGAAGTTCACTGCCCGGGTGACACGTGGACTGACATTTAGTCCAGAAAAGGCCTTGAGTTCCTGAGCATCTTATTTAATTTACTTTTCCAAAGTTTCTGCTATCACAGTATCTGGCCTTCTAAAACAAGTTCTGTGTCGAATGGGTGGTTTTTCTTATCTCCTTACCTAGTAGACAAAAGGCTTCTCATTTATTTTAGGTGCATCCTTTCTCATGTTATTTGGGGAAAAAAGAAAATTCATTTTCCAGGCTCCACAGTGACCACTTGCCATTACTATCTGCCAGGCCAGGTTGATCCCCTTCCCATTTGGGGCAGGGCCAGCAGCGTGCCAGGCACTCAGCAGGACCTGGGTTGTGCTTCTGGTGCTACTCATTTCACTCTGTTTCACACTATTAACCTTATTAACTGCTGCTATTCCAGTAATAAGAAACCAGAGGCATGGAACTGAAAGGAAAGGTCCTTTCAAACCACAAATATGAATGTTTCTGGGGGTGGGGTGGTGAGGAAGAGTGCTTTTAGTGATTTATTTATTTGCGAGGGAAGAGAATGGTGAAATCCTCATTTACCCCACAAGCATCTTTTGTTGGGATGAAGATCATCCACCACTCAACTGAAGGCACAGTTGGTGTAGCATCAATGTGGCTCCTGGTTGGAGTCGTGGAGTTTTGGTGTGCAGAGACACAAAGGTTCCCCACAGGCTTATCTGTAGCTCCTACAGTTTATTTTGCAGTTCTGTGCTTCAAGCTTTTTGGCTACGTGAGGGAAGGTAAGCCCTATCTCTGCACCAGCATCTGCCCTGGCACCATCCGTCTGCACTATTGATCTCCAAACATCTCCCCCTCCGCTGAGACTGTGCAGATCCAAGCTGTGTGTGATTGACTGCGCGAGGGGTCCTGCTCTGCAGGCTCTGTTTTGAGTGAAAATGAGCTTCGTCCTTGCTCGGAGACTGGTGCTGCTTGGTGACCTTTGAACCAGCACTTAAGCCCCCGGAGCACAGAAATTAGACCTCAGTCTGGAAGGACCTCTGCTCCAACAGATGACCTGTTATTTTATCTTGAACAGCGGCAGCCGGAGGAGCGTTGGCACATGGCTTTTAGAGCTAATCACTCACTGCTTTGAGGAGAGCAGGAATTTCTCTCCCTCCCCCATCAGCAACCTGGGACTTTATTGCACGTCTGGATCCTTTCAGGCTGATCCTTCGTTAAGGTGTTCTGCTTATTTCCCTTGAGCCCACACTTGTGACACAATGACTAGACTTCTCTAGCACACATGGTGGATTCACCTGAGCTCACTGAACCTAATTCCTCCCCTACTGCAAGTCCTTGTTGCTCCTCTCCCAGGGCCCACCTGCAGTGTGTTTCATCCTCCTGGGATCTCCACACCAAGCCTGAAGTCTCACATGTACAAATATAGTCTTCTTGACTCTTCCACAACCATCATTCATCCTTTAAGATGTACAGATGCCTTTAAGAAGGCAATCCAAGGAAGAGGTGCAAAGAAGGTCCCCAGTCCTCTTTCTCTCCTGTCAAGCATACCAGCAAAGCTGGGATCTATGCCAAATTAAACAAGGGAATCTCAATTTGGGTTGGTGAGTCAGATCCTGAATTGGCTCCTCCAAGTGGGTGCTCATGGCAGGCTTGCTCCAGACCTTCTGACACTACCATGGGATCAAAGCTTGGAAGGTCCCTGAAATCACGATGAAACTCCAGATCTCCAAGCAGATCTCAGCATGGCCTTCTGGTCTGCTGGTTGCAATATCAGATGCAGTTACTGCAGAAGATATAATATCTCAGGAAATAGAAGAAATGAATCTGTCCTGTTTGTCCAGAGAGTCTCAAAGTGGTGTATACTCAGTATGTCAGCTGTCACCTCCTTCTCACACCAACCACCTTTATGGCAAGCCTACATCTCAGGTCTCCATGGGTTTATCCCCAGACCATTTGCACCACATGTGAGTGCCTGGTCTAAACACTGGATGCACACACATGGCTTTCTTGGAGGTCTGTGAGCTAATGGCACTGTACCTGTCCTCCCAGCAAGCCACTCTGCAACCCACAGAAAAGCCATTTAGCAAAAAGACTGGACTGAAAAGCTCCTGTCTGGTTTGGGACATTGCAATTGCAGAAGAGAATTCATGGCATCTTGCAGAGGACTGTGCTCAAAGTAAATAATATTATTTTAGAAAACAAAATTCATTTTGCAGCCCGAGACCAACTGCAACAGGATACGAAGCAGGGGGAAAAAAAAAGATAAAAATGCCTTACCCCTAGGGCTATTTATTATTTATACACCACTGTGCCTAGATAAACTGCCCCTTGAAAGAGTAGGACGAAAATAATTCTGCAATGTGGAAACAAACTACCTATTTAAAGTGATTTTATGCCTGAATGGCCTCATTATAAAAACAGTCTGCGTGCAATAACTTTTTACCTTTTTCTACATTATCCAATGAACTGCTTTTTGTCACTCTCACCAGTTCAGCGCTTTCATGCAACCACCTTGGTGGAAAGCCTCCGTGGTTTCCTTAGAAACGTCTTCCTTCCTGGATGTTGACCGATGGTGGTGGAGGCAGCAAAAGCCCTGGAGAGGCCCTGTTCAAACAGGAAAGAGCAGACAGTTTAATGACCAGCTTTGCAGCTCTATTCGTCCATGGTTTACAGTAGTTGGGAGCTATAAAAAATCATAACGAATGTTTCTTTATTTTATGGCCAGCTTGGTGCTGGTGTTTTCGACAAACTATGGTGGGATGCAAGCCAAACCTGGAGCTCATGGGCTATTGTTGGACAGCATTGGGGAAGATGGTTGGCTTGCAAAATGCTGGTGCATGGGAGATGGCTTCTGTGCCCAAACAGACATTGGGATTTCAAAAAGAGACATTCTCATGAGCTTAATGGTATAATCATAAGTCAGTAGCACAAGGAAGGCACTATGAGAGCTTATAAATAATGTCACCTTTCACATGTTCTGATGTATTTATATATGAATGCTCTGCAATGTCCATGAGGAGGGTCCAACAGAGCAGGAGACAGTCGGGGCAAATGCTTCTCAGGGCAGGATGTTACATCATCAGGCTTATCTGCACCTTCACTTGTGGCCAAACACTTGTTCTCAGGTCAGGCATAGAATCATAGACTCACTAAGGTTGGAAAAAGCCACTAAGATCACCAAGTCCAGCTGCTGCCCTTCCCCACCATGTCCACAAATCTATGTCCCTCAGTGCCACACCTACCACGTCTTGAAAACCTCCAAGAGACAGTGACTCCATCACCTGCATTGACTGCTGCCATTGGTATTAATGGAGATGTTGCTAGCAAAGTTGGAGGAGGCTTCTGGGTGACCCTTATGTCAAAGGACACGGTGAGAACCTTCTTCCTTGTAGCTCCTCCAGAATCTGCCTATCTAAGACATCAATGAGAGCAGCCTGGTCTGGGATCCACCTGTGAGCCCATTTCATGTGCCCTCACAGATGCACCGATGTTGGAAAGTTTCTTATATCCCAGTGGTCTTTTCCAACCTTAAGATTCTATGATTCTATGTCTCAGAGCACTTGCTCTGCTGCTCAATCCATAGAGAAATTTTTTGTTGCAAGGGCTGGGCATACGCAGGGAGGAGTGACATAAACAGGCACAAAAGGAAGAATTAACAACAAAAACAAATTATTCAGATGCATTTCTCTTGATATTTTTAGCAGCAAACGCTATGGAAAGCAGGTTTCTCAAGCCAAACAGGAAGGAAAACAAACAATCAACCATAGGCAGCTAATCCACAGGCTTTAAGAAGTCAGCTTATCAACCAGGGATCCAGGGACAGGAACTGATGAAATACAAATCTCCAGGGAAAGAGCTGGGGTTTCCAAAAAACACAAATATATAAAACCCTAAGATGTACATTTATAAATAAACCCAGGAAAGAGCAGACACCTGATTCCCAGGCTGAGAGTTACGAGCTGGAAGAAGGGCCCTCCAAGTGCAACGGTAGAACAGTGCCCACAATCTTAAGGGCAAAACCACCATGTGTAGGTTAAATAAGAAAATGTAAGGCTCTTGAGGGATGCTGAGTTCTGCTTGGGGATGACCTGCTGTGGGCTGAGCTGTTCCATTCAATTCCAAATATTTCCCAGCCTTCAGATAGTTTATGTTTTCAGTGACATGGTAATGGATAGGGTTTAATACCTACAGGCAAGAGTTAAATGGCCTCTTGGTGATGCGTAAATTAGTGAGTAGACAGTTGCTCCAGAGAGAAATGGCAAACAAATATTTATTAGTTGTTTCAAAGAACCGCAGCCATAAAACTCTGCTTTGCGACTGCAGAAGTGTTTGTGTTTTTACTGAAACCAATGCGAAAGGTGATGGGTTTATTCCTGACTGAGGTAACATCTAACTCTGTGATTTACTGCCTTCAGGTAATAAGAAAAAAAAGCAAAATACACAGACTGTGTTTTATTTTACAGTGCTCTTGGAGCATGATAGGAAGATGTCAAGAATGAATGTAAATACCACTGTATTTGAGCAAAGTTGCTGTTGATTTCACTAGAACATCTGATTTTGGGACTGCTGTGATCGTATCAGAGCCACTGCTGACATCCTGGGCAAAGAGCTTGGGCTGAATGACAAGAGAATGGGGCAGAAGGTGTAACCACGATGATAACAGGGACAGCATGAGCACTGGAATGCATTACAGGGGTTAATACCTGATCCAATTCTGTTTAACAACTCCATTAACAGCCTGAGGTAATGGGCACAAACTGAGTATATGGGAAACGCCATTTATAGGTGAAAAAATAGCTTTTCAAAAGTGAGGGAAGTTGAACACTTGTCCAGGTCTCCATCCTCCATCTACCTACTAAGCTATCTAAGCCATCATTCAAACTAAAACAAAACTGAGGCACTTAATTGTCAAGTACTCAGAAATGCAGAGTAGTAATTCAGAAAGAAGACTTCAGCCTCAGCAGGGACCACAAGTAAGGTAAAACACTGTCCAACAGGAGTGAAGAATTTAAGGACGCAGCTAAATTAGTGCAGTTTTATAATGGATGACTTAAACATCTACACACGTAGCACGTATACACTTCAAAAATTAGAGGGATCTCTAAAAGGCCCATGCTGGACAATGAGCCACTTGACATTATGTGAATAACTCAATATGATTTTTTTTTTCTTGCATTTTTACAATGACATTGGGACATTCTGTGACTTGGTTGAGGCTAGTTTATAGGAGAAGTTGTCTCTAAACCCGCATGGAGATGGGAGCTTAGACAGAAAGGCACCAGACACTGATGAAGGATAAGGAAATGATGGAAGCTGTCATTCAGCAAGCAACCTGGGTACGCACCAGAGCTGAAACTACAGCATTTACTTCAGTTTACCTGCAGTGTGTGCTTAAACGAATGAATGGTCCAAGCATATACAAGGAGGGATACAGAATATGTACAGAGTGTGCTGTTTTCTCATTCCCACTCAGGAATATCGGTAACTGCTCTTGATCTGCAGTTCAGTATGAATTTACAGAAGATCATGCCATGTACACTTCAGTCCAGCCTTTGAAATAACGTATGTTTCAGTGACCCCAGCATCCTGAGTCAGCTTAGTTAAGGAAATATGCACTGAGAGGTCATAAAAGAGGCCAGACCCTCTACAGCCCTGTGGAGACACGTCAGTGCCTGGAGACAGACATCCTTCAAGCTCCAGTTTCATACCATTTCCCTTCACCTCTAAGGACAGAACCCTCCAAAATGGGCGCTCTGTAAAATAGCCTCCAAATGTTTGGCTTCGAGGATTGAAACAAAACCGGGGAGGATATTCTGGTGTTATCAAAACACAAAAGAAAGTTCAGTGATGATTCTGCTCTGCAAGAGCTGCCCTGGTCTCCTGGAAAGATGGGATTTAGGTGAGGAAAACACGTGGCCATAGTTCATTTACAGTGGGCAACACTCGTGCTCTTCTATATATGCACATGTGGGTAGCAGCTAAGGTATTTCACCACTCTGTTCTTGCTGAGACCTGAGACTGAGACCAAAAATTGCCACCCCCAAGGGAAAAACTCTTTTTTTTTTTTTTTTTTTCTGGGAAGACATGAATTAGCACAAATTAAAACCCTATTTGCATAATTCACCCGAAATTCCAGCTGAAATGCTTTTGCAATCTTCATGGCACCATTTGTTCCTCGTTTGGTTGCGTAAGGCTCCTGAATCAAGTTAAGGAGGAAAAGCCTCTGTATGGCTTCTCCATAAGTCACCTAAGGTTGGGTGGTTGCTCCCAGGAGCACAACCAGGTTGTGTCACCATGCAGCTGGTTTCAGCCTCTCCGGGCAGCACATTCCCTGTTCTCCTTTAGAACGCGTGAGCATGAACTTGAAAAAGGCCTGTGTGTCACCCAGGTGCCTTTGAGAAAGAGTTTACAAAATGAGGAAGAAAAGAGGGGGAGGAAGAAAAAGAATTCCAGGATGAATGTAGATGAGCTGTTATTAATAATGCAAATTGTGTTATTGACTCCTCCAAATCAGCTTTGATTTGGCTGGGGTAGGAGGGGAAAGCTGTGAAGATAACTGCAGTACATTAAAGGGACTCACTGTAGTCTGCACAGCGAGCTGTGACATGTAAGATAAATCCCCATGGATCCTCTGCACGTTTACACTACTTCCAGATAAAATAACCGGACTGCCACCACGGAGTGACTCCCCTTTTTGGGAGTGCCAAATCTGGAGCTGAGCAACTCAATTTGTTCCCTGACAGTCCGACCAGCCCCTAATCCCCCAGACTACTTTCCTCCGCAAAGACTACCACTTCATTAGTACGGAAGGTGAATTTTATAGCAGCACCAAGGTTCACTCTCATATGTTATCTTTGCCTGGAGAATAGGACTTTTGACATAAACCTGGAAGGTAGTTCAAAGACTTACAGCATAAACACACATCCATTTTTTTGTACTTTAGGAATAGGTAATGTAAGAGTTGAAAGGTGAAGGTTATGGCAGTTCGTGTTTATTTCACCAAGAGCCAAGAGATGGGAAACATCTGGCACTTACACACCATGCAAGTCTTAAAAACAAAGAGACCTAGACTTTAGTCCGGCTGAGCAAGCACTGGGATAAAAGCTAATGACAGGCTGCTTATTTAAAGGGATCATAATACAGAACAGCCATGTAGGGAACCAAGGAGGATCGGCGAGAGGGAAAATGAGGGTAGAATTTAGCTTTGTATTTTCAAGTTAAGGGTCAAAGCCTGACTTCAGTTGCATCCCAGTGTCAATCCTCTCCTCCAGGCCTTACACAGCATCTAGGGCCCTCCAGATTTCACCCTTCCACACAGCCAAATACCTAAAGCAGAAGTGTTATTGATGTATTTTACATCTGATGAGGCAAAAGGCCTTGGGTCCCTGGGTTTTCCTGCAGGTGAAAGGAGAGATTTAAGCACAGAAGAAGCAACTCACGGGGATGAGTTGTCATGTTAATGTGAAAATCTCATTGGTATTGCTTGGGAATGATGGAAGAGCTCAAGAACATTGTGTTGGCCTCCCTGGAGCAGACATTTACCTGCTTTGTGTCTTCTTGAAAAGACTTGGCAAAAAAGCAAGGTTTTTTTTTTCTGTATAGTGGGGCTCCCTGCTTTACAAAAATCCCAGGTGGAACATTATTTATTGTGGCTGCTCCTCTCCAGAGGTTATCCCTAATGATCTCTTATATAGTTACCAAATACCAAAGGTAAAATGGTCTTTTCCGCAGAGTTTTACCCATGAAGTGATGTGACTTCCAACCCTTTCCCCTCTGGCCCTGCTCCTGCCTCAGTGGATGTGAATGGGCTGTGGGTCACTCCTACACACATCCCAGAACTTAAAGATTCAAGTCCCACCACGGGAAAATCCACGTAGAAGGGGAAAAGAGAATGATTTGTTCATTATGTGTTGCCACAGGTTCTTTCTCAGACAAGAATACAGATATGACAGCCATCCTACTTCACTCACACTCTCCTACCCAATGCTTTCATGGCCATGTAAGAGCCAAGGAGAGCTCCATTTATTGGCAAGGTAATAACTCAGTCCCAGCCCCACAGCAGCAACACTGCAAATTAATATTTAACATCCCCAGAGTAACGAGGAAATGTGACCTGCTCCTTCTAGGCTTTTAAAGCTAAGCACTGAAAATTGAGCCTTCTCAACTTCGTAGCTCACATGCATAGAGTCCTCTGTAACATTCTCGTTTTTCAAGATAAAAGACCTGTCACAGGCATAGAATGAAGCAGCAAAAAACCTCTTGATCCCATAACAAGTGATAAGGAAACGATAGTTACTTCCCTAGAAAGACTCAGATTTTCCAAGGGTATCTACACGACTGGAGCCCAAATGCTAATTCTAATTAAGGCTGTGGTTTGCACCCAACTGTAAGATAGGTAGTATCGTACCGTGTGGCAGATGGGCATCATGCTGCTAGAACACAGACAAGCTCTAATTAATGGTTTGTGTTTGTCAAAAGAAAAGTACAATAAAATGAATAACGATAATAAAACACCCATATAACGGCAGGTTTTTTTTCAGCAGATCAGTAGTAGCTTAGCTTGGTGCTGGAGCAGCTATCTCCTGCCTCTGCACAGCAGGGGTGCAGCAAGCACAGAAGTATAAAGCTGGTATAAATTCCATATCATGTCCCTTGGCTAATTTGACAAAACACAATCATGTGTCCATGCCTGATCCACATTAGATTTATAGTCCTGGGTGAGCTGGTAGTGCACAGATCTGGAATTAATAACCCCGGAACCACAGACTAAATCTATTAGCTGGAAGCAGTTATGTGATTCTTAATCCTATTTTGTGTCAGAGCAGATGACTGCAAACAAGACTGAGCAGAAATTGCATGTTTTTGCCTGGCTCTGCTTGCCCTGAATCTGAGATTCAGGAGCATTAAAGGTATTCCAGACGCTAATGTTAGAACTGATATTTTGGGGTCAGTTCATCACAATTGAACCTAGGTGAGCAACAGCCCAAAGCATGAAGACATGTCCTGTGGAAAATAGACTCTTTTTACTTGAAAGATGCATATATTGCATGCAAAAAAAAATATCATCTACATCTGTGAATGCGCCATTAGAGGTGGATAAAAGCACATATGTTCAATGTAGTTTGAAAGTGTGGTACAGATTGTGAACAGTATTCCCAGAAAACTTAATGAGAGACTTGTACTGCAAGGGTCTACCATAAAAACTCAGATCCCTTCCTGAAAGTGATTTACCTATACGAAATATCTGAAAATCATAATCATGCTGTTTCCCCAGCAATTAGATCTTTTTATACAATGCATTTCTTTATTAATCATAAAACCTTTATAAAAAAATATATTTTAAAGAGCCATCCCCTTACAAACACATTATTAAATTACAGTTTATAGCTCTCGCAGTGGGGTATATTATAGCTCTTTTATTAAAAAGAACTTTAAAGACTGAAGTTTTACCGACATGTTGCTCACTGCCAATGGTTGGCTGAGCCCGTGAATGCTGCAAAGATACAGGTTGCATCTCACAGAGGTCCTCTGTGCACCAAGATGGGACTTGTGGTTGTTTTTCCAAGCACAAGGGTGCCACACACACATATCCAAGTTAACTCCACACTTCTGGCTTCTAACACCACCCCCAGGGAGGTGGCAGAGTCAGCATCCCTGGAGGAGTTCATGAGAAAGGTGGATGTACACAGAGGGATGTGGTCTAGAGTGGGCATGGGTTGGTGGTTGAACTGGATGACCTTACTGGTCTTTCCAACCTTAACAATACTATGATTCTGTGATCGTTGCTGTAGTTGCATCTTCCCTGTCTACAAATAAGGAAGATGCATGTCTCAGAGTTCTAAATTATAAGGAAAATAGCTATATTAGATTACGCCAGCTATTCATAAAAAATAGATTATCTTTATTAATATCTACCTCTAGTGTTTATTCAATAATTTTTCAAACATCTACTAAGTTAGAAACTTATAGCCAGTAATTGCTGGCCCACTAGGAGCTCCTCAACTTGAAGCACTTGCATGTGCTTACCAAACTGCAAACTTTAATGACTATATCAGCACCATCCAGGCTGCAAAAAGATGCAGTAAAAATGTGATCTCATGTCACTAGCCCATCCATACCAAAGGCAAATGTGCCCTTATTAGCGGTGAGGCTCTGGCACTGCTGCCCAGACAAGTGTGAGTGCCCCATCCATGGAGGTGTATGAGGCCATGGATGGGGCCCAAGGCAGCCTGAGCTGGTGGGAGGCAGCCAGTCCATGGCATGGGGTTGGAATTGGATGGGCTTTAAGGTCTGTTCCAACCCAAGCTGTTCTGTGTATCTACATATCTATGGTTCAGGACCCACTGCTCTGCATCGCTCTCCGTGGAGCTACAAGTTAAACATCAGGAAGAGGAAAAGCAAATCCCAGATCTTAAACAAAATACTTTTGAGTCTACAGCACATTTCCCCATCCCTGTAGCTTGTGCCTGCAGTTGATAGCTATCTGCTTTTGCCATTGTGTTTGCTGATGCTCAGTTGCATCGTGAGAACAGCCATGAAGCTCTGAGCATTGCACTGGGGCTGATCCTGCAGGGAGCTCCACGTCTCCTGCTCCAAGCAACCTCTGAACACAGCATTTGGCACTGGAACAGGAAATTAAGGACTGTAGGAAAGCAACCTTTGGCCCTTCATTCGCTTTTTAATAAAATCATTAATTGAAACATACTCCCTGCCAGACATTATGGGAAATTGCTTTAATGGTACTTTTAAGCAAAATACATTCACTCAGCTGCACGCATGGCTCTCTCAATGGCTTCAGCTTCCTTATTTATGCATTTGCTGTATGAAAATGGTTTGAATTATAAACCCAGGCTAGAAAATCTTGCATGAACCTGGCCACGGTAACAACTAGGGGCCATATTCTGTCAGTTAAATAGTTCTGTAACATGTTAAGCATGGTATAAAAGTTTTGCTAGAAGAGATCAGTAGGTTGAGCCAAAGACCAAAAGCAACAACAGAAAAGAATAAAGAAAGGAGAGCTGTGAAGAAGAGTATCTCTTCTTTGAACACAATGGATGCCATCAAATACCCACATTGAGGGTTCTCAGCAAAACAAACCCATCTGCATAAAGCAAGGAACACCAGGCTTAGCAACACATCAGACCTGTGCAGTTTGCTCTTGCATTTTTTCCCATATACTTATGGTGTTCTTGTACCAGCAAAAAGGCGATTCTTACTTAATCACTGTGAAACTCAAAATACACCATTTGCGCTTGCAGAATTAAACCGATGAAATTTTAGCGGCTGAGCTGAGCCTGGAGGTAAGTAGTTTGTTACTGAGGACATCTTAAAGATTACGAGAGCATCGTGTTAAACCTCACTGCTCGGTTGCAGCGTTAAGACTTTGTAAGACTGAATAACGTTTATGAAGTGCAAAATTTGCTCTCGCATATTTCGATTTCTTTTTCCCCGTTGTGCAGCACAATGTTAATCGACAAACCTGGTAGTCGGTTTTCTACAATCAATAAATCCTAAGCTCAAGTCACGGTAGCTTTTATGTCTGTGTGCTGTAAAAGTAAATTTACATCATATGTCAAACATTACACATAAAGACAAAAACAATGCTGATTTCTAGTCCTAAAAGATATATGTGCGGCCATAAAAGCAGCAAGCTGTGTCCTGAGTGCAGCTGGATGATCATGCTCTGACCAAATGGTGTTTTGTGGAAGACTTGAGATTCGCTGTACTCAGCTGTTTCCCAGAGCTGCATCTGCTCCAGGGAGCTTTTAGGAGATGTGGGAAGAGCCCTGAGTTTCTGATGGTCCTGGGAAACCCTATTCTCCTGCTCCCTGGGCTGTGGAGCAGCCAACAGTCATGCCACATTCCCAAAGGTGTTGGATTGCCAAGAGTGGAGCCCAGTAGAGCCAGGCAGTCTGGTCTGATCCATCTCCAGAGGGAGATGACCAAGGAAAGACCCAGCTGTGATAATTAATCACAGGATGAACTGACACCATCATGAGATCATGAGAAAGGCAGACTGGATCCTGGCAAGACACAGGAAAGAGGGGAAGCCTTTTCAAAAGGTGTTAGAGGCTCACTGGGGATCCCATGTGCTTTTCAGCTCGGCCTCCAGGCCAGGAAGATCCCAGAAGAAATGCAAGAAAAGGGCAACTAGAACCACAAGGCAATGGGTGGTTTCTCATAGAGGAAACTGAAAGCCTGAAGCACCTCCAACCCAACCTACTGGAAAGAAATCTGAGGACACAATGCCTAGAAACACACTGAAGAGTAGAACCATTATGGTTGGAAAAGAGCAGTACAGTCACCCAGTCCAACCATCAACCCACGCCTGTGCCTGCTCAAAACCATATCACTCAGTACAACACCCACCCTGTAGTGCAAAGGAGAACAGAACCAACCAACCAACCAACAACAGAGTGTTTTAATTTAGAGAGCAAATGTGGCACAAGGAGTTGGAGTATAACCTCTGCCCATAATTACATAAACATGCAAGGAGCTCTGCTGGCTAGGGGAAAGCCTGATCAGTTTTAGGGCTGATGCTATCTATCTCTTCAGAAATCCCCCCAGCATGCTGGAGGCAGCAGAACTCCTCTTGCAGTGGCCATAAGGATTTAATTTTTTTTCCAGAAGCGAAGATATATTGTTACTCCGCTTTCTAACTCCAGAGGCCTGCACTTTGGGGACCGGGGAACATGACAGAAATGGAAAAGGTGGGACCAGAAGAGAGGATGGGTTAATGGGTTCTTTGTTAGCAGGAACACCCTCGGTGAAAAATGCACTGCTTCTGGAGGACAAGCAGCCAACTAGAGCATTAACAGAACATTTTCCACTGTTTCCAGTGACATGACATTAGTTCAGTTGGGTGGACTCCTCTCTTTGGCTAGCTGTGTCCCCATTCTTGGCTGGGAACCTCCACAGATGAGTAAGGAAAGGAACGCCACCTATTCCCACAAGACAAGAGCTGCAGCCTTTAACAAAGAGAGCCCCTGTGTGTCTTTCTAATGGAAGGAATTTGTTAGGAAATCCCTAATGAGAATTAATTTATTTCTGAAATAAATTTATCTAATATCTCACTAGCTTGCTGCGGAGCGACTGGGTGGAGGCAACTGGATTTCAGGCTGGGTCTGGTTAATTCAAACTGCCACCTGATGAGTGCCAAAGATTATTTTTATGCCTTTGCTAGGCGTGGTCTGGTTTACACTATGAGAAGTGATCCTCATATATTCGTGATGTACAATTTGGGCTTACATATCATGAACTCATTGCCTTACTTTCTCCCAGCCACACTGAGCAGAGATGGTTCTAACAGACAGGTTCCTTCTGTAATCCCTAGTCATTTGGAATTGCTGCTAATCCAACTGCCTTTGCATCAGAGATGGAGGTGTCTTAAGAAGCTGTCCCACTACACCTGTGCTACCTGTTAGCAGAAATGGCAGTGCTGACTTATGGGGACGGTGAGGGATGCAAAGGACAAGGAGTGAAGTATCCAAACCTTGTGGCATTGACACCACAGCACCGTCCAGGGGAGATGGGGGATGCCCAGATGCAGCAGCTCCTTTTGGACAACTCTAAGCATGGCAGACCTGCTCTGAAGCTATTGACATTGCATACTCCCACTCACTTTTATCAGCTTTGGCTCACATCCTTGGCATCTGGCTCATGCCTCTTTGTTTATAATGTCATGCATGTCAGAGGCAGCCTCTCAGGGCAAACACGCCAACTCATCTTCTTGCTCAAAGAAGCCATTTAGCTGTGATCATAATCTGTGATTTCACAGCTAGACCCTATTTGCCTTCTCCGTTAAGACTCTGGGGATGGAATTTTTGCCTCTTTGGCACAGCTTAAACACTGTGCTGAGTAAACCTATCTCTGTCTTTATCTCACGCATACCTGTATAATAAGCATGTATGTAATGAATACTACGTACAGAGGTGTTAGGGGCTTCCTTTGTATTGCTTTGGTGCTATAAATAGCCCTCAAAAGTGGGAATAACTGATCCGTGCCAGCTCTAAGCCCTCTTGATACAGTCTAAGTTCTATAAGGGAGTTTTATTACAAACAGAACATTTTTGAACAATTAATCTTTCTGATATAAGACATACATAGCAGTTTCAAATGACCTCTGTATGCATTCCTGTTTGAAAGGGGCAAATGAACGACGGGCAAAAAAATGGAGTCAAAAGAAGGAGCTGGGTGTAGAATCCTGCTAGGAACATACAGATGATTTTTCTCCTTACTGATACAGCTCAGAACATGATTTCCCTGTAAAGTAAATGCACAGAATATCCAAGCTGACAGGCTCTCAGCTACATATGCAACAGTGGTGCATAGGGATGGAATGCTGGACAATGTCTTCTGCTGTTAACCACCAAGTATGGTCCCAAAATGTAAATGCCAAGCTCCTGGCTCTGCAGCAGCAGGCGTGCAACCTGTCAGGCTGTTAATAGGCACCTATGTCTGTGTGCTGGTTCCTGAACCTCAGTCTTGCCCTGCCTCAACCGAGCAGTTCATTTCTGTTCCAAAACACAGCTTTGGAATGGTCCCAGTGCAGCAACATCAGACACAAAATGGCCCCGAGTCTTCAAACAGAGCTCAGGGTCACCTTAAGAATGAAAACTAATTTCTGCTTTTTCCAGTTGTCTCAACTATTTTTCTCCTCTGCCATCTGAAGGCTCACAAATCCAGCCAAGCACATCTTCTGTAAACAAAGGTTGAAAGAGCTTCGTTTGGCAATGGTGCAATGTGAAATTACATGTTACATACAAAATTAAAAACAAACAAACAAACAGAAATTGGAGTGGCTGGTGAGAATAATGCTTTTCTTCTCTGACTAATACAAAAGGCATTGTTGGAGCCAGCATCCATAAACGGCCTTAACCTCTGAAATCCTGCAGTCATGCACTGCTAAAACTCCACTGAGCTGGCAGAAGTGAGTGATCCTCATGTGTGCCACAAGACGTGGGCTGAAGGTTTGAAGGAAAATTGAGGTCTTCATTCAGGACACTACCAAATGATGGTTGTATGTAATATCACCTGTGCCATGGCTGTGTCAGAGTGCAGGTAAGACATCATTGTCTTTTACTGCAGTAAACCTGCTGGTGGACCAGGCAATCTGGTTCCAGCGATGAATGGCCCAGCCTGCAATCCAGATCCAGGCTGGGCTCACAACCAGCCATTCAATTTGGCAGCGTGGTTTGGATTATCCATGCTAATTTCTGCTTTCTTCTTTGCAGGAAGTTCTGCTGCTGATGGCTGCAGGCCTACATTTTATCACTGAGCTGTGAGGAGACATAAATAGCCTGAGTATAGATGAATCTGTTGGAGGAACCACATGAAAATCCCAAGAAACTGGGGCTTGGACAGCTCTTCCTTAGACTTTAGTAGCAATTGTGGTACATATGGGTTATTGTTTTGCTTTGTTTAAATTTATGATGATTTTAATGGGAAAGGAAAATCGAGTGTCTTACTTCTCAGCTTTCTTTAAGGATTAAGAAGGACTTTTTCAATACTAGGGGTCAGGACTAGCTACAGATTTCTCCTCAAGCCCATTGGACTCCTTCTATCATATGATGCCATGCCTGAAATGTGCTCTGAGCACACCAAGGATATCTCAGATCTCAGTAGGTCAGTCCCTGGTGCTAAACACCAGTGCATGTAACACCATTACAACAGGGCAGATTGTCATCACATAGAACAGCATACAAAGCTCCAAGTCTTTCCTGCGAGGCTATAAAACAGCCCCATTTACAAAAGTGGACAAGTTCAAGTTGAAGTTATCAGGGATGACGGCTCAAGTGGTATCCTGTACGTCAGACCCAGAGCTGAATGACCCCTCTCTTCCTCTCACCAAAGAAACAACTGGTGAGGATGTGTCAGATTTTATCTCTGATTTGAATTTCTAGTTGGGGACATAGGAAACTTTGTAATAAAAATAATGTCCTTTCAGGGGTGTGTTACATTTTCCTGACGAAGTCTTCATTTTTAAACATGAGGCAGTAAAGAGAATAACACCAAAATAATGACAAAATGCAACTATCCAGGCAGTTCTAAGCCTTTTCTATCAAAAAGATACTGAGCTTTTTGTCTCCAAAGGCCAATTTGTGAATGAGTTTCCTTGCAGCAGGACAGCACAGTACACATTGGCTTATGCCCCTTGCCTGGCTGAGATAAGCCTCATCTTTCATCTCTGTCCCTAAACAGAAAGTCCCCAGTGGTCCCCTGCTCAGTATCAAAGCACTAACAACATGCCACATCATGAGGTTCCCCAGGACCACGATCTGGCCATGACATCTTATAGAAACCAGTAGTTGCTCTTGCATCAGCACGGATATCTGGGGGGTGGTCAGAGCACTTCCATGTGTCAAAAGTGGGATTCGACCTGGTGGAAGATATTGCCTTTACATCCACTTTAAACAAGAAAAGCTCCCCCAGGACAGAATAAAATGAAAAACAAAAACAAAAACCAGAGCAAAACATCATGAAAATATCTTTGTCCCTCAATGCAGAAGAGTCAGATCATCTATCTTATAAGTGCGTACGTTTTAAGCAGAGAGGCACTGCCTGTTCCCATTGTAACAAATGAAAAGCATCTACTTTCCTTTTTCCTTTCTCTCTTAAGGTAATTATCACAGAATAGCAAGCTATGCTACTCCAAGGCCAAGTTACTAAGAGCCTTTACAACCCTCTCCATTAGGAAGCAACCAAATAAACGTAACAGGAATACGATGTGTTTGGTCACTCTTGTCCAACTGTCTTGATGCTACTTTTGTAAGTGGATTTAGCATTCACAAGACTACAGCACTTAGTGAAAGGCAGGCAATGGAAGTTCTTGCTGTTCACAGGAAGGAGACAGAAGAGGCCCTTCACACATCCTTGAAAGCTCTCTGCTGCTTTTCTGGCTTTCAAGCTAAGAGTGCAGTGAGGTCTCATGTGTGGCCTTGAGTGTCATGCAGGAACAGCCCATGACATGCCCAGAATGTTGATGGTTTTCTGTCCCTGAGAAAGTGAGTGGGAAGGTCAATCCCATCAACTCAACAAATGAAGTCTGACTGCCATCACCACCCAACTGGACTTCATACAGAACAGCTCTTTCTGCAGTAGTAATTCAACCAGGGGTTTTAGGGAGGAAAGAAGGCTATCAGCATCCCCACAGCCATCCAGCTTAAGGCCTGCATCTAAAACCAGCCAGAGGGGGTTGTGCCCACCTTCCTTTCTGCCCTTGGATCCACTGCCACCATGGCTTATGAAAGCCATGGGCTTTGTCCCATCTCATTGCTATCCTCCACAAAGTAGGTGCAGTTGTATCCAGAAAGATGTTGTGAAGCGTGATGAGCAGTAGCATAACATTTCACCTTGTACAATTAGCTTCCCGATCCTCATGATCATATTTCTAAAAGACTTTCCATTTGTCTACTCCCATTTTATTTTATTTTTTTTAAGAAGAGTTTTGTGACCATCCAGCCCCATAGTGAAGCAATGCTTATTGTTCCTCAGCTAGAAGAGGCTTCATGATGCAAGTAGCTTAAAGAGGTGTTATTAACCCTAATTCCTCCTGCAAACATCACACCAGTTCCACAAATGGCTCTCTCTCTGATTAGGAAGGAAAACATCAATGCAAAATTCACTGGTCACTGGGCAGCATATCATGGCTGGAATTTTCCAACGAGCTCAACACCTCCAGAGGTGGTTAAACTTTCTAAAGAAGCTCCTCACAGACCAAAATATATGTTTATATTTTCAGAAGACAGGCAAATATTAGGCACTGTCTAGAAAGAGATTCCACTTTGTATTGCTTCTGAGTTCCCACTTTGTATTTGAATCTCACCCTCATGCCTGACTGAGCCTGAAGAGGTACATGATGCTCCGTGTCTCTGAAGGTCTTGATGGAAGGTCCTGAAGATGTTCAAGAAAAGGGCAGATTTTGCACTGAGTGATATGATTTAATGGACTAGATGGACTTAGTGGCCTTTTCCAGCCTTAAAGATTCTATGAGAACAGTCACAGCTGGTATAAGGGGTGGCACTGGTAGTTACTGTTCCTGGAGGCACTGCAAATAAGTTGTGGTCTGGCCACATCCTGCTTGGATGGAGCAGGAAAGGAGTGACATAGGGTAAGTCCCATCTCTCCAGAGGACTCCTTGGATCAGAATTACCCGTCAGGTTTTCCCTATAAAGCCTTGAAAATGCTCACACCCCAGAAAGATGCACACACAGACTGTACCATACTGCCAGCTGTAACATAAGCAAAACAAGAAATCAAAGACACTGCAGATTTTATTGTTCTTTTTAAGTAAGTTCTCCCCCAGCAAATACGGTGCCCATATTTTACAAGGCTACAACACAATAACCTACCACCACCACTTTAACGACCAAGCAGTTGCAGAGTTGATCTATAAACCGACGTTGCCATTTAATGTGGTTTCCAATTAACTGTAAAATTTATGGCTGTAACTAACACCCTCCCCCCCCTCCCTTCTCTCTTTTATGTTCTCCTCAAAAACAAGCTGCTCCACAGCTCCAAAAGGCAAGAGGCAAAAAATCAATGCGTAACCTGAAGTGAGCTAATTAGGATCATATTCACATACCATGGATCTGAGGCCTTCTGGTCAATTAGGCAGAGATTTATGTCTAACACTGGATGGATGAATACCACCAAAAGGAAGGCACAGAAATATTCAGATCCTCCCTTCTTCTTGCACAGCCTCTTTGAAGCAGCTCAGCAAAGCTGCTGAGCAGAGTGTGGACCCGCTGGGGTCTCTCCCTGCTCCATCCTTTGCAAACCTCTCAGTTCTATTTGGGCAGCCTTGTCTCCAGTGTTTCCTCATCTCAGCTAGAGAAGCAAAACCAATGGCATGGGCATCCCTCCCCTTGATCATGCTGACAATCCCATCCCTTTCCAAATGGTCAATGGGATTTAAAGAGGCTTCCCTTCAGGTCCACTGCATGGGGGAGGAATTCTGTCCCAGATGAAGGTAATGTAGGAAAATCTTGGACCAGCTTAAGCTCACTGTTGTGAAAGCTTGGAATAAACCCCAGAAGCCTGATCTCAAAGCCCATTAGCCCTTGGAAAACATCCCTATGATGTCAGTGGAGTTTGGAACCAGTGTTTGATGCTTTCTGGTAAGGGCTAATGGGGGAAAAAAAAATCTCCAGGTTTAATTGGGATGAGGTCTGGTGGTAAAGCAAATGTTTTTTGATGAAGGCCACCTTTGCAGGGGGTAGACATGCTTGAGGTTTGCTGATATTTTCTCCCACACCGCGTCTGTCTATTTCTCTGTGGGATGTGCTTTTTGTCTTTGAAGGGGGGAAGGAATCAATTTTCTGACCTCGTGCGAGATCACATTTAAGGTTTTAATCTTTGTAGCAGCTTCCTAATGGGAAGGAGGTTCCAGTTTGAGATCTTATCTGGATATTCAATCAAAACTTTGGCCTCAGCTCCCCCACCACCACCTCTGTACTGCAAGCACGCCTGTCTGTGAGAAACAAACACTCACTGCCTCCAGGAGGATGAGGGAGGTTCTTTGTGGGGATGAGAGAGCAGCAGCGAAGGATGCAAAGCACCTGCAAGCCTTCCCCAGGTGATGCAAAGAGATTGGTGATAAGAGATCGGTGATAAGAAGTGCCTTCAGCCTAATGCTTGTAGTACTCATTAAAGCACGAGCTTGCTCTATGGGGTTATACTTTTTGTTATATAGCAAAGAAAAAGGGGCAGATTTGGGATGTAATTTGCGCATTCAAAAGCAGGCATAAGCCAATGGGTAATGAACTTGCCATCAGAGAACCATGGTGTTGCACCATAGCTCCATGGGTGTCAGTGGAGATGGGCATAGACAACTGCCACGTGAGCAGAAAAAAGAAATTAGGAAGTTTAACAATAGGGGAAAACTGAATAGCAAATGAATAACAGGATAGAAGTACCTGGCTTGGGACATTCAAAAGCTTAAGATTTATCCTTTTTTTCCCCTTAACCTACTACACTGTTCACTATGTTGGTGAGGACAACCCACCACAAGTGACTCCATGCCATGTAATTATTGTAAGACACTGCTATGCGAGTGAGCAGGCAGAGAACTGCTGCTTCCTCCTATGGCTGGAAGGGGAAACACCAGGAATCTACAAGTACTGTAGCTCCATGGCTATGCTGATGGAGTACCACACTGCTGGCCAGTGCATGACACAGAAACAACTGAAGAGTGATTGCTTCTTATCTCCGTGAATCCACTCTGCACATTTTACAGCAGGGAGAGCTCAGCTCTAGTTTAGCAGACCAGCCCATCAGCTGCGCTATTTCTATGTTCACTACCAAGCTTTCATTAATGGATATGAATGGAGAATGGACTCCATGGATTAATTTTGGGCAACTAAACGTGAGATCTATTTAATTTCCTTAAATATCAAATATGGATCAAGCAAAATAAACCACGGACCATATCCTTTATGGGGAAAAAAAAAGTGTCAGTTTAACAGAATTCCTAAAGAGCAACGTCTGATCATGTTTACAGCATTTATAGTTTTGGAAATCTCTTAAGAAATCTGAGGAAACCTAAGGCTCGCCTTTATACATAGAATGAAATTCCTCTTGGTAATGCGTACATATTCCACAGGTCTCTACCAAAAAAAATAATAAATACAATCCCTTTAAAATGTATCAAAATATTCCACAATCTTTTAGAAAATCTCCAGTTTGAAGGTGATGCTTAAAACAGGCTTTTAAAACATTTTGAATCGGTGTTTTTTGTTTTAATGCCATTTGCAGATCCTATCGTTTTCTTCCCCTTCTCCTAAAAACATCAGCATTTCCAAATAGCCACACAAAAGCTTTGGAAACAGAGTCCATGTGTTGTTCAAACAAAAAAGAGTTCTCAACTATGAACTACGCAGAGCTAAATCCAACTGCAGCCGCAAATAAACCTACTTCTCACCTCATCTTGTTCCTTAAGATTTAATGGAAAACTGGCATGAAGTGTAGAGAGAGGAAAAATACCTGCCCCAAAAAATAAATCTGTCAAACTCGGGAAAATCTGTTCATCAAAGGAGGAAAAAATACAATGACACTGTGAGAGCTTTATGGAATAAATCTGAAACTGATTTGGCTCCAATATTGAATCTCCTTCTGCTACCTTGTTGTGTGATAGTGTTCACCCTGCAGAACTTAAAGATGACAGCTGGTTTCTAGCAGAAAATTGACTGCTTAATTGGGATATTACTGATGTGGTAGGACAAGGCCAGTGTCATCACATTGCTTTTGATTCTGGCCAGAGGGAAAGGTGCTCAGGGAGGTGAATTGGATTCGTAACACTCAGCTCTATTGACAGACCACTGACCAGCCATTGATCAGTGCCACCAGAAAGCCTGGCCATGATATAGCTTTACACACACCAATTCTGGTTAAATGTGATCTTGCTTTGTCCTGGGAACAGCTCCTGGCATCTCCTGGCAAGTTCACAGAGAATCATGGAATCATAATCATAGATCTTCAAGATCATTGAGCTCCAACTCCTGCCGTGGATTGGTTGGCACCTGCAAGATCTGGCTGCCCAGCACCCCATCCAACCTAGGATGAACACTGAAAGTCTCCAAGGATGGGGCACCCACAGCTTCTCTGGGCAGCCTGTTGCCTAAGAAAATGTGCTGAGAGCGGTGCTCTCAGCTCTGCTCCATCACCAGAGTGCAAACTTCATTCCTCTCACACCACAATGCGATGCCAACAAGCCTTCCAAGGAGAGCAAGAGGAGGCCGAGAGGGAGCTGGCATGGCAAGGAGGCTTGCTTTTGCAGCTGGAGGCCAACAGCATCCATCCAGCCCTGGGAACCATGAGGAGTGCCCATCCTGAAACCTTCGCCTCTTGAGTGACAGCTTGATGAGCTTGGCATGAGGAGTTTGGCCTTTGAAGAAGCAATTACGCTGCAGTTCAAGAGAAAAAAAATAATAATAAAATAGCTCCAGATTGTGCTGTGTGTGTTTACACAGCTCTGGAGAGACAAGCAGGCGCTCACAGGGCTGGGCTCGGCCGCAGGGAAGCTGTATGTCAAACAGTTCCTTATTCACCGGAGATCCTGAAAGGATGTTTGTTGGAGCAGGCAGAAGGGTGGGAGCTTCTAAAGCGACACATTTTGCTCTGGCCCTGGGATGCAGGATGCCGTGGCTGTGAGGAGGAGCAGCCTGCAGAAGATTTATCTCTCTGGGCTACTGGGAGCTTGTTGCTGCTGCAAGTGTCTCAATTGCCATTTGCTCCCCTCGCCCCCATGACTCCCCAGCGACTGTCTCCTTTGCAGCAGCCCCGATGGTGATGACTTATGTCGTATAAATAACATATGTTGGCACAATCATCTTTCTCCACTCCTTAATTCACCATTCCTCAATGAGCTTTGTGAATGCAATGGGAATGTGAAGGATAACAAGCAAACTAAGGGTGCAAGCTGCTTCCCTCAATGAGCATCTCTGTATGCCTCCATGGTGCTGGGCACCTAGGACTCCTCAGGGCATGGTGTAACCCTAAAGCATCCTACATGGCTATTTTAAAGAAATGCATCCACCTTTTGCTTTTCTGTGCTGCGTGCTTGCTCTAAGATGGATGTTTTGCCTGCATCTTGTCCTCCTGTCCTTGTTGTGTCTGCCATCTCCATAACTGCCTGCATTTGTACACTGCATTGTTATAACTCCAGCCACCAGCAAGATAAGGCCATCAGAGCTTTTCCTACATGCTCCTGGCCCTGTGCAGCCAGAGCTGCACCAGGGGAATGCTCAAAGGCCCTGGCTCCATATTGCCCCCATGTCATCACTGTGCAACCTGGAGCAAACTGTTTCAGCTGTTTTCCCACTAACACTGCTTATTTTTCAGAGTGAAGCTGACAGATGGAGCACCAAGTGTGGGGCCAGGCCACGATTACTAGCTAATGTAATACAAATTGCATCACAATATGCAATACACTGTTTTGAATCCAAGTTGCAGGCAAATATTTGTATATAGATAAGCTGACATTTTGTTTAATACATGTACTCTCATTTCCAGTAAAACCTCTCATAAAGACTTATAAAGTGAATTTATTGCTTCACTTCAAAGCAAGGACATGGTGCCACTTTGAAGGGGCACTCAAAGTGTTAAATCCACATCTATGATGCTTTAATACATTTTTTGTACTTTTTTTTTTTCTCTTTTTAAAGTTGTTTTAATATTATTGTACCACTCTCTTAAAAGGCCATAAAGTATGTTAAAGAGCAATAAAAGTAAACACAAAAAAGCTAAAAAGCCCATTCTTCTCTCCCCAGCCCACTGAGAGAGGAAGAGACGGAGGACTTTGGCATAACAAAATTCATGGCAGCTGTGTAAATAAAATAAATGAGCACAGTGTTTTTCTGTTGATGGTGATCCCAAACATCTTGCTATCTGGGTCTTGTTTAGCGAGAGCCCAAGGCAAGATATGGGAAGGAAGCAGAAGTACTGATGGAGAGGACACAACAGAGGGCAAGGTTTGCATTCCCTGCAAAAAAAATATGGGAATCACAATGGAAAAATCAAGGAGAAAGACTTTCAAGGCCTTAATGCAGAAGGCATGAGTGAGATGAAGGGCCTTGCTGCAGGTAGCGTTAACAAAGATGTATTCTTGGTCAAGCCAAAGTTGGCTTAGACAGGACTGATCCCACTGGGAGAGACCCATTTTTTACTCCCCAGCTTTCATTTGCTTCCTGCAGACCACAGAGCTTAGCTCTGCACTGGATACCTGCTGTATGCTCATGGTTCACTGAAGTTTCAGAAAAGAGGGCTTAAGGAAAGCACAGCTGCATGGTTCTTCTTGGCCCACCCGTGGACTTCATGTGGGGTAGGAGGAGGAAGGTCTGCTTCAGCTGCAAGAATGAGGCTCAAGTGAGGATGAACACATTAAGAGAGTGCTTCACAAATCTCAATAGTGACTGTTGGTGTTACTAAAATTAGAGCCAAAAAGCCTCGCCAAGATGGGTTTATCTCAGTGAAATTAGATTCTAAATGTCGATGTTTTCTGCAGAAATTTATGGCCGTTCCCATAAATGAAAATCACAGCTTTTTAGCCTATATCCCTCTTTTTTGTAGAATATCCCTTGTAAAAGCACTTGTTTCCCAGCTCAGATAGCACAGCAGGAGCACACCAGCTTCCCACGCTGGTTCCCTTCACCGAAGCACCAAGAAGCTGGCAAAGACACTGACAGTGCTCAGCCCTCCTGCCTTAGAGAGATATTCAAGAATCAAAAAGAAGCAGGGTTTATAGTAAAACCTGAATTTGCAGCTCGGTCTACAGGCACAAGCCCAGGCCTTGCTTTATTGCTTGGCATGTCATATAGTTTGTGTTCAGGGTTCAGCAATAGTTACACACCAAAACCACCCAAATTTCCACGTCTGTGAAAGTTTTTGATATGGTCAGACACACTGAGAGAGAGATGGGACACAGCATTCCCTTGTCCTGAGGGCTGTTCCAACAATGTGCAAATGCAGTGTTTTGCACATCACACCCATTACGGTGACAGCAAAGGTGGCAATGACTTTGCCTCAAAAGCCAAAGTGCGAAAGAAAGGTGAAAGAAATCTGGGAGAGAGGGAAAGCTTAGTTGGAGAAAAGCATGACTAATAATCAGGTTGGTCCGACAGCTGATGAGCATCACGGAGGCTGCAGGTCTGGAGGGTTACGTTATATGGCTTTTCTGAGACAGCTATGCAGGATTCTGCCCTGCAGAGTCTCCACTACCCCTTTACACCCCGACCAGCCCCACAGCAATCAAGATACGCTGGGAACCACAGGTAAGGCCACTGCAGCCTGCAATTACAGCACACAGACCGGTGTGCTCCGTGACAGTGTTTTTCTGGAAGTGACTTCACATGGTCTGAGCCCTTCATTGTAGGATTTGGTGATATTTATTTGTTTTTCCCGGTGTTTTCTTGTCCTAAACAACACATTTGCAGCTGCTAAGGCAGATGACTCCCTTTGCTCAGCAGACTTCCTCCTCAGAGCCTCCTTTCAATGCTCTCCGTTGTAATGATCTGCATTTTGCATTTCCGCTGTCGTACTGATGAGCCGAGTCCCAGGGCCTGGAGCCACTACATTGAGAAGAGGGCAGGAATTACAGCCAGTTTGCCAGCCCAACTCACTAACCGTTGATTTATTTCCCACCGTGACCTCCATATGGCTGCAGTCCAGGTGTGAGCCCAGGTCCTCCTGGAATTCTACACATCATTTCGAGGTCTTTACTCATCATTTACTAGACGGCGCTCTCTGAGTTCTCAGCACTGTTTCCAGGAGTGAGATGCTCTCATTGTGCTCCATGGGGACTTGGATGCTGCTTTCTGGAAGAATAGGAATACTGAAAACGCAAACGTCCTCCAAGTTACTCACTTCAGAGTGTCTGTAAGGTCTGCATATGGAAAATTATTTGTCATTTCCTTGCAGACGCTATTTTCAAAGGAGAGATATAACAGTCTGGCAGCAGCGCAGCACCATGATTTAATAGTTTGTTTATCTCCCAGCCCAGCTCTGCTGTGTAAGTACAGGAATGTAGCCATGTCCCATCTTCCGATCCTTTTTTGTTAACGAGTACACAGTTCTGGTCTAATAAGGCTTGTTCATCAAACGAGACCCACGGACATGGATGAACTCTGGCTGCCCAGGAGCATGGGAGCTGTATGGAAGTAATTGCTCCTGCTGAGATCATCTGTATTCAGAGCTTCATCCAGTGGGATGAAAAGAATCACGAAAATGGTCCTCTTCACTCCTCTTAGTGATGTAAGTGAAGGAATGGGCCTGAAGAGTTTCTTTGCGACTCACCAGATTCCTCCATTTCTTCAGCCTTCAGCAGCCCTTGGGTACCACATCCATCCACATCATGTTTGCACTCAGGATTGGCACTCGGCTAACACAGATCAAAAGGCACATTGCAAACCAGCCCTGGACCCTGGCAAGTCAGCACAGGATACCAATTTTATTTCCTTTTCCAGCTCAGGTGCATGGTTTAGAATCCTCTGAAGTGGTTAGAGACTTCTCTGATTCTAGTCATATTTAATAAGAGGCAATATATTTTATTTTCTCTGTTTTAGGAGGAGAAAAGTTGCACTTGGTCTTCTGAGGGCTAGAATGCACTTTGATACAATGGAGTTCAGCCTCAACAGCTATGCTGAGCATCAGATTTACCCTGAATAGGAGCTGAAGTACCTCTTAAATTCTGACTGCAGAAATAAGCATGGATATAGTTAAACTGCTTACAGGAGAAGTCTAATTACATCTTTGGAATGGGAACCAGACATTTCAGAGCTGAGACAGAAAATCATTAGGAATAAAGATAGGAGACCACGAAGTCCAGAACTGTGAATGGAAGAAGTTAAATGACCTCCTAAAGCCCTGGCAGGCCAACAACCTCCTCCACCAAAACATTAAAAATGTCTCTTCACAAAATTTTGGGGAAAAAAAGAAAATAGTGAATTTTAGGGCTTGAGAGAGGTCTGCCTTCAGGAATTCCTTTGTCCACTTGCCCAAAAGTCTCAGTATCGGTTACAGCCTTTGAAACACTCAAAGCTTTCTGGTGTCTCATAGCCAGCAGATTCCCTCTCTCTGCTCCCAAGGATTATTTTTTCCCCATTAAATACAAGATTTGGACAATTTTCTTCTCATCATGGACAAGTGTAACAGATGATCTCTCACTGAATTATGTTAGAAATGCATTTACGGAGCCTGTTGTCTGGGACAAAGAAGCTCCATCTTTTCTAGGCTATTTATTATCAAACATAACTCGAAGGATCCAAAGTATAAAAGAGTGACTTTGCAAATGATAAAAACCTTCACCAGTCAACCTGGACACCATTATGCACGTGGACCACGCTAATAGCTGGCTCTGTATCTCTCTCAAGTGCCTCTTGCACACGGAGGATAGGAAGCTCTTAGTAACACCAGATGCTGCTGCAGCTCAGGTGACAAATCTTGCACCTTTTGGTCACTCAGATCCCACGCCTGCTTCTCACTGAGGACACGGCCCATTCTCAGTGCAGCTGATGCCATATGCTGTTCTGCTGCTGCTTGCTGACCTGTTGGCACTTTTGGAAATGTGATGGCTTTCTGCTAAGTGATCACGGTAGAAGAGAAGGGTGCTGTCTATATACAAGTTCTATAGATGCACCATTCGTCTCCTGTCTCATTGTTAGGAACTGACCTGAATGTGGCCTGTCTGCAGTGTTAGCCATTTCTTTGGACTATGGACATGCAATGAGATTCCTTGTCTGGGTGAGTTGCAGGTGAGGAGTAGGAGCCTTATCATGCTGAAGCATCACTGCTGTATAAGCATCACCCGTTGTGTTGGAGTGAGGCAATGGAGAGTTGCTGTTAGGTTTTATTTACAACGAAAGACAAGAGAAATCACAAACCCAGCAATGATTAGCATAGGAAATATACTGCCCTGACCCAACCAAATACTTAAGCAGATAATGTGTGTCTGCATTTAGAATTTATGCTCAGGGACTGGCCCTTGACACTGAATATCTTGGGCAATTCAGCCTCCCAGTGCTGCTCAAGACATTCTTCTTAGCTTATAAGGAGTCTTTATTGAAGCAGTACACAATGATAAGCACTAATGGAAGAATCATTCCTTTAAAGCAAAAAAGAAAGCCATTAATTCCCTTTGCAGTGTGAATTCCTGGAAGATTACAAACTGAGAGATGAGAACCTGGGGAAGGGTATCAAAAATAAGAAGTAAGCTGTGTAGTGCATCTTTAGCTTTAGAGAAGCAGCATGTCTTGGTGGATAAGCACTGGTCTGCCGCTCTTCATAGCATGTCTGGCTCATCCATCCCAGCCTCAGATAACATCCCAGATAAGCAATGGATGCCTCATCCCTGGAGGTGTTCAAGGCCAGGTTGGATGGAGCTGCTTGACTGAATGGTTGGCAACCCTGCCTGAGGCAAAGGGTTGGAACTAGTTGATTTCTGATGTCATTTTCTACCCAATCCACTCTATTATTCCATAATTCTAATGCCATGGGCTGATACCCCATATCCCTCCTTATTGTCATCTGTCCCAACTCTGTGCTCAGTGATTTCAACCTCCCTGCCATGCTGCTTCCTTCTTCTGCTGGACCCACCAAAACTGTCCTTAAGAGGCCAGAGAGAGCATGGAGGGCAAGGGCAGGAAGAAGAGAAAGAAGAAAGGGCTGTGTGCCACGAGAAAGGCAATTAACCACAGCCCCAGATAAGAGTGAAATATTCCGTCTGTCTTTGTTTTAATGTCACTGATCTAAACCAGAGACACAACGATTTCCAGTGCAAAAGTTTACAGTCAAAATTCCTGTTTGCTGGTGGAAGTGGCTGCCCGTACTTCAGAGCATGCCCTGTTGGTGCAGTTTATCTTCTGGGAAGCGAAAGACTTCAAGGAGATTGCTTTAACAAGGGGTTAGTAAACTTCACAGTTGTCTGCTATATTTTATTGGAGCTTGGAGGGACTGCTCCAACATCTGTTCGGAGGAGCAAACAAACAGCTTTGCCACGTTGGTTGGAGCTGACTCACAGTCTCTGTGAAGGAGGTGATCACTGGGCTTAAGTTACATTTTGAAAGCACAGAGTTGTGTCTAAGAGCTGACTTTCAAGGCAAATAATAAGAGCACGAGGTGAGCCACCATGCCATCAGCTCTGGTCCTCTCCATCACATACTTCAGTAAAGCATCACAGAAAGAAAAGTCAGTGATGGTTTCTTTTCCAGATAAACTTTCTGGGTCAGAGCAATGGATAATACAGCAGAGATCTGGGAAAATATAGCTCTGTGAACAGTAGAGCTTTATAGCTGCAAAACTGTGTGTACTGAGAACTCTCTGCCTGTATCTGAGCTCTGCATGCAGAAACAAGACAACAACTGGGAATTTTCTCACCTGCTGGGAAGTATTCAGAAGCCTTCATTTGTACCTTTCATTTAATCCACAGTTCCCTAGAATGAAGAGAGAGAATACAGATTGGGATAGGAAATCAAATGTAAGAGGAAACAGAGGAGGAGTCAGTGAGATTTCTTATGCAAGTAGCACAATGAAATACATTAGAAAAGCCAAATTTTGCTATTGGTCACCAAAGAGAAACTTTAAAATACAGATCCTGCCTGCCACTGATTTCCAGTATAATGTTACTATAAGGATGTTGTACAAATATATAACCACAGGAACACAGACATTTAATACTGACAAATCGGTGTCACCCAAGTGAAGCAGTGAAATACACTGGGTGCAGAGGAGCTGGAAACACTATCTGCTATCCAAGTGCCAAACCTGCCAGCAGCTGGGAACTTGAGCTCCGTGAGGACTTGAGGTCAGCAGAAGAAGCCCATAAGTGTAACCCAATAGTGCAGTATAGGCAGGAATGATATTCACTACACAAAGGGCAATTTCATGGTTATCTCCCTTGGAGAGCTGATGGGATTTGGAAGCTGAACAGCTACTTGTGTCTTTGGAAACATCTCTTGCAGTGCTTAGACAGAATGGCGACAGGGTTTAAAAATGCTGTGTTTAGACCAATGGAAACACCTTTTAAAACCTCATGAGCCTTTGAGTGGAATGCAAGATGCTCTGCATCTGAGGATGCTCCAGAAGTCACTGACATTGCCATCAGGGATATGTGAAGCTATATCATCCATATAGAGCAACCAATACAGCTCTGAGCTTCAGGGGCTTAGCATCACTCTTGTGCCACAGAATAAATGGTACCGCAAAAAGAAAACCTGCATTTCTCTTTGCAGTGGGACTTTTGCTCCCTTCCCTGATAGGAAGCAGGCATGCAAAGTCCTTTTTTTCCTGTAAATACTCTCTTTTTCAATAGATTTCATAACATGTAGTAATCTTATTATGCTAGGTAGGTTATTCTTGCAGAGAAAACAGGGCTTTTCCTTCTAGAAGTCTCCTTCTTTCAGAGGTCTTTCATCCCTCTAAGGAAAAATAAACAGGGCCTGGGCTGTGGTGGCAAGTGTTATAGGAAATACAGAGCTGATTCATTCTTCATGTGGCCTTTGGTGCCAGGGGCTTCATTCTTCCATGGCTCCTCTGGATTGGGGAACACCTCCTAGACCCTTACAGGTGGCATCCTCCAGAGCTCATGGCCATGTGGCTCTCAGCTCTGCACCCTGCCCTAGAAGAAGATGAGGAGAGGGAAAGAACAGAGAGAAGAAAGAGAAGGAGGAAGAGGAGATAATTGCAGGGGAGTTGCAGTAGATGACCTTTAAAGGTCCCTTCCAACTCAAACAATTCTATGATTCTATGACTCTGTCTGTGCTGGGAAAATATTAACCCCCAAGTTTTAGATTATGATCCCAAATCCTGCTGAAAATTGAACAATTGGCCTAATAACAGGAAGTTAGGAGCTGGCAAATTACTGTTCTTATAATCAGAACAGGACGTTGAGAGAAGGAGCTGTGCTTTGGCAGTGATAACTAATTTCCACGTCTCATTAAAACAACATGGCTTATTCATATGGTTTAAGGTTGTTTTTCTGTTCAGAGGATAACAGAGCAGGTGCCCCTGTTATGAGGCACTAATCCATCTTGGCAGAGTGGTTTGCAGTGGTGGAGGAAGCAGCTTACTCAAGCAGCCTGGGTAAACATGGTCCCAGTTCTGTATCCTTCTGATACTGAGCCCTTCTGGGAAAACACGTGAAAGCATCACCTTTCTGGTGTCCCCTGGCCAAGCCTGACCTGACTGTCCTGGCAGCTATTTCACTATCCAGGTATACAGAATTGTTCTTCCAGAAGAAACCCAACATTTTGGAGTGGGTGTCAATGAGAAGTCCCCAGAAGGATAGAGGTGGATCTGTGCTATCAAGGCTGGATCTGGCCCAGCCCCAGTTCATTTCCCATCTGTGCAGGAGAGATATTGTGTGACCAACACCAGAAACATCTGAAGCATTTCTTACAGCTGGGGCCATATAAGGACAAGTCAGGTCTACTGAGATCTCTCTCCTCTGTCTGCTGGTTAAGTCCCAACAGAAGAACTGTTCTTGCAGAAGGAAAATGTATAAAAATGAGTGGCATGGTTAGTGGGGTTAGTGGACACAGCAGGGGTGGGTTGATGGTTGGACTTCAGAGATCTTTTCTGACTTATATATGAAAAGCAGATTGACTGAACAACTGTGGCTTTTCCCAGCAGCAGCTCCCCTTAGTGGAAGCCCTTTTCCTTCCTACCTGGCTGCAGCCCCTGCCAGGCATTGTGCTGGGATGCAATGGGCAACAAGCTCACACAGCACAGCTCCCAGGCCATTTGCAAGCACAGCTCAAAAGTCTGTGCAGACACAACAGAGATAAGCCAGGAGTGAGACCAAAAGCCTGTGTTTCAAAAGATGTGTATCATAGTCATCCCACAACAGCACTAAGAGTGGTTTTCAGAAGCAGAATCTTGGAGAGGATAAGGATGTATTTTGACTGAGTGGGGTTTGAAGGTTGCTGTGAGGCTGTCTTCGCTATGGACCCAGAATCAACTATTTGTCTGCAAAACAAGAGCCAAGGCAGTACTGGCTGCTGCTGGCTACCCTGCAGAAGGGACAGAAAGAAAGAGAAAATTAAGGAAAAGTAGAAACTATTTGGAAGACAAACTCCTATACTCTGAATAGAGGATGGATATAAGTAGTTTGCATTGGCATCTAATCAATAGAAAGCATTAAAAAAATAAATCTGGCACAATATTCTACTGAACAGAGATTAATTCCTTTGCATGATGCTTGAGGATAGGTATAGACCTTCATCTGGAAGTTTTATAACAGGATCTGAAGCTGAATTTTGGACTCAGCAATGTAGGGGCGAGGAGGGAATCACAGAATGCCAAGCTTTTCCATGTTCTGATATGAAGAAAGTGAAGAAGGGAGCCTGCTCCCTGAGGTCCAGCACCTTTAGCTAGATGATGTACTGACTATAGGCTGTGAAATATCCTGCCTGCTTTATCTTGGGTGGGGCAATAAAGGAAGGAAAGTCACAATAGCTCTCCTCCCTTTATCAAAATAGCCTGTGCCTATCTAAGATTCAAGTATAAATTAATAACAGGGACTCTTGGGGGTTTGCAGTGATGCCAGAAGCCAACAAGAGATACGGTGGATACGGACACTTGACTGTCATCCAAGCATTTAACAGCCTTTGATTTGGACATGGTGTCTGTGTAGCATCCCTTCAATCAATTCCCCTGCATTCTCACAAACTGCATAAAAACAGCACTCTGTTTTTAAAGCCTTTCTTCCCTTTCCTATACAATTTCTATATCCTACACATACTCCAACACTGTCCGCTCAAGGAGAACCCAGTGCTTTCCAGTCCTGCAGCCTCTGAGTGCCCATCACAGTTGGGAACGACACCTTTTGCATATCCCAGTGGTCCCAACTTGGATGTGTCATGGCCTGATGTCAGGTTATGCCATCAAAAAGTGTCCCTTTGGGGTTTGCATTTCCTATTTTAGCAGCATCTCAAAAGATGTCCATGCCGACCGCCTCTCTTGCACTCGGTCACGTATTACTCACATGTATTTTCTGGCACTGAGCATTTATGCATTTCCTGCATTTAAAAATAACAGCACAGAATTTTTCTGCTCCAAGGAGAGAGGAAGAAGGAAAATTTGACTTGCTTCAGATTCCTAAGCAAAACAGAAAAATCTGGAGGTGATCAGAATAAGGACCTTAGGACTGAGTGACCACAGCCAAAACAGAAAGGAATACATTGCTCTTTCTTTCTTTCTGAAAGTCTCAGCTGCTTAGATAACAGTGTGATGGGTTGGACTCCGAGTGACACCTACCAGCAGGCAGAGCTCAGGTTGATGGCAAAGTAACCCAGCATCCAGACAGCAACAGACACACAGGTTGGTAGTGCTTTAAGGGATACAGCATCCCAAGAAGGGGAGAGAAAGGAGTAATACTCCTTTTACTGTGATTTATGCAACTGATATGAAATATTTGTTATACATTTCCTTTGGGATGTATTTCAGTTCAAAACCTGTGATACCAGCTGATAATGAGTTACACATTTATTCTGAAACAGAGCAGACCAATGCTAATTGGAAGCACGTTCTGTTTGACTAAGAAGGTACCATAACTCCAAAATATTCACCATGATTGAGCAGGCCTTTACAACAGTATTAATCAAACCCGTTTTTCTATGCTGAGAAAAAGACACTGGAGTAGGGACACAGAACAAAACAGCAATCAGACTGAACCAGCCAAGAAGAGCTTTCTTTTCTAGCACTGCTGCATTTTCATATACATATAAATGTATATATGAAGGCTTCAACTGGGGCTAGTAAATATTTCATTGTCAGATGACAACTTCAAGTGATTCCAGAAAATGTCAATATTTCCCTCCCATGGAAAGGCGATCCTTTTTGTAAGAGAAGGTGATTTAACTTATAAGCCCCACTTCCCATTGAGGAACGGCCATTTTGGGAATTCATGAGAGCTTTTTGCACATGTTCTCTCTGCACTCTCTGGCATTCATGTTGCGACTACTAACATTGACTCCTTGTGCTGTGGCCCACCCACAACCACATTAAGGTTGCTGGAAAGCACTGCATCCCATACGCAGATGAAGAAATGGAGATACGAGGCTGTACAAAGACACATGAGGAGACCATTATACCTCTTGGGATGGGATTTAATACTATCCATAGCAGGTTTGTTGCGATAGTTGTTTTGCAGAAAATTAATTCACATTCACAGGCAGGAAAGGGATGAATAGAGACAGCCCTTTAAATAGCACATTGAGTGTATAGAAAACTCAGGCTGTACTGTCCTAACAAGATGGTCAGCCCTTGAAATGTAAGAGCTTGGACAATCTAGATTCTTTATGACAGCAGAAGGATCTGCATTTTATCCCTTGACTATTTATAAAGCTAAATTGATAGAAATGATATAAATCATTGCATGGCTTAGGTGGAAAGAACCTGAAATATCATCCAGCTCCAACCCCCAAACTGTGTGTGAACGATGTAGGAATCCTTCCTCTGGGCAGAAATATATTCAGAGAACTACTTAATGAGCACTGCTGCATACAGACGCTAGGAAAATCAGGAAATGACCTGAGTTAGACTTCTGGTGGCAGATCTTACAGTTTCATCCAGTGCCCTGATCCAGTGCCACTGAAGTGACCCATCGCAGAAGCTGAAATGTTGTTTTCATGGTGATGTTCAGCGTGAGGAACTATTGGCTGATTTCAAGCTGCAGCTGGTTTTTTCCAGTTGTCACATCATGCCAAACACTTGGGAAAAAGAATTAAAGGACATTCTCAAATGAGCTTGTTTTACAATTTCAGGTGTTGGCCACTGTTCCCTTCTCCAGATATGTGAAAAAAAATGTGTAGGGTGGTTTTGGGGTTTTTTTTTTTCCACTTCTAATCCCAGCTATGGGATGATTTTATATACCTGGCAATCTCTGCTGTGCTATCTAACAAGCTGCTGTTGAGAGTTCGCAATTGGCTGGAATTATTTCAATCACAGCTCTGCAGAAGAGTTCAGCAAAGTTTCATGAGGGTACTACAACATTAAACTTTCCTACCTGGCCAAGTTACAAAATGGGCCTTTCTCTCATACCAGGATGAGATTTAATGAACCAGAGAAACCTCTCTGTGCTAAGGCTGGAAGAAGCCAACACAGAGGGGATCACGGAGAAGCCAGAGCAAAGATCAGCAGTGCAAACATGCTGTAATACTAAGTAAATGAAGAAAATACTCTGCACAGACATATGAATCATACAAGTTGAAAAAGACCTCCAAGATCATCTAATCTAACTAGTTTTCTAGTCAATCCATCCCCAGCATGCCCAGCAGCCGTGTCCCTCAGTGCCACATCTCCATGCTTCTTGAATATCTCCAGGGATGGTGACCCCACCACCTCCCTGGGCAGCCTGTATCAATACCTCACCACTCCTTTCCAGATGAATTTTTTCCTGATAACCAACCTGTCATAACTGGGTGCTGCGTGGATCTACAACAAGGAATCCACTGGCCTTAATTATCAGGCTGCTTGGTCCTGCTGGGCTGGTTCCATGTTTTTAAGAGACACAGTGTGATCTCCAGCAGGGGGAATGTTCCACGAAGAAGCACAGTGAGGACATCCTGCACTCAACTGTGGCTTTTTCCAAGAAAAACAGCCAGCAGCCCCAACCAAACCCCAAACAACGTAAACCTCAGGAACGTAAACAAAAATGAGGAGGAGAAAGAAGCCTTTGGAACTTTGGGAGAGTGGGGGTGGAGCAGCCCAGCTGAAGGCATGGTAGGCCCTGTAGAAGTCCAGCCTGCTATTTGTTCATCGCACCACAGCAAATGTGTGGTCTAGCTGTGATGAAACTGGCTGTGAGAGCAAGAGATCTGGCTGGTGAGAGCAAAACAACATGCCTGTTCCCAAAAATGATGTTTTTTTTTTTGTGTGAATTTAAGCACCAGGAGTTTGTAACTTTCCATTCAAAAGCCAATGAAGACATTTACCATGATGGTTTAAGCCCTCCCCAAAGAAGAAAGATAGTACCTGGCTGTTCTGTTGGACGATGGATACAAGTCCATGGCTTAGAGTATCTGTTTCTAGATATGGCAGAAGGAAGGGATGCTGTCCAGGGTGACCTCGATACACTTGAAAGGTGGGTCCATGTGAACATAATGGAGTTCAACAAAGCAAAGCTCAAGGTCTTGCACTAGGGCAAAGGTAATCCCAGTTATGTGTACAGACTGGGAGAGGAACTTGAGAGTAGCCCTGCTGAGAAAGACTTAGGGGTCCTGGTAGATGAAAAACTTAATATGAGACAGCAGTGTGCACCTGCAGCCCAGAGGCCATTGGTATCCTGGGCTCTGTCAAAAGAGAAGTGGCCAGCAGGGTGATTGCCCTCTCTATTCTGCACTCCTGAGGCCCCATCTGGAATACTGTGTCCAGGTCTGGGACCCCCAGCACAGAAAAGATGTTAAGCTTTTGGAGAGGGTCCAGAGAAGGGCCATGAAGATGATCAGAGGGTTGGTGCACTTCCCCTTTGAAGACAGGTTGAAGGACTTGGGCTCATTCAATCTGGAGAAGTCCTTTCATTATTTTAAAGAAGATTATAAACAGGAGGAGAATATTTTTTACATGGGTAGGCGGTGATAGAGCAAGGGGGGATGGTTTTAAACTAAAGGAGGAAAGATTAAGACTAGATATGAGGGGAAGATTCCACTGAGAGGCTGGTGAGTTTCTGGAAGGCTACTCAGACAGCCTGTGGATGAAGGTGTTCCAGGGACAGAACGGATGGGGCCCTGGGCAATCTGATCTAGTACTTAATCTAGAGGTTGGCAACCCAGCCTGCTGCAGGGGGTTGGAAGATGATGATGCTTGAGTTCCCTTCCAACACAAGCCATTATATGATTCCATTATTCTATGATTCAGATGCTACAAAAAGCCACTCCAGAAAAGAAACTCTCATTGAGACACCAGTGGTGGTGAGTTTATGGCTGAAGGTGCAGCTGACATCAGAAAAGAAGTCTCCAGGAAAAACAGAGTTGTCTCAAGTACTGTGCCTTTAAATGAGCTCCTCTCTTCCAGATGATTTTAATAAGCCCAGGCACATGTGTTGTAACCCCTTGGTGCAGTACAATATGAATAACCAAATAAAAGATCTCTCCAGATTTTAAGATTTACTGTTTGCGATGGGAAAAGGCCAACCAGATGACATCATTATACTTCAAATGTGAATTACTGCCAAGTTTGGTAATACAAAACTGGAGAAATTGATCCTCTCTGTTTTTGCAGAAAAACGGTCTTTGGCTTCAGTGGTGATTTCTTCTTTTGTTATTTATGTAACTGTAACGCTTGTGTTTAGCAAACTTTAATTTTATTTAAAACTGGAGCCAGGGTACCTTATCTTACAGGTTATTTGTGTTCAGTCATCTGCTTGGCTGGAAATAATTGAGTTTGACAATTTATGGGTTAAAGAGTCAATGGATTGTGTTGGATAATTCACCAAGAGCCAAATTCTAGCTCAGGCAAAGCTCTAGCTGGCTTCAATGGGAGTCTGCCTGATGAGGCTGTCAGGATCTTGGTCCCTGTCTGGAAGATGTTCCGTTGTTTGCCTCTGAGGAAGAAAAATCCATACGTATGTAACAATAACACCCTTTTCATGTAGCACATCTGGATTTCTGGAAATATAAAAAGCTGTGATACTCCAGCCAGTATAATCACAGTCAGAGAATCACAGAACTGTAGGGGTTGGAAGGGACCTCTGGGGATTGCTGAGTCCAACTGCCTGCTAAAGATGGTTCCTGACAGTAAGGCAGAGAAGAAAAGGAGGATCACCTCCTTTGCCCTGCTGGCAATGCTCTTTGTAAAGCACTCTAGGATACCATTGGCCTTCTTGGCCATGAGGACACACTGCTGGCTCATGGTCAGCCTGTTGGCAACCAGAAGACCCATCTCCTTCTCCACAGAGCTTCTTTCCAGCAGGTCAGCCCCTAAACTGTACTGTGCAGTTATTCCTCTCTGAGTACGGGACTCTACACTTATACTTGATGAACCTCATCAGATTCCTCTCCACCCAATGCTCCAGGCCTCACTGAATGACAGCACAACTCATGGTGAGCCAGCCACTCCTCCCACCTTCACATCAGCAAACATGTTGAGGGTGCACTCTATCCCTTCCTCTAGGTCACTGATGATGTTGGACAAGACCAGACCCAGTACTGACCCCTGAGGAACACCACTTGCTCCAGGCCTACAATACTCTTAAAATATGTATTACAACTATGTACCATTCTCCCTCAGGGAATTCTCAGCTCCCATTGTATTTTCAAGCACCTCTTTGAACGAGGTCCATGGAACATTGCTCATTTCACTGCACAGCTGAACAGATAGAGTCCCAAAGAGGTTAAGCCACTTGCCCAAGACTGCAAAGTGATTCACAGGCAGAGATGAAACCAAAAACCACAAAGCTCTTTTTCCCACACCCCTGCACACCACTTCTTTCAAACTTTTGGTGATGTGAATAACAACAGTTGCAAAGCTTTGTGTTGCAGACAACTCTGGTGATATATTTTTTTTAATCAAGAGCTTATTAAAATCTCCTTGTTTTCCACTGCAGAAAAGGATTCTGAAATTTCATGTAACAGCAACATTTTCAGACAAATCCACATCTTTAAGGCCAGGAAAAATGTTCTATTTTTACAGCATACATAAGCATATTTTTTAAAGCAGCCATATATACACAGAATTATGTTGGATCTGTTTCCTTCAGAGAGGAAGTCCCAAGCCATACAAATGTTATTATTCTTAAAAACGTGCAGCATGACACCCATGGAACAGTTGGTTCACCAGTTACGACAGAATGAGTCTTACTGAAGGTACAGTGCTGTGAAGGTGACAGCATGACTTGCCTAACTGAGCCTTAGGTGCCAATCCCCCATCCCTGCTGCCAAAGCTTAGTGCCAGGAGCAAAGCATTCCATGGTCAATGGACTCTCTGAGCCTGTGTATTATGAGTGCACCGCAGCACTGCTTTTTCTTGTTGGCATCTGTTGCCAATAGTTAAATGTCCCACTGATACATGCGGGATGTAGTTATGTTGGCTGTCATGGAAATACATGCGCGTCTGAATTGATCCAGAAGTCACATATTGCAAAATGTGGCCTATAAGAATGATCTTACCCTACTTTATCCTACAGTGAGATTGCTGAGGTTTTATCCAAAAGCTGCTCTTTTGCCAGTCCCTCCCACACACAGGCTTGTAGTCACAGCTATAACAAGGACTGGCATATTTGGAAGCAATCTTCATGATGCAGAATAACATTGTGCATGATTTGGTGCACATCAGTGCAAGCACCAGGGATTCAGCATGCTTCCACCCATCACTTCATAAGTTCTGCACTATAGTTCTGCATTGGGATTTTGTCGCCGTGAGTGTTGGAGCTCGATGATCTTTAAGCTTCCTTCCAACCTAAGTCATTCTATGCTTCTATGACCTTCTCACATGAGGACCACAAGCCCTGGCCCATCAGGGAGGTGATGACAAGAGCCTGGTGGTCATGGTTGTGGATAGAGATCCTGGAGCGTGCCCACAGCATACGAGCATCAGCAAGGAGCAGAGGATGGGGCCAAAAAAAGCACAGGAACTGAGCAACTCCAAAGGGAAGGCCGTGCGTGGGTTGGCTCTGGCAGCACCAGAGCTTTTCCGGTTCTTTGATACCCAGCGTGTTGGGGGAAGCGGGGCTTCACACAGCCCATGAAGAAACTGCCCCTCATTGCTGCCAGCACTAACAGCAGCCAGGCGGTTCTCCTCCCACCAGCCAGATGGAGAAAGATAAGAGGGATGAAACATTTTTTTAAGCGCTAAGCCTTGCATTTTGGCAACGCTGCTTCAGCTCTGGTTACAGAGCAAACCATCATTTGAGTTCAAACCTAAGGAGGGTTTTGTAGGACTGACTGTGAGGAGGTGTGGGGTGGGACGGTTCACACACTTCATTTGGACCAGTGCTGGCCTCACACCAGTTGTAGTCACAGTGGTTGGCATCTGGGCAGCTGCAGGTGATGCAGCACTGCTCTCCCAGATCCTCTTGGCCTCAGCAGATGGTTTCCCTGTCTCAGGGAGGTTTGCATGGCACAAAACATGCTCTGTTGTCCAAACCAGACCTGGGTAGAAAGTTTCAGGTACAACCAACTCCCGGGCATGGAATAAAGTACAAATATTTGCTGTTGCCTTTTTTAAAATGTTTTTTTTTTTTTTTTTTTTTTTCCACCCAGTTACACATCCATGCTTGACTGATGTGGTGGCAGACGATGATGTGAGGCAGGGAAAGCAGGAAATCATGGAACCATAGAATCATGCAATGTCTTGGATTGGAAGTGACCTTAAAGAACATCCAGTTCCAACCCCTGCTGAGGGCTGGTTGCCACCCAGCGGATCAGGCTGCCCAGGGCCCCATCCAGCCTGGCCTTGAATGCCTCCAGGGTGTTCAAATCTCTGCTCCAGCATCCCTAGGTGCTCTGCTAGTTGAATAGATCTACCTTGATAGATATGGGAACATCACAGGCGGACAGTAGCTTGCTTCAACCAGAGAGTGTGAATGCAATTAAGTATTACACAGCACACAGAATCTGCCGTGGGCTTGGCAGAAATGTCCACACAAGTCAAAAGAAGAAGAAATATATAAAATATCAGATTCCTACATCCAAATGAAGTGGAACAGAACACTGGAAAGGAAGAATTGAAGAATTAATGCACAACCTGTAGTTAACCGTCCCTACTTTAAGAGGCATCAGGGCCATGATTTTCCCCCAGAGACTCGATCTCAATGGGACACAGTGTGGTGCATGCAGGGAAGATGAAGGAAAGGCAGCACACCCAGCATCCCTAGCCAAAGTCCTCATGCACCTACATTCCAGCCGTTGTACAATGGGAAGGCAAATCTTAGGGTAAATGATGCAGAAGGGTCTTTCCAACCAGGCAGATGCTCCAAGTTACTATTGTATTTGCTTTTATGACATTTTTCAGATTCGTTTTATTTTACAAATAATCATGGCTGGTTGCCTGAGTTTGAACGTTGGTGGGGTGGCGTCCTGCATTTCAGCAGAAGCCTTGCATTTAGTGGTGTCCAACTAAAACATGTAATGTGGTCAGAAATGTGTTTCCCCTTGTTCAAAGAGGAGCAGCAGAGGAAACTTGGAGGAGTTTTTTTCCCCTCACTATTGGATGGCTCAAAAAAAATGAAAGAGAATCTGTTTCTGTGTGAGCGTATCCCCTCGGACTATTTTTGAAACACATTATCTAGAGCTGTGCAAAGGATGATTCCGTTTTTCTTTTCTAATTTAGCTGCCAAACCAGAGAAAAAAAAACATCCATTTCAGATCGGCTGATCTCTTTCATATGACTGTAAGTTAACGGCTCCGCTAAAACGTTCAGATTTTGATTGCCATTTTCAGAGTCTTTAAGAAAAGGGAAAAGAAGGTTGAAGTCACTTCTATCAGGCAAAAAAAACAACACAAAAAAACAAAATAAATGCCATCTCCAAATTAAAGGGAGAACAAAATAGGTTTAAAAAATAGAAACAAATAAATACAAAACAAATAAGTTACAGTTACTCCATTTTCTCCCTGGCCTGCAGGTGAAACTATTTGGAAGCACCCAGCATTCAAGGCTGGTAAAGGATCTCCAGCAAAATCTCACTAGCTTGGAATTAACAAAAAAGCAAACTTGACCTGAATGCAAAACCCTTCAGAAACACAATTTCCTTCTTGGGGCACACACAAATCAGACACAGATGCAGCAACGTCTCCTCGCCTTCCAGGTGGGGAGCAGAGACTGATTGCAATGCATTTTCCCAGCTCACCTCATTTTCAAAACAAGTTTGATACTTAAATCTTTGTGTATCTGCATGATGACCAAATGCCATCTGCCTCTCTTGGAGTTATTCTTCTTGTTGTCCAAGCGGTGCATCTTAGAGGAAAACAGGAAAAATAGACTCTTGAAATCAACTAATTCTGAACCACTACCAGCTCACCCAATGAGGATTTCTTGGAAGTTAACAACATAAGCAATGACTCAGCTACCTCCTAGTTTTCTCTGAAGACGTCACAGCCCATAGCGAACTGCTTTGTGTAATTTCCACTGAGGTGCTTAGGAGGAAGGGTGCATCCTTTTGGCATTTTAAAGGTGCCAGAATAGGATCTGGGGAAGTGAAGCTGGTTTGTGATGTAGCCCAGTCACCGCAGCCCTGGTGATCAGGGCTTGGGCTTGAGGGATGACAGCACTAGAGGCTTTTCTCCAAATTGCCCCTATTTACTCATCAGTGTCCAGGCCCCCATCAATGTACCAATGATCTGAAACATCTTTCACTTGGGTGAGGTTAGAGTTAAATCATTCTAACACATTTTTCCTGTCGGCAGTTGCACGCAGCCAGAAATGGATATCTAAAGAGAGTGCATATGAAGAGACTAACCACAATTGGTGTTAATTTGGAAGTGTTAGGTTTGAGGGTCCATGAAATTAAAGTTCCCTGAATAGATCTCAGTTGTGGCACCAAGTCAACGCAGAGTTTGTGCTGAGTGTGTGAACTGGAGGGATTTGAGCTAAGGATCGTGATGACACTAAGACACCAAAGAACACATAAATGGCTATGGAAAAAAAAAAGCCTCCTCTTTTTCCACATTATTTCAGTATGTATCTTAATGGAATTTTGGATGAAATTCAGCTAATGCTTGGAAAGGTTTGGACTGTTTTACTCTCTTAACCATATGTCCATACTGCAGTCATTCCCTGCTAGATTTAAGGTATCTACAAACCAGTAATGGAGTCTAATCATGTGTGTCAAGAAAGGGACAAACCCAGCAGTGTGTGAGCAACACAACAATGTTTTTTTTCATTTTTCTCTCATTTCCTGGTATGCTAATATGATTACTGCCCACAGACACAATCTTCACTTTAAGGAAAGCTTGGAGTGGGTCACACGTTCCTCTTCCTCTTGTTGAGAAAACATTTATGTTTATTTTATGGTTGAGTAACTGCTCAAATGCCCATGCGATGTGTTGGCAAGTAGGAAAAGGAAGCCCAAACAAAGCCTCCTGAGGGTAAGCGTGACACTTAGTCCAAGAATAGACTGGGAAGATTCAGTGGAGAACCTAACAAATTGCCAAGCCAGGTGGACAGAGGTTGGTGCAGCAAGGTGACCTGGTTAACCATCTCCAACCCCCAGTGTCCTACAGAGGTGGCTGCTACAACCCCAGTACTGGCCATGGCCATGCAAATGGACATGGAAGGGTCAAGGTGGGCAGGATGAGTGAGCAGCCCCTGCTTAACCCAGTGTGCCTTTTCTGTTTGGAGAAGAAGAGAGGATCCTCTCAGTGTCTTGTCTTTCCTGGAGGATCCTGGTACATCCTTCCTTTGCTTTAACTCCTTTTCAATTTATAATAAGCTAAGATTACTATTATTGTTGTTATTAAAATAACATTTGATCAGGCCAGAGAGGCGTGTTACAAGGAGCTGGAAACATCCCGAAACTCACACAACCTTTTACCCTCTCATCTGTGCATTTTCACCAGCTTAATAAGAAGTGAGGGGAAATAAATACTCACACAATTGCAAGTTTCTATGTATGGAATGACAGTGGATACCCACGCTCCTGGGTCTTGTGCCAGTTAGCTGAGGCACAGCATGGTGAGTCCAGCTCATCCACACAGTGCACGGCACTTAGTCATCTCAGCCCTTTCCCTCTAATAAGGGGTTGTGATTTAGTAGTGTAGTTTGGTCTCCATTTGTAAACAGAACACACTGCAATGTGAAAATCTGGTTGTAATCTTCCCATGTGATTTCTAGGGGCATGGCACTTCAGTACTAAGCAAAGGGAATGGGAGAAATATTTTGGCTGGGTCGTGTCCTGTTAAACATCACTGAGAGAGGCAGCTCAGAGGTGTCTTCGTGCTCCTGGTGGCACTGTGCTGGGGAGGACCTGAGCTCTGCTGCTTTGGGGTCAGTGGGAGCATCGCTGCATCTGAGTTTCAACAAAAGAAACAGCTATCTGCATTGCATTGCAAAAGATCCTGCTCCACACAGTTACTTTTATTAATTCTGTGTAAAAAGAAAACAACCCAAACCTCAATAAAGAAAACAAACCTGACAGTTCTTCTCAACATCTGTAGGATCTACATCCCCTGATTCATTGCCACTGGTCATCTAACTGTACTCGGAGTCACGGGTTATCAGATACCTTCACCATCTCACTGCCGGCCTTCACATGCACTGCCTCTGAGGAAAGTGCCATGAGGATGCTCAGGCTTAATGCTGGACATGTTACAAGGGGACCAAAATGCTTCCCATGTGAATGACCACTGCATCAGCAGAATATGTGCTAGAAGACACATCTCAGAGCAACAGCTTGAGTTCAGGAGATAACAGAGGAGCAGCTTCCATCTGCAAAACTCAGTGTAATCCATCTGTTCTCTTTGACATCTCTTTACTGCCTTTTGCAAATCTTATTCCCCAGTGTCTCTGTGCTTTCCAAATACGCTGACTCATATTCTTCCCAGGTACAGCAAAGCTGTGAATTCCTTTCAGACATTACAGCAGTTCTCCCATTGTGATGGTCTCCCACTTCAGTAGCTTTAGCAGGGTTTAATGAATGGAGTTCTTGGTAGGAAGAGTAAAACAGATGTTTTGTTTTGTTTTCCTTTTCCAGCAAACAGTGAAGTTATTTCTACAGAATAACATAAGAAGAGTGCAAGATCCTGCCAAATCTCAGAGCACTAACCTGCGGCCTTAGCAGTGTGTGCATTTCCATTTAACCCACTAGCAGACAGAAGAATTAATATTTGGAGGAAACACAACTAAAACTGGAAGACGTGATGAATGAGGCAGATCCTTTAAAATGGATTCACCTCCCCCTACTTTAGCCATATATGAAGACATCTGTGTGGTGGACAGCAAATGTGGGGTCCCTCATGAGTCAGTGGAGGGGAAAAGGTATATTTAAGTGCCACTGCAGGGTGAGGTGGTTGAGGTTCTTCGGGAGTCTGTTTCTCTTTGCACTAGTCTATTTCTCTTTGCTCACTCTAAGGGTGCCTAGATCCTATTTTGACATCAGGGCACACACTGGGTCAGGTAAAACATGCTGTTTTCAGGTCAGTGAGTAGGTTGTGTGCTGGAAAAAAAAAAGTCTTCTGCCTGATCAACACAGATTTGGCTGGAGCAAAGTGTGCCAACTCTTCCATACCATGGGGAATGACACAAGAACGTAGTGGTATCTCTCCATGATGAGTGGGGTGATAACATAAAACATGACAAAAAGAACAAAAAAAGAATGTCTGAGCTTTGGTAGGAATGAAATATAATAAAGCTCAGTAAGTCATTGCCTTTCTTGGTAAAGTACTGTGTGCAACTATAAATTGTCTGTGTGATTATACAGGTGACAGAAGATGTATTGGTCTCTGATCGCCAAACTGATTTAATGCATGAATCTGTAACAACATTGTTTGTTTAAATTTATGACACCGGGCTGGAATGAAGCCTCTCAGATGTTTAAGATGTGATTTTACTTGCTGTAAGTACGTTCCTTTGTTCTATGCCTGCACTCCTTCACTGCCAAACCCTCCAAATAGGCCTAAACCAAAGAAATTTGAGTTAGAATCAGGGCTTCCTAATCTAATTTTAAGCATCTATTTAATATCTCCTTGGAGGACCAAATACTGATGACTTCTCCATTTTAACATCTTTGGTTCAGCATGTAACAAAGCTGAAAATACATTTCCTATCAGAGCAGTTGTGGCTGCTACACGGACGTCAGGTGATGGTGAGAGAAAGAGAAGGGGCTTTGTTCTTTAGGAACACAAAGGGATACCGCAGTGCTGAAGAGAGGAAGTGGCCACCCCATAAAAAGTCTGGGCTCTCTTCGCCTTGCTGGCTTCCCTCTGCAAATGGAGGAAAGAGCCCTTCTTTGCAACTGGGCTCACGTTTCTTTTTCATCAGAAGAATGTAAATGAAAATGCAGGGCTTACCACCAAGAATAGGTGCACATTTAAGTAAGCAGTCATCTCAGGTTTCCAAAGGCCCAGAGGCAGCGCAGCTTAACTCTTAGAAAAGGGCCACTTTTTCAAGCAAAATTGCTTCAGATCCTCCTCTTAATCACCACTTATTTCAAAGCTTAAAAAGATAGGCAAAGCTTCTCCGATAAACCAAGCAACCAAATTATATTCCTTAGCAGGGAAGACCCTGGTATTGAATTATCTCTTGCCAAACATCATTCAGTCTTGCAGGTTGTGGGGCTAAATGAACAAGGATTTCCATGGAAAATGACCTAGGGTCCTTCTCTCCCTGAGCATTCTGTAGAGCTGTCCATTGGAAGATGCACTGCTGGGAAAGTGCTACAAAAACAGTTCCCAGGAATACTCACTTTAATGCCTTACTGAATGTTCTGTAGCTGTGCTTACATTCGTTTTAAGTTTCTCTTTCCAGTAACAAACACATTTACTGACAAGAACAATTATAGCAGCATAAAAAAAAAAACAACAAATAAATAGGAAGAAATTATATAATGCAAATATTCACACTGGAAACTTGGCACCAAAGGATATGTTCTTTTGATCATGGAATAAAGTTGTATTACTTTCTCCTGTAAATCTAATAGCTAATAAAGAGGGGACAGCATCGATTTCTTTGATGTTACTTGCATCTTATGAAGATACCTTTGGGGTCTAGATGATCTTAGTGGTCTTTTCCAACCGTAATGACTCTGTGATTCTACATATCAGCCACGCTCTGTGAAACCACTGCTGCTGGAAATGAACAGACACAGGCAGCAGTGCACAGCTATGCTGAATGTAAAAGGATGGGGGCTTTGATCCAACTGAAAGCTGGTTAATCAATGCTGAGCTATCTAATGCACCAGAAGAGTTCTGCTGCCACATAAGAATTCCTGCACTAGTCAGTATGTCTCTGCTGCTTCAAATGGAAATATAGTTATTTGTGGTCATTTTGATTATTTACCTGAATAGGAAAGAAAATAGCCCACTAAACCAACCAAAAAAAGCCAGAAGTGCAATCCAATTGCAACAGCCATCACAAAGAATAAAACCTAAGACTTTAACACCTTTGAAGGTGACCCAGATTTATACCTTTTTAATATGGACACAGTGGTGACTCCTCAAAGAAGTAAAAAAAGTAAATAATTATATTTGTACAGAACTTGATCTTAGTGGTCATTCCAACCTTAATGATTCTACTGATGGGAAGCACAGCACCAGAAATGGCCCAGATCTCAGTTCCAAGCCCCAGGTTATGGGCTTCAACAGCAGGCTTCTTGGCTTTATGCAAACAGATGGTGATGGAGGAGAGCAGTGTTTGAGAGGGAAGATAAGTAACCATTCCACAGAGCAGTTTAAGTGCTCTTCCAATTTCAAAAGTGATTATCTTAGGTGCAACAAAGTGAAAAGAGGTTAAATCCACTCATTTCAAAGGGCACTTTTGCAAAGATACTGCAGAATACATAGCAGCAATTTATGAGCTCCACTTTTTACTTATAGCCAACTGTTTTCATGTAGGATTCATGAAATATTGGGATTTTTTTCAAGTGCTTTATTCTAAGCTACGGAGAGGAAAATAATCTTTTAGATTAATAGACTTCCTCTTCAAATATTAATGCCTGACCTGAAAATCTGCCAGCATTTTCTCCTGTAACAGATGATCAGCTACTTTTCTTCAGTTCTTACCTTATCTTTCTGCTGAGCCAGGGACACAAGAGGTGGTGGTGTGCAGTGGTTTGTCATGCAGCAGCAGCAGAAGTCCAAGCTAAAGGGAAAGGAAAATACATTTATGCCAAACTGAAGGCATTCACTGCCCACCTTCTATTTTCCAAGCCCAACAGCCCAGGGTGCAATTGATCTCCTGCTATTCCCTGTCCAGAACATTCCAATGTCTGAGTTAGCATCAATGGGAGCTGATAATTCTGAGGAATCTTAGACTTTAACATTTTAACCTCCATCAGATGGTTTTTAACCACTTTACAATGCTCTCAGAATGCAAAAGTCACAGTCCTGAATAGGAAATAGTGCATGATCCCACCGTTTGCTCCAAAGGGATCTCCCTTGCAATGCAGAAAGCCTGTGAGTCTTTTTAGCACTACTGAATTTCCTCAGATTTCCTCAGGATTACCTGAGACTCCATCAGTCTTTTACCTCCCCCATCTCCTCCCATGTTGTGTTTTCCTCCATAGTTTGGGGTTTTGTGGCAGCGAAGTCTTCAGAAGCGGAGTTGGTTTCCCTCGAAGAAACCAAGAGGCTGTTGGGGCTGGCTACGTTTCTTTACAGCGTTTGGGTAAACTCTGATTCAACTTATTTTATTTTAGCTTATTGTTTTTACAACATAATTATTTGGAAAACAGAACAACGTACGGTACCAAGAACATTTGAAAACAGAGATTGAGCAACAAGAGCATTATAGGACTTGATTTCAAAGGAATGCATGCAGCAATTATTCCAGGCTGCATTAAATTACAAAAATTGAGAAAAGCTGTGACCTAGATATTTCTTCTCCTGAAATATTTTTCATTTCAAGAGTCTCCTTTTTTTTTTTTCCCCCCCCTTTCCATGGCCCATTTTGTAATGAAAGGAGCATTATTTTGTTGGTAAGGTTTTTATCTTCCCAAACCCATTATGCTATATTAACAGGTTGCAGGGGGATAACTAAACACAACAGAGACGTACGTAGTCCCAACAGAGCAGACCAACAGATTTTGAAACAAAGATACTGTGCAAACCACTGGAAGTTATACAAAACAGACAGGAGAACTATTTAAGAGAGGAAACCTGATACGAATCCAGGGCTGGAATTGAAAGGCTGAAAAGCTCAAAGAGCAAAACTCAAGTATAAAATGTTATCTGTGCAGGAGGGGATTAGTTATGAGCTGAATTATATTAAAACACAACCTACGTTAAGGAAAAGTTATGATACACATCTTTTATTCCTAAGAAAAATACAGCCACTTTTCAGTACTAGAAAAGCAGTATCGTCCACAACATATAGAGTTGCAGTGAACATATTGAGTGCAATGAATGGACTTCCTCATGGAATTGAATGCTTCAGGACAGGAGAAAGGACAGGCAGAATTTAGGATCCTGCCTGAAGTGCTCAGAACAGCATGTAAAACTGAATGAAAAATACCAAATGCGAGGACATTGTAACTGGAAGAAATGCTCTGAGTCAGAGTCACGATTGGATGGGAAAACTATATGGTAACATATTATTTAATATCTGCTCCCAAATAGTGTTTACCAACCTTGGCCACAAGTACATCTGTGGAAGCATTGCAGGATTAATGGCCGCTGCCTTGAAGATTTCAATAAATGGTTATTTACTGAAATGTTACTTCATTAAATGCTACTCTACACACAAACTGCTTTATCTGACCTGATTTATCACTTATCACTAACAGTTCTTTGCCAAGTTCTCCTGCATTCTGTTAGAAAATGCTTGCTAATGTTTAATTGCATCGTCATGGGTCTAAAGCAGTTTTCCTTGGGACTTTATTACCCCTCTGAAGTATCAGCCTGAAGAAACACTTCGCATCACATCTAGCCAGAAACAGGGTCCAGCAGAAATACTGCTGTGCATTTCAAAGGAAGACATTCAGATGGGCCCTGATAGAGGCTTCAAGGCAGGCCACCGATGCTCCCTTTGCAGAGCTAGATGTAATACTGGCCATTACCTCAGTGAACTTGGGGCATAAGCTCACTGCAGAGTCTATACTGCCCACCTCCGAGGTACACATGAATGAGCAAGCTGCTCAAGAACTAATTACCAGAATCCTGGGAAGGATGAGAAGGATGCTGCCGATGGAACCCTAATATTTCTAAGACTTATCAGCCTCATGCCCAATGGCGGGAGGACATCTGCGTGCCATTGAGATGCCTGTGACTGCGTGGCAAATGGCAATCTGTTGCAACTTTCACTGAAGGGAAAACCAACCCGACTATGGAGTCCATTTCCTGAGCCCTCAGCTTCCCCAGAGATTGACTGGAATAGGTAGGAAATGTTTTCCTACATCCTGAATAATCACTTCACCCACTCAAAATAGATTTTCAATACAAATACGTCCGACATGCACCAAAAGTACTTACATTTGAAAGAGCTACTCAGGTCTATTAAGTCAGACAAATGATTGAAATTTAACATTCAAAGCGCAGCTCCACACCTTGTACCATTTATTGACAGGAAATTAGGAACAATTAGATCTCTGTAAAGCACAGCAAAGCCATGATTGCCAAAGGTCAGACTTCAGGAAAACCCTGCAGAAAGCTCAGCAGCAGAATGTCTGTCCAGGTACGTTTCTTTCCACTTATTTTGTACACATGGTTTCAGCAACAATCAGGTAAAATGGACAAAACCAGATTTCCCCCACCAGCTGTAATAAATTCGATCCATTTTTTCTCCCCTGCTGCTATAAACAAGCAGAAACGTTGCACAGAGCAGACACTCTCTGGTCTTTTATGGGCATTATTGTGCTCTGGAACGGAAAGAGGACTGGCAAAGATTGCTTGCAAGTACAGGAATGAAAGCAGGAGAATTAATTTTCCGCAAGTTGCTATGTGCATTTCTTGAGTTTTAATATGTGTGCGTACAGAAAGCTCACAATGAAACACCTTTTGTAAATATTGTAAGCCTTTGCCTGGAATTCTGGCAATGAGCTGCCAGCAGATAAACTTTTGCTGTTACTTTATGTAAATGGATAGCCTTGAAAACACACACGCACCCGCAAAACAGCAGAAATTCACAATTTCTCTTTCAAAATGGACTGAATTTCTAATAAGTTTACGCATGTTAGGTTAAAAATAAAGATTCTTTTCCTAAACATCATTTCCAACTCAATCCAACCTTTAGTTTGGGTTCTGAAGATTTTCAGCTCTCAAACACGTACTGATCTCGAGAGTAGATTAGATAAGCAGATAAACAGGTAGACAGATAGACAGAGAGACAGACAGACAGATAGATGGAAAGACAGACAGACAGACAGACAGACAGATAGATAGATAGATAGATAGATAGATAGATAGATAGATAGATAGATAGATAGATAGACAGATAGATAGATAGATAGATTCAGTTTTCCCCTCTAACCTCCAGTTCTGGCTATCACTTGAGCCAAACAACATACACCAGTGCATAGAGGAACATTCTCCTGATACTCCCAGCTGTGGTCAGAAGAAATTGTGCCTGAAACTGTGTGAGAAAATGTTGAGACAAATGAGCTTTGGCTAACTCAGCTGTGAACGTTTGGATGCTTATTTAAAGTGAAGCGACCCCAGACTGCAAAGCACTGGATGTTCACTCGTCACTAATTTTTAATAGTCACTCTGAGACAGGGTGAAATAGCCAAGAAAGGGTTATGGGTTCCTTGTTTGCACAGAGAATTTAAGACAGGAAAGGGGAAAAGAACAGTCTCTGGTGCTTGTAGGCCTTGCTGATTGGAGAAATTGCTTTTCTTTGGTGTCATGCTGGAGTTTTATATCTGAACAACAGCGTATGCCCAAATGGAGAGCTATCATGGTGGGTTGTTGTCTTCGTAGGCAACTCAGCAACAATCACTGTGGTCTGGCCCTGCTCCTTCTCCATGCATGGAACAGTGGTGCCTTATGGAGGAGGAGGCTGAATAAGAGATCTCTCCATCTCCAGTGGGACAGGAGGTGGGACAATCCCACTCTTTCTTCTGCCACCCCTTTATCCCCAAGCTGTTTCCTCCTCTACATGCTGGACCACCTTCATGCAGCCATTGAGCAAGGCTGAAGGGGCAGATACAGCCTTTGAGCAGTTCTCCAGGAAAAGTTGATTTGGGGGATGATGGAGGGTGAAAGTGATGGAGGAGGACAAGGAGACTTTGTGGTCTGGGAAGTCAGGGAACCTTTTCTGATTCTGGTCTCTCAGCCAAGTGCAGCTGAGATAAGTATGTCCTTTTACAAGCAATTATTTTAAAGTGTGCCCAGAGGACACAATAGTCAGCCTTTATTGGATATGTAATACACACTGTGACAGTATATGGTGCTATTGCAGGCCAAAATTACAATTCTGGGACCTTTCAGCCTGCAGCTGCTCAGTAAAACAAAGGAAATACCCCCAAAAGAAAGAAAAAGGGAGGAGGGTTAATAAGCTTTTAAGCAAAATTCAAAACACAGATTATATAACTTCCTTCATTTCAGAGCTTTTCTGTGCCTTGAGGGGCAGCTGGGGGAAATATGAAAGAACATCCACCCTAGAGTTTTCTGTGGTGAGAGCTGGGGGAAGCAGCCCCCACCTTTGAATGATCCAAGGTGGGGAAAATGGAAGGGGGTCTGCAGAGGGACCAGAATTGGTGGTTGCCCTTGTATGGTAACATCAGGACTGCAGCATCTCTGTCCATTCCTCTGGGTAGATCTCCAGGCGCACAGAGCCACAACTTCATCTTACACATTCATTAACACATAGTTGGCCACAGAGCCAGAGGAGAAGCATCCGGCAGCTTAAGCTGGGGTAGATGAAGGTTGTCTTCTGGAAGAGGTTTGCAGCCAGTCCTGGAAGT